>NW_022437092.1:1184912-1239198 GCF_009761245.1 Sapajus apella
CAAACCAACCACCACCACCAAAAAAAACAAAAAACAAAAAAAAAACTACGCAGGCAGATACCAGCAAAGGCCAATGTGGCACATTAAGGAGTTTGGATGGCATCCCGGAAGCAGTAAGGGTTTAAAAACCAGGGACTGTCAGAAATAGCCTAGGAATCATATGTGGCACAAGAAAGGTATCGCCTAGGTGGACAGAAGACCCTCATGATCCCGTGACAGGGACAAGGAAGGGGTAATTAAAAACAAAGAAACAGAAGCCAAAAGTATCATCAGGCTGAGAAGAGAAAACGTCTTAGCACGCCTGAGAACACTCGTGAAACAGAATCTCTGCTGGGTGCAGTGGCTCATGTTTGTGGCCCCAGCACTTTGGGAGGCCAAGGCGGACAGATTGCTTGAGCCCAGGAATTAGAGACCAGCCTGGGCAACTCGGCAAAACCCCATCTCTACCAAAAGTACCAGGTGTGTGCCTGTAGTCCCAGCTACTCCCGTGGCTGAGGTGGGAGGATCGCCCGAACCAGGGAGGTCAAGGATACAGTGTGCTGAGATCACACCACTGCACTCCAGCCTGGGTGACAGAGTGAGACTCCATCTCAAAAAAAAAAAAAAAAAAAAAAAAAAAGAAAAAAAAAAAAGAAAAAGAAAAGAAAAGAAAGGGGAAGGAAGGAAAGAAACAGAAAAAGAAATAAAAAGAGAGAGAGACAGAGAAAGAGAGAGATGCCCATATAAATGGTTACTCACTGGGGTGCTTTTCCCAAAGCAGTTTTGGGGAATGTGGGAACTACTGGGATGAGGAGGGCACAGGAGATGGGCTGCATTCTCAGGGAGCTAAAAGGAATCAGGGCAGGATCTGGGGGATGGAAGAGCCTGCCTTCCTCTGAGACAGAGAGAAGGCGGCTGTGTGTGTGGTGTGGAGCAGAGGCAGGTGGTGCCGACATGAAACCGGGTGGAAGGAAGGGAGACAGATGCAATGCCTGCAGATTCTTCTCTGCCCATTCTGTGCTCTTCACAGCACTCCTGGCTTTGTGACTTGGGGGATAGGGTGAGAGGCTCCTGCATGTCAGAGCTGGACTGAGAGGATGCTCCTCCAGTTTTCAGAGCTGGGTGGGTCATAACATTTAGAAGTAGATGCAGCTGGGCACAGTGGCTCATGCCTGTAATCCCAGCACTCTGGGAAACTGAGGCGGGGGGCTCACTCAAGGTCAGGAGTTTGAGACCAGCCTGGCCAACATGGCAAAACCCTGACTCTACTAAAAACACAAAAATTAGCCAGTCGTGGTGATGGTGGTGTGCGCCTGTAGTCCCAGCTGCTTGGGAGGCTGAGGCAGAAGAATTGCTTGAACCTGGGAGGCGGAGGTTGCAGTGAGCGGAGATCACACCACTGCACTCCGGCCTGGGCGACAGAGAGAGACTGCCCTCCTCCCCCCACCAAAAAAAGTAGATGAGGCCTCAGAATTCATTGAAACCAACTTCCTGATTTTACAATGAACAGAAAATTCCAGAGGGATCGAGGGAGCTGTCCAAGGTCACTTAGCAAGTGAGGGACAGATCTGGGACCACAAGATGAATCTCTCACCAGCTGGCTGTGTCTTTGTACTGCACTGTGCTGGTCCCCACAGGACTCTGAGCAGTCCTCTCTGATGAAGCTTCCCACACTGATAAAAATATTCTCTGTCCGTGCTGTCCAATATGATAGCCACCACCCACAAGGGATGATTAAGCACTTGAAGTGCAGCCTGTGTGAGTGAGAAACAGCATTTTAAATGTTGCTTGATTTAATTTTTTGGAGACAGGGTCTTGCTCTGTCGCCCTGGCTGGAGTGCGGTGGCACAATCACAGCTCACTGCAGCCTCAATCTCTTGGGCTAAAGCGATCCTCCTGCCTCAGCCTCCCAAGTAGCTGGGATCACAGGCCTGCACCACCATGCCTGGGTAATTTATTTTTATTTTTTATAGAGATGGGGTTTTCTTATGTTGCTCAGGCTTGTTTCTTATGTTGCCCTGCCTGCCCAGCAATCCTCCAGCCTCAGCTTCCCAAAGTGTTGGGATTATAGGTGTAAGCTACCGCATTTAGGCTGTGTGTGGTAGCTCACGCCTGTAATCCCAGCACTTTGGGAGGCCGAGGCACTGGATCATTTGAGGTCAGGAGTTCAAGACCAGCCTAGCCAACATGGCGAAATCTTGCCTCTATTAAAAATACAAAAACTAGCCGGGTGTGGTGTGCACGCCACTAACCCCAGCTACTTGGAAGGCTGAGGCAGGAGGATTGTTTTGTATATGTTGCCACGATCAAAACAAACAAACAAAAACTCAAAGCCAATTTAATATCCACATATGGCTATCATGGTGACCAAATTGCACAGTACAGCTCTAAGAATATTTCCAAGAATGGCTTTTGATGACCGCCTCAAAGCTCACAGTCTTTCCAAAGAGACCATCCCCTTCCCCCCAAGGGGGCAGCCTGACGTTCCAGGAGGTGGCAGCCACTTGTCCAGGTCAGAAAGCAACTGCCAAGAACTCACTGGACCTTGGAAGTCAGCCAGCTGCCAATCTGTCAGCTCGCATCCGGAGGGCTGGAGGAGACGCGCTGCGTTAACTATGCAGTTCTGTGCTCCCGTGCACACTCGGTATGCGGGTCCCGAGGGGTTTCCACTCCACTGGGCAGGGACAGGGAGGGGAGGCTGTCATGTTTCGCTTTCTGAATGTCCAGCTGCTGTGACAGCAGGGAACAGTCGCCAAGGGCTGAGAGTGGTGGGTGGGCTGCCTCTCCAAATAGAAAAATCCACCCAGAGCCCATTCTGTAGGCAGTGAGGTGGCTTCCATCACACCATCGTGGATCCTCTACTCCAGTACAGCCCAGGATGTGAATGCCTCACTTTTTGGGGATGCACTGGCCTGGGTTTCTGCACTAATCCTAGCACAAGGAGTTAAAAGAGAACCATAGCGCCTGTAATCCCAGCACTCTGGGAGAGCGAGGTGGGCGGATCACGAGGTCAGGAGTTCCAGACCAGCCTGGCCCACATGGTGAAACCCAGTCTCTACTAAAAAATATAAAAATCAGCCAGGCATGCCGGCGGGCATCTGTAATCCCAGCTACTTGGGAGGCTGAGGCAGGACAATCGCTTGCCACTGCACTCCAGCCTGGGCGACAGAGTGAGACTCCATCTCAAAAAAAAAAAAAAAAAGAGAACCAAAGCATCTTCTACCAAGGCACAGACCTCCATGGCCATTTCTGTCATGAGCTCTCTTTCAACCCCATGTTATTTTCTTTCCTGGCAGTTAGCACAGTAGATGCTCAAAAAGGTATCTGTGACAATATTTGTGTTGCAAATGATGTCAAAACCATGCAAAACCACGTTGGTTTGAATCCTGGCTCTGCCGCTTACTGCTCATCCTCAGGTGAGTCACTTAACCCCACTCTGTCTTGATTTCTCTGTGGTTTTCCCCGTAAAGAGAAGACATTTGTTAACGAATGAAAAGTCCTTAGAAGAGTGGAATGACGCTTCCACGACGTCAGCTTTCTCAGGTCCACGGCGCATATCTGGGGGAGGGCAGGCGGGGGCAAAACCCTTCAGGCATTCAATACAAGGCAGTGGTGTGTGTATGTGGGAGGCGGTCCCAGATGTCAGAGCCTGAATTCCAAAGTGCATTCTGGGGGTAGCAGGCTCAAGAGTGAACCTTCCAGAAGCTATGCTGATGTGCTAATCCCTGGAACTTCGGAATGCTACCTTATTTGCAGGTATGATTTAGTTAAGAATATGAGGGCAAGAGCTTATTCCTGGATATTCTGAGTGGGGTCTAAATACGGTCATATGTAACCTTATGATAGAAGGGCAGAGGGAACTTTGAGAGGGAAGAGGAGAAGGCCCTGTGACCACAGAGGCAGAGACTGGAGTGAAGCAACTCCAAATCCAATGGGAGGATCCTCCCTGGAGCCTTTGGAGGGACCTACGGCTTCCAAAACAGTGAGAGAATATGTTTCCCTTGCTGTGAGCTGTGCGGTTTACATTACAGTCATGCACTACATAATGATGCTTTGGTCAACAACAGATTGCCTATACAACAGTGGTCCCATAGGTTATAATACCGATTTTTTTTTTTTTTTTTTTTTTTTTGAGATGGAGTCTTGCACTGTCACCCGGGCTGCAGTGCAGTGGCACAATCTTGGCTCGCTGCAACCTCCGCCTCCCTGGGTTCAAGTGATTCTCCTGCCTCAGCCTCCCAAGTAGCTGGGATTACAGGCACCCAAACCATGCCCAACTAATTTTAATTTTAATTTTAGTAGAGATGGGGTTTCACCATATTGGTCAGGCTGGTCTCAAACTCCTGACCTTGTGATCTGCCCGCCTTGGCCTCCCAAAATGCTGGGATCAGGTGTGAGCCACTGTGCCCAGCCCTATAATACTGTATTTTTACTGTACCTTTTCTGTTTAGATACATTTATTTTTCATTTTTTGAGATGGAGTCTTGCTCTGTCACCCAGGCTAGAGTGCAGTGGTGCGATCTCAGCTCACTGCAATCTCTGCCTCCTGGGTTCAAGCAATTCTCCTGCCTCAGCCTCCTGAGTAGCTGGAACTACAGGTGCACGCCACCATGCCCAGCTAATTTTTGTGTTTTTAGTAGAGACGAAGTTTCACCATGTTGGTCAGGCTGGTCTCGAACTCCTGACCTCAGGTGATCTAGGAATACAGGCGTGAGCCACTGTGCCCAACCTAGATATGTTTAGATACACAAATACTTTGATTGTGTTACAACTGCCTAGAGTATTCAGTCCAGTAATCTGCTATGCAGGTTTCCAGCCTAGGAGCAATAGGGCATACCCCATAACTGAGGTGTGCTGTAGGTCACACCATCTAGGTTTGTGTAAATTCACTACCTGATGTTCATACAATGACAAGATCGCCTGATGATTCAGTTCTTAGACTGTAATCCCAAGGCTGGAAACAGGGGCTCATACCTATAATCCTAGTACTTTGGGAGCTCAAGGTGGGAGGCTCTCTTGCATCCAGGAGTTTGAGACCAGCCTCAGTAACATAAGGAACCCCATCTCTATAAGAAATTTAAAAATTAGCTGGGTGTGGTGGCATGCGTCTGCGGTCCCAGCTACTCTGGAGGCTGACGTGGGAGGATCACTTGAGCCCAGGAGGTCAAGGATGCAGTGAGCTGTTATCAGGCCACTGGACTCCAGCCTGGGTAACAGAGTGAGACCTTGTCTCAAAAAACAGGCTGGGCGCAGTGGCTTACACCTGTAATACCAGCACTTTGGGAGGCCAAGGCGCGCGGATCATGAGGTCAGGAGTTTGAGACCAGACTGGTCAACATAGTGACACCCTGTCTGTACTAAAAATACAAAAATTAGCAGGGCATGGTGGTGTGTGCCTGTAATCCCAGCTACTCGGGAGACTGAGGCAGGAGAATCACTTGAACCCAGGAGGCTGAGGTTATAGTGAGCCGAGATTGTGCCACTGCACTCTAGCCTGGGTGACAGAGCATCTCAAAATAAGTAAGCAAATAAATAAATAAAATAAAAAATTAAGAAGTATCCCCCAGGATAATGTCAGTTAAACAAGACGTGCAGATTTTGTTATCTAGCCAGACCCAGGGTAGAGTGTATATGGGACAAATAAGAATGCTGTTAAAATGAAGAAAATAATGGTTGGGTGAGGTGGCTCACGCCTGTAATCCCAGCACTTTGGGAGGCTGAGGCGGGTGGATCACTTGAGGTCAGGAGTTCGAGACCAGCTTGCCCAACATGGTGAAACCCTGTCTCTACTAAAAATCCAAAAAATTAGCTGGGCGTGGTGGCACACAACTGTAGTCCCAGGCACTCAGGAGGCTGAGGCAGGAGGATCGCTTGTATCTGGAGGGTGGAGGTTGCAGTGAGCCTGGATTGCGCCAATGCATTCCAGCCTGGGCAACAAGAGCGAAACTCTGTAAATAAATAAATAAATAGCAATTTTTTTTTTTAAAGAATGCTGTTGACTTTGGAATTTTGGGGCAGGGGTCAGCAAACCCCATGGGCTGGCCATCTATTTTTATAAAGTTATGTGGAATACAGCTGCATCCATTCATTGATCTGTTGCACAGAAAAGCTCTCCCTCTCCCAAGCAGAAGGAGGCTTGCTTCAGAGTCTCTTTTGTTAAGTAAAGCAGTGAACTGAGTTGAATAGTATCTCCCCTAAATTCTTGTCTACCAAAACCTCAGAATGCAGTCTTGTTTCGAAATAAGTTCTTTGCAGATATAATTAATTAAGGATCTTGAGATGAGATCATCCTGGATTTAGAGTAAACCCTAAATTCAATGACTGGTATCCTTCTAAGAAGAGGAAAGGACACAGGCACACAGAGGAAAAAGACAAAAGAAGATGGAAGCAGAGATTGAAGTGGATGCCAGACAAAGAATGCCAAGAATTGCCAGGAGCCACCAGAGGAGGTGAGGAAGAATTCTTCCCTAGAGCAGTTGTCAAGGTGGCTGTGCTGACACTTTGACTTTAGGCTTTGAGCCTCCAGAACAGTGAGAAAATAAATTTATGTTGTTTTAAATCACCAAGTTCATGCAATTTTGTTATAGCAGCCCTAGAAAGCCAACATAGGGAGAGAAAGATGAGTTAACATGCCTTTGCCCCTGATTTAATCATTCAATTAATTCTGGAAAAGAACCCCTTATCGGATAGGTCCTGTTAGACAATTTGATTCACTAAATATGGTAGCAACCACTGATGCTCACCACTCCCCCATCCCCCACCATCTTTTAACAGCAATGAAATCTTAGTCAAGTCCTAGACTTCCCAACAAAACTACATTTCCCAGTAACCCTAGCAGTTTGGTATTATCACATCATTAAGTTTCTTCAGTGATATGTCAGTGAAAGTGACAGCTGCCACTTTGGGGTCTGAGACTTAAGACATTGGGGGAGAACCCCTCTTCTGCCTATTCAAGACCAGTTAAGTTCTGATTGTGCAAATGATGCTGAACATCATTTGGTGGTAGAGAAAGAAGAGGGCAGCAGTAACCTGAATCCCTGAATGACCTTGTGGAAGTGAGCTTCCTTGCCAACCTGCATGGCTATCCTTGCAGCTATTACAGGAGGGATTTTTTTTTCTTTAAGGTTTTAATCCAGTGGCCTTTTGGGTCTTTTACTACAGCAACATACCTTTACCACATAATATAATAAATACTAATTATGTACCCAGGAAGTTGTAGTCACTGGAGATAGGACAATGACTAGATGGGTACAGCCCTGCCCTCATGGAGCTTATAGTCTAAGGGAAAGAAAGCAAATTATTTAAACCTCAATTATAATACAGTGGGATAAAAAAGCTGGTGGAAGAGCACTGCCATGGTCTGAATGTCTGTGTCTTTCTCAAATTCATATGTTGAAACCTAGTCACCAATGTGAAGATATCAGGAAGTGGGGCCTTTGTGAGGTGATTAGATCATGAAGACAGATTCGTTCTCTTATAAAAGAGGCTCCAGAGAGCTGTCTTGACTTTTTTCACCATGTAAAGATACAATAGGAAGACACCTTCCATGAAACAAGAAGTGACCCCATATCAGACACCAAATCTGTCAGTGCCTTGATTTTCCTGGCTTCCAGAACTGTGGAAAATAAATTTCTGAGGTGTATAAGCCACTCAGTTTAAGGTATTTTATTCTAGCCACGCAAGAGGACTAAAACAGGTACTCTCTGGGCAAAGGAAGTGTCCTAATCCAGACTTAGAGGGTCAGGAAAGGGTTTCTGGAGGAAATGATGCCTATTCTGAGACTTGATGGCAAAAGGAGGAAAGAATAAGAGTATTTCAAGAAGAAGGAAAAATAATTTCAAGGCTATTCAGTGAAAGAAAGTACAGGATGCTAGGGGATCCTTAAAAAGTTCAGTGGGCTGGATGTGGTGGCTCACGCCTGTAATGCCAACACTTTGGGAGGCCAAGATGGGAGGAATGCTTTAGCCCAGGAGTTTGAGACCAACCTGGGCGACAGAGTGAGAACCATCTCTACTAAAAATAAAAAAAATTAGCTGAGTGTAATGGCATGCGCCTGCGGTCCCAGCTACTCAGAGGGCTGAGGTGGGAGGATCACTTGAGCCCAGGAGTTTGAGGCTGCAGTGGGCTGTGACCGCACCACTGCACTCCAGCATGGGTGACAGAATCATGTCTCAAAAAAGAAAATGTTGATGTAGCTAGGGTAGAGAGAGAACACAGGTGATATGGGTCAAGGCCAGATGATGCAGGGTCTCAAAGATACTGCTAAGAGCAATGGGTCACCTTGAAAGGACTTTACAAGAAGACAGACTTGGTGAGATTTACATTCTGTGCAGTAAAGACTTAACTCCTTGGGGCTGGGGAGCTCAAGCTCTGCAAAGGAGAGGCCAGTCCTTCCTTTGGAATAGGAAGGACTGGCCCTCGGCTGGCTCCTAGAAGGATTATCTATATATCTTAGGGCCTTGGGCCACGCCTGGTAGTTCATGCTCACAATGGGATCTATGGCGACTGCCTGTTTGTGTTCAGCTGAGTCACACTGTATCAGTTTAAGTCAGTCATATGGGTGCTCCATGTCAATGTAACTGAGTCCCAGTAAAAACCTTGGACAACAAGGCTCAGGGGAGTTTCTCTGGTTGGTGGTACACTGTGCATTGTCATACACCATTGCTGGGAGAACTGAGCACTGTTTGCATAACTCCACTGGGTGTGGACAGCTGGAAGCTCATGCCTGATCTCCCCTGGACATTGGCTTGTGCACCTTCTGCTTTGCAGATTTTAATCTGTATCCTTCCACTGTAATAAACCATAGCTGAGCTTCACAGCTTTTCTGGGTCCTGAGAGCCCTTTTAGCAAATCTTCAAACCTGAGAGTGGTCTTGGAGAACCTGACCCATATTCTTCCAACCTTGAAGCTACTCCAGGTCAGTAAGATTCCTGTTCTAGTTGCATCTCAAGAGAAAAGCAATTCTCTCTCTGACAAACTTTCAGATGTCCTGTCTGCTTGCTGGCCACAGGACTTCAGGGCATTTGGAGATGGGCAAGACTGGTCTCTGTCTCCAAGCAGCTCAGAGTCTAGAGGGCAAGGCAGAAAGGAGATCAAAGATAGCGATCAGCACGCTGAGTGCTTTTACAGCAGAGTGCGTGATGGAGGGCCAGTGGGTTCATCACTATCTTAAATTCTGGCCAGGAATGGGGACAAGTCGTAGCACCTGGATCAGAGATTAAGTTGATGAAGCTTGGAGGCAGTGGTGCTGTGTATCTCAGGGGAGACGGAGGTGAAGTGGAGCCAATGCTGTGGGAACCAGGATTGAATCCTAGAGAGAATTTTCTTTCTTTTCTTTTTGAGACAGAGTCTTGCTCTGTCACTCGGGTGGGAGTGCAGTGGTGCAATCTTGGCTCATTACAACCTCCACCTCCCCAGGCTCAAGCCATCCTCCTACCTCAGCCTCCCAAGTAGCTGGGATACAGGCATGTACCGCCATGCCTGGCTAATTTTTGCATTTATTTATTTATTTATTTATTTTTCTTTCAAGGTTTTGCCATGTTGCCCAGTCTGGTCTCAAACTCTTGAGCTCAAGGGTTCTACCTGCCTCAGCCTCCCAAAGTACTGGGATTACAGGTGTGAGCCACCGCACCTGGCCAAGAATTTTCTTCTAGAAAGTCCACCTGAAGTTGTACAGTAATTCCAGTAACCACAGCGACTCAGAAATAAATGAGGCTCTTTGCCGATGTTGGCTAAAATCTAAACCACCACCCAAGGCAACCTGTATCATATTCTCTAAATACTCCACGCCACAACCCCCTTGTCCTGCCCTCCAGGGGGCGCCCCTCACAAATGTCACTGTTCTTCCTTCCCTTTCATACCATCTTCATTTAGCAATCAAAACAGCCAGTGCATGCCAAGAGCTGTGCTGGATGCACCATCATTTAATTTTTTAACTTAATTTTTATGTTTTAGAGGAAGGGTCTTGATCTGTCATCCTGGCTGGAGTGCAGTGGCATGATCATAGATCACTGCAGCCTTGAACTTCTGAGCTCAAGTGATCCTCCTGTCTCAGCCTCCTGAGTGGCTAGGAACAGAGGCATGCTTGCACCACCATATACAGAAAACTTATTTTATTTCATTTTTGCAGAGATGGAGGTCTTGCTATGTTTCCCAGGCTGGTCTCTAACTCCTGGCCTCAAGTGATCCCCCCTACCTCAGACTCTCAAAGTGCTGGATTACAGGCATGAGTCATAGTTCTTGGCCATCTGCTCTTTTAAATAATCCACACAACAGACATCCATTTCTGTCTCTCTCTTTTTTTTTTTTTTTTTTTTTGAGATGAAGTCTTGCCCTGTCACCCAGGCTGGAGTGCAATGGTCTGATCTCAGCTCACTGTAACCTCTGCTTCCTGGGTTCAAGTGATTATCCTGCCTCAGCCTCCTGAGTAGCTGGGATTACAGGCACGTGCCACCATGCTCGGTTAATTTTTTTCTATCTTTAGGAGGTACAAGGTTTCCCTGTGTTGGCCAGGCTGGTATCGAACTCCTGACCTCGTGATCTGCCCACTTCAGCCTCCCAAAGTGTTGGGATTACAGGCATTAGCCACTGCACTTGGCCCAGACATGTATTTCTAATGCAGTAAACTGGGTAATAAGACTGGCCCTCTTGCTGAAAACGAGGACAGATCCTGCATAAAATCTGAAGGGCCATGTTGTTGAAGCACTAAAGGCCTGACAGTTAGTAGTTATCAGCCCAAATAAATAAGTGAAGTCAAGAATTTCCCAGCGGTAACCTGAGCATCTACCAGATCATGAAAACTTTTGCCCTGAGGGCATCTTTCTAACCCACAGAACTGCTGCTTTAAGATTTATTTATTTATTTAGAGACAGAGTCTCACTCTGTCACCCAGGCTGGAGTGCAGTGGCGTGATCTTGGCTCACTGCAACCTCTGCCTCTGGGGTTCAAGCAATTCTCCTGCCTCAACCTCCCAAGTAGCTGGGACTACAGGTGCATGCCCCCACACCCAGCTAATACTTGTATTTTTTTTTTTTAGTAGAGACAGGGTTTCACCATATTGTCCAGGCTGGTCTCAAACTCCTGACCCCATGAACCGCCCACCTTGGCCTCCCAAAGTATTGGGATTACAGGCGTGAGCCATCACACCCAGCTTGCTGTTTCAAGTTTTATGGCATCCTGGGGAGCAGGAGTGGGGCAAAGTCCAGGGTACACATGTGTTAGAAAGTCTCAAAGGAGACCCCACTCCCCAAATAGGGTGGGGCCCCTAGTAGGCTATCACTTTAAGGTAAAAAACCTGAAGTTAATTTACCCCCATCTTCCCATCCCCAGAGATTTTGAAGAAAGTTACTTTGGCACTTCACAGAAAAGGAGAAAAGCAAACGTCTTTGAGAAATTATAACCAGAAGCTGGCTTTTGCAGACACTGATGACCTTAATTCTCAACACACTGATGGTCTAAAAGTCTACGATGATCCTATACTGGGAGTGTCCCAGGCACCCAGAAAAAGTAAATGCAACTTGTCCATGGGGGATACACCTTCATTGTAGGTGTCAATGAACTCCCGTCAACAGTGTCCCATGGAGGCTGGGCATGGTGGCTCATACCTGTAATCCTAGCACTTTGGGAGGCTGAGGCAGGCAGATCACTTGAGGGCAGGAGTTCAAAAGCAGCCTGGCCACTGTGGTGAAACCCTGTCTCTACTAAAAAATACAAAAAAATTAGTTGAGTGTGGTGGCGCACACCTGTAATCCCAGCTACTTGGGAGGCTGAGACTGGAGAATCACTTGGGCCTGGGAGGCTGAGGTTGCAGTGAGCTGAGATTGCACCACTGCACTCCAGACTGGGCAACTGAGCAAGACTCTGCCTTACAACAAAACAAAACAAATCCAGTGTCCCATGGAAAATGAGCTTCACACAACCAAAGATAACAAGAGTCAAGAAACCAAGGCATCTGATGAGGAACCATGGGAAACAAGAGACAGCAGGAAAAAAGCCATATTATATTACAGGTTTTTTTTTTTTTTTTTGAAGATTTAGCCTTTTCTTTGGCATATTTAAGGAAATGTAAGGCACGCTTGGAAACACCTATATATAACATTCTCAAGTGGGGCAGTTATACCCTCCACGGGACATTTCATTTGGCAATGTCTGAGCCATTTTTGAATATCACAACGGGAGGGGCTGCTACTGGCCTTTAGTGGGGTGAGGGGCCAGGGATGCTCTAAGTATCTTACAGTGCACAGGGTGGTGGCTCACAGCCAAGGATTATCTAGCCCAAAATGTCAACGGTGCCAAGGCTGAGAAATCCTGCTGTAGGGAGACAATACTACAAAAGATGAAGCAGGATTTAAAAAGATCAGACAGAACTTGTAGGAAGAAAACAATTCCAATACTTGGAATTAAAAACACAGTGGGAGTGGTTAACAGCAGATTAGGCATAGCTAGAGAAGCAACTGGTAAGCTGGTGAGAGACAGTTAACATTATTCTCATTTGACAAATAAAGAAACTGAGGCACACAGAGAGCCAGCCTCTTGATTGCTGGGAAAGAAACCACAAATTGGCATCCGCCTAACTCAAGATGTGTGCTGTTAAGCACTCTGCCATTCTGTTTAAACCCAAGGGAATGGTTTCCTCTCCCTGCCTGAGTCTCTGAATGTCTTTCCCACTTGCTATTTTCTTTGGCAAAATATTTTGGGGAAAATAGAATTTGTCTAAAAACGCCTGACAGAAGAAAGGCACATTGTGTTGCATTAGCATGCAGGCAACAATGCCTAGAGAAAAAAAGGCACAGCAATTTCCATCTCTAAAACATTTACCTTCCATTAACTCATTATGGCCACAGTTCACAGCCAAGGGGCTTGGGAGTGTTTATCTTTACACAGATTCGGGGAAAATGGAAGAAACACACTGATAAAAGCATTCTCCCTTGAGTCCCTAGAAGCTCGAATGCAGGGTCCAGGGCTGTCCCTAATTTGTAACCCCAGAGTCTTCAGCTACAGGATCTTCAGCAAGTTACTTCCATCTTTATGCTTTGATCTCTCTCTCTGTAAAATGTGGATCATGAGCAACCAACCTTATGGGATTCTTTACAAAGATACAGTGAGATGTGTATAAAGGGCATGGCACGTAACAGCTGCTCAATGCGACTGGTGATTACTTCTATTGGAAAGGCAGGAAAGCACAGTGGCAAAAAACAAAAACAAAACTGCACACTCTGGGACCACACTCCTGGGTCTGAATTCCAGCTCTACTACTCAGTAGCTGTGTGACCCTTGGAAAGTTACTTAACCTCTCTGGGCATTGGTTTCCTCATAGGTAAAATGTGGATAATAACAGCTCTTATCTTTTTTTTTTTGGAGATGGAGTTTTGCTCTTGTTGCCCAGGTTAGAGCGGAGTGGAGTGAGTCTCAGCTCTCTGTAACCTCTGCCTCCTGGGTTCAAGCAATTCTCTTGCCTCAGCCTCCCAAGTAGCTGGGATTACAGGCGTGTGCCACCACGCCCAACTAATTTTTGTATTTTTAGTAGAGATGGAATTTCACCATGTTGGTCAGGCTGGTCTTGAACTCCTGACCTCAGGTGATCTGCCCATCTTGGCCTCCCAAAGTGCTCGGATTACAGGCATGAGCCAGCGTGCCTGGCAACAGCTCTTATCTGATAGGCTCTTTAGAAGTAAACGCTAGTTGTTACTCTCATCACAATGTACGTGGATTATCAGCCTGTTGAGTGCAGTGCAGGTGAACTGAAGTTTCACAAGGGGCCTGTCTTGTTGATCACTGTGTCATCAGAACCAGCACATAGTAGAAACTCAGTGAGCGATTTCTGAATGAATGAAATATTTCCTTTTTACCTGCCACTACCATCCCCAATGACTACCATTTGCTGAGAATCTACCCTGGAGCAGGCCCCCTAGTGGGCACATTACATTGATCATCTCCTCCCAACCTCACAGCAACGCTGAGAGACAGGTGGCATCGTTCCATTTCACAGATAAAGAAACAGCAGGTCTCTCTCCACCTCCCCGCAAATCACACTGCCATGTGTGTACCTATGCAACAATCTCGCATGTTCTTCACATGTACCCCAAAACCTAAAATGCAATGAAAAAAATAAAATAAAGAAACTGCAGGTCAGAGTGGCCCCCAGCCTATGAACAGAAAAGCCAGAATTTTCACCGTGTCCACTGGGATTCCCAAATGCAAATATTCAGCTACTTTCTGCCACCAGAGTCTTTCCTTTAACCTGAGATCCACTCTCATGGATCCCACAGCCAACTCACATAGACTGTGAAAGCCTTGCAGGTGTGTATTTCTCTGCTTCTACCTCTTTGCTTCTACCATATGTTCTCCCAGCTTCTTCTTACTGAAGAACATCCGCAGTTCGATGCCTCAGTTTCCCTACTCATAAAAGGAGGACAGTAACAGTCGTGTTCTCAGAATGCCCTTGAGGGCAGCACAGGTGAATCGTGCCTCAAACAGAGTGAGCCTCCACAAACGAACAGCCTCACTACCACTTGCCTACGGATTCCACCCATCACCTGACCCTTGGGCACACATCTTTAGATCTGCTGACCACCTCCTGGGCTGGGTCTCACTGCTCTGCCCATTAGCTTTACTTTGCTCCAGCTGATTTATCTGTCGTTTCTCCCCCTCAGACTCTATCACTGTGAGTACACACGCACACGCACGCGCACACACACGCACATACATGCACGCACACACACGCACACACCCCTTTCTCTCTCTTCTTGCAGCCTCTTCAGCCACTAAAATTAGCTTCATCTCTAGTCCACAGCCCCAGCACGCCTGTCCTGGTTTCTCTGGGCTCCCAGCCACTTGCGATATTGTGTCTTAGATGCCACACGCTGCCTGCCTGATGTCACAGCCGCTTTGTAAAACAAGGGGTATTTTGAGATACTGGAGGGGTGGGAGAGGGGGGAAGGGAGGGATTTCACACATCTTCCTCCTGGGGTGGTTTTTAAAAATGCTGACACAAGAGATGTGTGCCCCCCCACCATGCCCCTCACCCTATTTTTAGTTTCAAAAAAAAAAAAAAAAAAAAACCACTTCAGAGCCAATGAGACCTCCAAGAGCTCCAGTGGGTCAAATGTTGATTTAAAAAAAATTCCAGGCCGGTGCAGTGGCTCATGCCTGTAATCCCAGCTCTTTGGGAGGCTGAAGCAGGTGGATCACGAGGTCAGGAGATTGAGACCGTCCTGGTTAACACGGTGGAACCTCGTCTCTACTAAAAATACAAAAAATTAGCTGGGCATGGTGGCACATGCCTGCAGTCCCAGCTCCTTAGGAAGTTGAGGCAGGAGAATCGCTTGAATCCAGGAGGTGGAGGTTGCAGTGAGCCAAGATCACGTGACTGCACTCCAGCCTGGGCAACAAGAACACAACTAGATCTCAAAAGGAAACAAACGAACAAACAAACAACTGAAAGCAGGGACTTGGATATTTGTACACACAGGTTCATGGCCGCGTGATTTACAATATCCAAAAGGTGGAAGCCAAGTGCCCACAGACGGAAGAACGGATAACATACAAAGTGTGGTCCATCCACACCATGAAATATGCTTCGGCCCGGAAAGGAAGGAAATTCTGACTCATGCTGCAACATGGATGAGACTGGAGGACACTGACACTCTGCTCTGCGAAACGAAGCAGTCACAGAGACAAATACCACATGACTCTACGCCCAGGGGACGCCCAAAGCAGCCGGATCCACAGAGATGGAAAGCAGAATGGTGGGTGCCGGGGCTGCAGGTGTGAGAGTTTCCTGGGGGCGGAGTTTCAGTTTTGCAAGATGCAAAAGTTCTGGGGACGGACGGCGGTCCTGGCTGCACAACGACGTGAATGCACTTACTGCTGCTGAACTATACACTTAAAAATGGTACATTTTATATTATGCGTATTTTACCACAATGAATATTCTTTTTTTAAGACAGAGTTTCGCTCTTGTTGCCCAGGCTGGAGTGCAGTGGCACAATCTCAGCTCACTGCAACCTCCGCCTTCCGGGTTCAAGTGATTCTCCTGCCTCAGCCACCCGAGTAGCTGGGATTACAGGCATGCACCACCACATCTGGCTAGTTTTTGTATTTTTAGTAGAGACAGGGTTTCATCACGTTGGCCAGGCTGGTCTCGAACTGCTGACCTCAGGTGATCCTCCCGCCTCAGCCTCCCAAAGTGCTGGGATTTCGGGGATGAGTCACCAGAAGAACAATAAAATGAACAGGTCAGGAGGAGACAGCAGTGGGCATGTTACCACCAAGTCATAGCAGGGGCTCAATGCCCCTGGAAGATGTTACTGGGACAATTCATACTACAAATTATTTAGTGAACACTTACTACGTGCCAGGCTGTGTTCTAGGCTCCGGGGGAAAGCAGTGAACGAAACAGACAAAAGTCCCTGCTCTCATGGAGCTGGCATTCTAGTGGGGGTCGGGGATTGAAAATCACCAATAAGCAAGTAAATATACCTTGGTAAATGCTCTTCAGGGGTGTAGAGGGAAATTAAGTCTAGAACGGGGAGTAGGGTGGCACAGTTCGGGTGGGGCAGTTACACGTTACAAGGACATTTGAGCAAAGACCCAAAGGAAGTAGAGGGAGAAGCCAAGCAGGTATCTGGGGGAAGTGTGTTCCAGGCAGAGGGAACAGCCTGTGCAAAGGCCCTGAGGCTGGAGAGTGCTTGGTGCATAAGGGACAGCAGGGAACCTGTGCAGCTGAAGCTGAGTGAGCAGAGAGAAAAGTGGGAATAGAGGGGTGCAGGGGGGTCACAGGGGTAGAGTTTGTGGGTCTCTGCGAGGAGAACTTAGGGTTTATCTCCCAGTGAGCAGAGAGCCAGGTCCTGACTCAGGTGCTCACAGGTGCCCTCTGGCTGCTGTGTGGGGAACAGTCCTGGGGTGGGGCAAGGGCGGAAGTTAAGAGACCAGACTGAGGGCAGCTGGTTTTGTCCAGGTCAGCAAGGATGGGGGCTGGACCAAGGTGGGCCTGTGACGGTGGTGAGAGGTGGGTGGTGGATTCTGGGTAGCTTTTGAAGATAGAGCCAATAAGACGTGCTAACAGACCGAATGCAGGGGGTGGAGAAAAAGAGGCATAGAGGAAGATCTGGAGGTCTGAGGCTGGAGCACTGGTGAGGGTTGACGCCACCTTTCCCTAAATAGAGAATACGGCGGGAGGAGCAGGTCTGGGTGGCAGCAGTCCTTTGGCGAGGCTGTACTCCATCTAACACCTCTAAGTCGGCTGCACACCACATTCGTGACAGCACTATTCACAACAGCCAGGACAAGGGAACAATCCAAATGTCCATCAATGGAGAAATGGATAAAGAAAAGGTAGTGTGTGTATATACACAATGAAATACCATTCAGTCTTTAAAAAGCAGGAAATGACATCTTTTGTGACAACATGCATGAACCTGGAGGACATTATACAAAGTGAAACAAGCCAGACACAGAAACACAGATACTGCACAATCTTGCTTATATGTGAGATTTAAAAAGTTTGAGGCTGAGCGCAGTGGTTCACGTCTGTAATCTCAGAACTTTGGGAGGCAAAGGTGGGTGGATCACTTGAGGTCGGGAGTTCGAGACCAGCCTGGCCAACATGGAGAAATCCCATTTCTACTGAAAATACGAGAATTAGCTGGGTGTGGTGGCATGCGCCTGTAATCCCAGCTACTTAGGAGGCTGAGGTTGGAGAATCACTTGAACCCGGGAGGCAGAGGTTGCAGTGGGCTGAGATGGTGCCACTGCACTCCACCCTGGCAACAGAGCGAGACTCCATTTCAAAAATAAATAAATAAAATTTAAAAAAATAAAAAATTTGAACCCATGGAAGCAGAGAGAATGGTGGGAACCAGGGGCTGCTGGTGGAGGGATTGGGGAGATAGGGGTCAAAGGACACAAAGTTTCAGTCAGACAGAGGAAATAAGTTTTAGAGATCTTTTGCACAGCATGGTGACCACAATTAATGATAATGTAGTGTATGTTTAAACGTTCCATACAACATAATGTAATATACAATGTAAGGTATTGTATATTTCAAAATTGCTAAAAGAGAAGATTTTAAATGTTCTCACCACAAAAAATAAGCATGTGAGGTAGTGGGTACATTAATTGGCCTGATGTAATCATTTGAAAATGTAAACATATAGGTTATCACATTGTAACCCATGAATGTATACAATTAATTTGTCAGTTAGGAAAAAAAAAGTCAGGCTGGGTGCGGTGGCTCAGGTCTGTAATCCCAGCACTTAGGGAGGCTGAGGCAGAAGGATCACTTGAGGCCAGGAGTTTGAGATCAGCTTGGGCAACATTGCAAGACACCACCTCTATACAAAAATTTAACAGTGAGACAAGCATCATGGCATGTGCTCGTAATCCTAGCTACTCAGGAGGCTGATGCAGGAGGACAGCCGAGGCTCAGAGAGACAACAGGTTTGCCAGGGGTCAGAGGAGCAGCAGAGGTGGGCAGGAAGGGTGCTCTGCCAGCCTGTCCTCATTTTTCCAGATGGACAATGGGGACAATGACAGCACCTACCAAGAAAAATGTGCCTGGAGGATTAAATGAGATAATTTACTCAAGATGTTGAGAACAGCACTAGGTACAAACTATCAATGAATGTCGCTGTTTATCGTGACTCCCTTGGGTCACACAGCTGGGCACTGGGGAAGCCCATGACTGCCTAACTGCAGGGTCCAGCTCCTTATTACAGAACTTTGCTGTTGAACCTACAATTTAAAAACGTACAAGGCTTTGCCTGTTTGTTGTTTGTTTTTAAGGTGGAATGTCACTCTGTCATCCAGGCTGGAGTGCAGTGGCATGGTCTCAGCTCACTGCAACCTCCACCTCCCTGGTTCGAGTGATTCTCCTGCCTCAGCCTCTCGAGTAGCTGAGACTACAGGCATGCGCCACCACACCCAGCTATTTTTTGTATTTTTAGTAGAGATGGGGTTTCACCATGTTGGCCAGGCTGGTCTCGAACTCCTGACCTCAAGTCATCCGCCCGCCTTGGCCTCCTAAAGTGTTGGGATTAGAGAGAGGCATGAGCCACTGTGCCTGGCCTGCCTTTGCTTGTGTCTTTAGAAGGGACAAGGGAATGGAAAATCAGGGACTGTTCCCCCAGCCTCCTGCTTTTTTGAAGTCCTCACCATTCCTGGTGCCCAAGGCTTCCCACATCGTCCCCTTGGCTGGCACAGCCACTGGGGTGAGTGTGATTCTGAGGTTGGGGCTTTTTGAATTCCGTTTGCAAATGAGAGAGGAACCTCGGCTGCTACTGACTTCACGCAGAGCAGGCTGGGCAGTCTCTGTTTTTCTCCTCCTCCTACAGAACAACAGGACTGGAAGAAGAACATAGCTCTTCTTCCTTCTGTCCATCCCCTAGCAATGTCTGGGCAAGCCTAACAAAAGCCACGAAGCATGTACCATCAGATATGAATTCATTCATTCCTTCCCTCATTCATTCATTCACCCATTCATTCATTCACTCATTCACCCATTTATGCATTTCAAAGATTTTTGCTGAACCCCATTCTCAAGTTACCCACAAAGCTCTGGTGTTTTGCCTTTACCCAACAGAGGAAGGAGGCAGATGATTAACCAAATAGACAAGACTGAGGATTCACACTGATGCTGTCAGACAGCCACAAAGAGGGGACCTAAGGTGGTATCACAGTGGGCATGACGTGGGGAAGTCAGGGAAGGCTTCCTGGAGGAAGAGACAATATCAGTAAACATGTGCTTCCCTGAGGCCTGAGAGTGCCCCCTTGGCGCTTTAGTCCCTCTTTAAGGCCCCTGGACTGTCCCTGAAAGGCAGCAAACAATGAGTACACATGAGACACAACAGGGAAACCTCTCAGGCTGGCTAGTGCCCCTGCCACCTGGGTGTTAAATACTTTAAGTATCACGTCTGAGTAAGAATTAAGCAGTTACAAAGGAGAGAGTGTATTTCAGACACAGGCACACGGCAGGTGCAAAGTCCCTGGGGTGAGTGAGCAGAAGCTGGTGGAGAAAGCGGGTGTCCCTTTCCCCATTTTCTCTCTCTAAAATATTACGGTGGACAGAAGGAAGCTTGCTTCTGCAGTGGGGCAGAACTGTATCCAAATCCTGGCTCTAGCGCTTGTTATCTGTGTGATTTTGGACATGTGACTTCCCCTCTCTGAGCCTCGTTTTTTCTGTGTTAAGCTTCATGGATCTGTGGGGAGGCTTGAAGGTGATAAGCTATGCAAAGGATCTAAGACCCAGCAGCTGCTCAGTTCATGCTCTCGGAAGCTGATCTCTACACTGGCCTCGGTTTCCATAAACCTGGCACTGCAGAAGGGAAGAGAGGTGGAGGCAGCTAAGAAAAAAAAATGGGGAGACCAGGCACAGTGGCTCACGCTTGTAGTTCTAGCACTTTGAAAGGCTGAGGTGGGAGGATCACTTGGGGTCAGTAGTTTGAGACCAGCCTGGCCAACATAGTGAAACTCCACCTCTACAAAAAAAAAAAAAAAAATCAGCTGGGCGTGGTGGCGCACGCCTGTAGTCCCAGCTGCTCGGGAGGCTGAGGCAGGAGAACTGCCTGAACCTGGGAGGCGGAGGCTGCAGTGAGCCGAGATTGTGCCACTGCACCCCAGCCTGGCGCCTGGTGATGGAGTGAGACTCTGTCTCAAAAAAAAAAAAAAAAAATTAGCCGGGCGTGGTGGCATGCACCTGTAATCCCAGCTACTCAGGAGGCTGAGGTGGGAGAATCGCTTGAACCCAGTAGGCAGATGTTGCAGTGAGCCGAGATTGTGCCACTGCACTCCAGCCTGGGCAACAAGAGTGAAACTCCGTTTCAAAACTCAAACAAACAAAACAAAAAGAGACAGAAGCAAAAAGAGTTGAGGTAAGAGGGAGAAGAGTTAAAGTCTCCACATAGATGCTCAGCAGCCTGGCCTCTGCCCCCGCCTGAGCCAGTGGAATCAGAGCCAGGTTTCCATCCAGTTCTCATCAGGAGTGGGTGATACTTCAACAAACAAAATCAAAAGCCCCAGTGGACAGAGGGAGCCAGGCTGCATGGCTGTGCATATCAGCATGGCAGACAAGAAATCTCTTCCCTTGCACTCCAACCACCTGTGAGGGTTCGGAGCTCAGATACCACAGTGACATTTCATAAAAGCTGGAAGCATCTGAGGAGGCTGTGTAATCATTCCCACTTTTCATTCCAGCTTGCTGTATGATGGGCCCCATGCTCTCAGCAGAGTTTTTGCTGACATTTTTTCCTCCTTTTCACTATGCAAGTGACACAGTAATGACATGTCATCTACATTTATTGCTGAGGGTCAGGGGTGGAAAGGAAGGGGAAAGTGTGCTCTGTGGCCCACAGAGGTCAGGGCAGAAAGCCTCAGGGTTCAGGAATGGGGCCCCAGTGGCCCCAGGTGAATACCAGATGGTGTCTGTTGCTCCATTCCTTGAATCTGGACCAGCCTCATTGCTTGCTTTGGACAACAGTGGCCCACATGATGGTGTGTCATTCCTGAGACTAGCGCTTAGGAAGGCTGAACACTTCCTCTTTCTCTTAGAATCTCACTGCTGCCAGGTGAACTAGCTCAGGCTAGCCTGCTGGAGGACGAAAGACCGCAGGGAACAGACCACAGTCATTCCGGCCGAGGTCTTCCTAGACCAGTCTGCAGCCAGCCAACAGCCAAACAGAAGAGCCACCCAGTTGACCCATGGCTGACCAAAGATGCATGAATGAGCTCAACTGAGACCAGATAAAGCACCTAACTGGGCCCAGCCTAAACTGCCACCCTTCAGAATCATGAGCTAAATAAATAAATAAATAAAAATATAAGCCCCTGGATCTTGGGATTGTTACACAGCAGAAATATGGCAATATATAACTGATGCAAAGGAGCATACAGAATGGGTAAATAGGAGGTACACTAAGACAGAGTTTTAAAATAAAATGTCCTGACTTTGTTTTATTTTGAGACATGGTCTCACTCTGTGGCCCAGGCTGGAGTGCAGTGGTAAAATCATGGCTCCACGTAAACTCAAATCCTGGGCTCAACTGATCTTCCCAAGTAGCAAGGACTACAGCCATGCACCACCATGCCTGGCTAATTAAAAAAAAAATTCTTTTTAATAGAGATGAGTTCTTGTTATGTTGCTCAGGCTGGTCTCAAACTCCTGGCCTCAAGCAATCCTCCTGCCTCAGCCTCCCAAAGTGCTGGGATTACAGGAATGAGCCATCACTCCCATCCTTGATTTTCAATGTACCCTCTAACCATATGTAAAATCAAAAGTTAGAAGAGTCTCCAGAACTGCAGAAAAGTGAAATACTTTCCTAAGCACTCTTGGAGCTAGATGTGGCCCTGTTACATATTTCTGGCCAATGAGATACAAGTAGAAGTTTTACAAACGGTTTCCAGGAAAGCTGTTATTCCACTTGACACAAACTGGCAGAGCTGGATGCTGCCATTACATCCCTGCTTCCTCCTGCCGTGAGTGTGGATGTGATGCATGGAGCTCCAGCAACTATTTTGTAACTATGAGGTAAAGGCCAAGAAAAATCACAAAGATGCTAGCCAATCCCAATCAAGGACAACTCTGGACTATTTATAACATAGAAACGATAAGCCCGTGTTTTTTAAGCCCCTGCAAGTTGGATTTTTTGTTACTTGCTGCCAAACGCACTCCTAATACATCCTTCAAATGTTTCCTCAGTTCTGAACCATGCGTGACTCCACAATAGGAATACAGGAAACACACTTCTTCCTTTTTCAGGCGTGAACACACAGGATGCTGTGCCACCTCCAACGTCAAGGTTATCCAGCTCATGCAGTTTTCACTTCACAATGAGGCAAACCTGTTTTGCTCATTCCTCTTTCTGAAATGAACTTTACTCAACATCCCCAGCCAAAGACAGTACAAAATGTTACTAATGCATCCCCACTCCCAGGTCCTGGATCCCACCTGGATCCTCTTTGCCTCTTCTGTTTTGAACTGCCATGCCTTTAATGCACTCTGATATCTGCTCCTCCCTGCACAGAAACCCTGCAATCCACTGAGTCAGGAAGGAGAGCAAATTCTTTGTCTCCAGAACATCAATGGAGATGAAACTTCGTAAAGGGCTAGGGCTGGGCCTCCAGTTGCCCCTCATTTATCTCTTCCGTATACAGCAGTTTGTTGGTTGCACTTCCTATTTGGGGTTAATAGGGTAAAACTTACTTCCTTTTTGTTGCTGAGATGAACGGACCCTCCAAATGCTTCACCAGGAAACTGAGGCAATTAAATTACAATTCAGGGCAGGGTTAGATGAGTGCAGTGATGAGGCACCCACTGTCGGTGCTGTGTCCGTACCCTGCCTGCACTGCTCACTGCCAACACATATGACATTCTTGTCACAAAAACATGCTTAGTCCAAATTCCGGGAAAGTCACAAGAGCCCACGTACCCAGAAGGATTTCCCCATCCCACCTTCCTTGTTCAGGTGGGCTGGTTCTGAAAGGCATGTTCACAACCCCCCAACGTTCCCCAGATGGCTTAAGCATTAGCTGCCCACAGCTGTAACTCATCTGCAAAAGCAACATTTATGGGTTACCTTTTCTTTGTTTTTGTTTTTTTGATACAGAGTTTTGTTCTGTTGCCCAGGCTGGAGTGCAGTGGCACCATCTCGGCTCACTGCAACCTCTGCCTCCCAGGTTCAAGCAAGTCTCATGCCTCAGCCTCCCAAGTAGCTGGGATTACAGGTGCATCTTGCTGCACCCAACTAACTTTTGTATTTTGAGGAGAGATGGGGTTTCGCCATGTTGGCCAGGCTGGTCTCGAACTCCTGACCTCAGGTGATCCTTGGGAGGCCTGCCTCGGCCTCCCAAAGTGCTGGGATTACAGGCATGAGCCACCGCGCCCAGCTTTCCCTTTGCCTTCTTACTGTCCTGTTCCCATTTCCTGGTATTGTCAAACAAACCACTTGCCCTCAAATCTCTGTCTCAGGATAAGTGTGGGTTCTTAGTTGTAAAACCAAACACTGACCGGCTATCTTAGGCATAAAAGGGATTTTTAGGAAGCTCAGATGATCAACAGGGGACCAGAAGAGGGGTTCTGCAAAATGGGCAGCAACGATGTATCCAGCCTGACCTCCTCCTGCAGCAGGCTGGCATGAAAAAATCCCGACCATCACGTTTGGATCACTTGGTCCATTCTCAAACTCCTGGGTAGGAAAACACGTGACTGGCTGAGTTTTTTGTGGGTTTGTTTTCTGAGACAGGGTCTTGCTCTGCTGCCCAGGCTAGGCTGGAGTACAGTGGCACTATCGCAGCTCACTGCAGCCTCGACCTCCTGGGCTCAAGCAATCCTCCTGCCTCAGCCTCCTGAGTAGCTGGGACTACAAACCTGTGCTACCACCCCCAGTTAATTAAATAATTTTTTTTAGAAATAGGGGTCTCACTATGTTGCCCAATCTGGTCTCCAACTTCTGGCCTTGGCTCAAGCTATCCTCCCGTGTTGGCATCCCAAAGGGCTGGGATTACAGGTGTGAGCCCCTGTGCCTGGCCCTGGCTGAGTTTAAATCACATGCCCTGACTACCAGAGGATGGGAGAGGATGGATCCCTTTCACCTCCAACTTACAAGTGAGTGCGAGTCCCATGAACCAGCAGTACTATACACAAAGGGGAGGATTCTCCCTAAATTGGAAAGGAAGGTCAGATATTGGGAACCCAACTAATAATAGCAAATGTTCTCTACAGGTAACTAACTGGCCGATGGAACTGGGCCTGGGGAAGTAGTAACAATTATCATTATAGTTATTAGTCTTGCAGGAGCTAATATAATTGAGCACTTCTGTGCCAGTTTCTGTTCTAAATGCCTTATATGTACCTCATTGACTTTGACCTTTTCAGGTAGGTGCAATTATTACTCTCATTCCACAGATGAGGAAGCTGAGGTCCAAGGGACTCTATCACTTTCTCCTTCTTCAGAGCACCCATGGATAAATAACATCCATAAACCCAGCCCAGCATGTGTCAGACATTAACTCAAGTAACCATGAAAACAACTCCATAAGGTGGGAGTATTTTGTTGTTGTTGTTTTGTGTGTTTGTTTGAGACAGGGTCTCACTGTTGCCCAGGTGGACTGCAGTGATGCAATCACAGCTCACTGCAGCCTCGACCTCCTGGGCTCAAGTGATTCTCCCACCTCAGCCTCCTGAGTAGCTGGGATTGCAGGCACACACTATCACACCCAGATAATTTTCAATTTGTTTTGTTTTTGTAGAGATGAAGTTTCACCATGTTGCCCAGAATGGCCTCAAAGTCCTGAGTTCAAGCAATCCATCCTCCTCGGCTTCCCAAGTTGTTGGGATTACAAGCATGAACCACTGTGCCCTGCCAAGTCTGGGAATGCTACTATCATTTTCGTGATGAAGAAATGGAAGATTCAGGGAGGTGCAGTAACTTGCTCAAGGTCACACAACTTGGAAACAGTGAAGTCAGACTGGGAATCTACGCTAACCCCAAAGCCCAAGTCTTAACCACTATGCTTCCTTACACGTCTGTGTAGACTTGCTGTCCTCATTTAGAGATGCCTGCATAAGCAGCAGCTGGGTTACAAAAGAACATTAAAAATTATTTTTTTTAGACAGTTTCATTCTGTTTGCCAGGTATGGTGGCTCACGCCTGTAATCCCAGCACTTTGGGAAGCCAAGGCAGGTGGGTCACTGAGGTCAGGAGTTTGAGATCCGCCTGACCAACATGGTGAAACCCCGTCTCTACTAAAAATGAAAAAAATTATCCAGGCATGGTGGTGTGCGCCTGTAATCCCAGCTACTTGGGAGGCCAAGGTGGAGTGCTTGAACCCGGGAGGTGAGGCCTTCAGTGAGCCGAGATCGTGCCACTGCACTCTAGCTTGGGCAACCGGTGAGACCCTGTCCCAAGAAAAAAAGGAAAGAAAAAAAGACTCTCGCTTTGTTGTGAATGCGGTGGCGCGATCTTGGCCTCCCGGCCTCAAGCAGCCCGCCAGGCAGTCGCCTCCCTGCCCTGGTGAGAGGAGAGGACTCATTAGGGATGCAAACTGTAGAGGCAGTAGACAGATGCCCCTTGGAGGCAGGCTGGCATTTGTCATAGCAATTCAAGAGAACAAGACTTCAGTCGGTCCCCAAACCTGCAGAGAGATGGATGGCAAGGTCTTCTCTAGCCCCACAGGGAAAATGGCCAAGAAGCTCAGTATGGAGCAAGGTCACCTGGCCATCTGGCCTTCGCTCAGTCCCTCTCCACCCCAGCTGGAGGCAGAAGGAGGGAAGAGAACATTTCAGCACAATACGGTGTGCTGAGAGCTGTCCAGGGTGCTGAAACCTGTAACCCACTAAGCTTCCAACGTTTGCTCCTTGAGTTTGCGTGGAGCCTTCTGAAAGCAGACTCCAAGGCAAGAACTGGGGTCCAGTGGTTAATTTGGGAGATGATCCAAGGAATTACAAGGGAGGAATGAGGAAGAGAGAGACTGGGAAAGGGGGCACTAGTTAATAGGTTTTATGGTGAACTACTAGGATTCAAATTTACTGAGGAGCCTCTGTGATGCTGTATAACATATTTCCAGGTTTTCCCACTGAGCAAAGGGGAAGGCAGGGTGTTTATACACCAAAAACCATAGCTCACTGGTTGAGAGATGCTCCAGAGGTTGTTAAGCATCTCGTGTGGGGGCTGAGCAAACTTCGTGATGCCAGAGATGTAGAGAGATGGGAGTGTACCTCTTAAGGTTAGTTTGCATAGGAACTGACCACTGAAGCTGCAGGTGAACTTAGAGGTAAGCTAGGTAAATAAGGCATGGAGAATTTGTAGCATCTGCCACACGCCCCCCCAACCCCATAAAAAGAATTTAGGTTTTGTTCCTTCAGTTCACCAACTTTCATGTGTGATGCAAACCCTAGGAGGTAGACACTAGTTTTACTCTCTTTTTCCAGGTGAGAACACTGAGGTTGAGTGAGTTCAACTCATATTCTCAGTGTGATAGAGGAAAGAGCTTCCTCTGACTCTGAAGTCAAGGTCTTAACCACGGTGGTAGGCCAATCTCTCATTTCTTGAAATCTCTTCTGCTCCTGTTTTCTCCCAGCCATACTGGAACCCAAGATCGGGGAGGGGAAGAAAGGATCACCCTGACTTTCCATGCCCAGAGAGCTCTATTCAAATTCTCAAGTTTATTTTCCTTGGCAAATCTGACCTTAGGAAAATAGTGTAGGATTCAAGAAAATGGTTTCTAGATCGAGATCTGCCTTAGTTCAAATCCTGGGTCCACCACTTATGGAGAGATGTTCTGGTTTGAATATTTCAAACCTTCCAAAACTCATGTTGAAATGTGTTTTACATTATTTTTTGACACAGGGTCTCACTCTGTCACCCAGGGTGGAGTGCAGTGGTGTGTGTGCATTATAGGTCATGCAGCCTTGACTTTGAACCTCCCAGTCTTCATACCTGTAAAAACTAAATTGCTTTTCTTTATAAATTATTCAGTTTCAGGTGTTCTAAGCAACAGAAAACAGATTAAAACAATAGGTATTTAGTGTCTTTGAGCCTCAACTGCTCCATTTGTAAATTGGGATAATAATATTTATTTAACCTCAAGGGTTGCAAGAATTTTATTTCTATTTTTACTTTTAGAGACAGTCTTGCTCTGTCACCCAGGCTGGAGTGCAGGGGTGTGATCACAGTTCACTGCAGCCTCAAATTCCTGGGCTCAAGCAATCCTCCTGCCTCAGCCTCCTCATTAGCTGGGACTATAGGCATGTGCCACCGTACCTGGCTAACTTAAAAATAAACTTTTTATAGAGACAGCATCTTTCTATGCTGCACAGGCTGGTCTCAAACTCCTAGGCTCAAGTGATCATCCTGATTTGGCCTCCCAAAGTGCTGAGATTAAGGTGGGTGCCTATGTGCATACATAGCACATCATGTTGTAAGCACCTCCTAAGTTTTAGTTTATCAATGTTGCCAGTGCTGTTAATAACAGGTATTACATTCCTAAGGACACTGGGTTGACCAGCGTTATCCTAGGTTTAGAGAAGTGTCCTAGCAGAGTGGTTGAGATCAATCCCTTAGCAGCTGAGTGACCCCCTTTGCAAACAGCTTAACCTCTCTGAGCCTCAGATTCATCTGTACAAAAGCTAGTGAGGCTAAATGTGATAATGCACATAAAACTCTTAATGTAGTCCCTGGCACACAGTACATACTCAATAAATGATAATAACAACAACCATCACAGCTGCCGTCATTATTACCCGTGTCACTGCTGGTGTTGGAAGATGGAAGGAACTAGCTCCTGCTGCTAGGAAGTGATGTGGTTCCTGGTGAAACACAGTCCAGCAAATATCATGACAACCAAATGCTTTGAACAATAAAAAGATCGATGCTCTCTCAATGGTATAACTCATGGAGAATGACTAAAAGCATTTGTGTCACAGTGGGGAATCCTTTTGGTACCAAGGATGACTGATCTGTGGGGGGGAGAAATTGCTGCAGAGAGCCATTAAAATAAAATGTGTCTGGTGTTTATAGGAACTGTTGTTGGTCTCATGAGTTAGAATGCTGGTTGTGTTTTGTCGTTGTTTTTGGAATGCTGTTTACATGAGAAGGCAACTCAGAGAAGTTGCATGGGGCAGAGGTGAAGAAAGTAGGTAAGACACAACTACATGTATTTATTCAATTAATCAAAAAGGAGAGAGGATATGAGAGGTATATGGTGAAGACAACTGACCCCTCTGAGACCTGGTTTCCTCAACTGTCTAATACAAAGTGAGGGAACTGGGATTATTCTCTGAGGATCCCTTTCTAATTCTCTGGAAAGAGGCCACAGGCTAGTCAGGGGGCAAGAGGAAGGAAGAGAGCACTGGGCTCTAGTGGCACAGGCTGGTCTCAAACCCGAGGGGTGATATTAAGCATTTATGCCACTCCCATTGCCCATGAAGCCAGGGTCCCAGGCTCCATGACATGAAGACTCCTTTTTTTTTTTTTTTTTTTTTTGAGACAGAGTCTCACTCAGTTGCCAGGTGCCAGGCTGGAGTGCAGTGGTGCGATCTTGGCTTACTGCAACCTCCGCCTCCCGGGTTCAAGCAATTCTCCTGCCTCAGCCTCCCGGGTAGCTGGGACTACAGGTGCATGCCACCACGCCCAGCTAGTTTTTGTATTTTTAGTAGAGGCGGGGTTTCACCATGTTGGCCAGGATGGTCTCGATCTCTCGACCTTGTGATCCACCCGCCTCGGCCTCCCAAAGTGCTGGGGTTACAGGCTCGAGCCACCGCGCCCGGCCTGAAGACACGTTCTTACTCTAGAATACCCCTTGCCACCATCTCTGCATGACTTTGGGCAGACTACTTCACCTCTTTGTGAGTAGAACAGAAGGGCTGAACTAGCCAGAGTCCATGGAGCCTTAAAATTCAATGATGCTAAAAAGACCAAAAACCACATCTTTCCCTGCTGGCCCCTCCCTGTACAGGTGCATCTTTTCCTTGCCTCCAATCTTCAACAAAACAGCCCAAAGCCTGAGAGAGTTTAGAGATCCTTCTAAAAAGGAACGTTTGTTTTCAGAGTCAGAAAATGTCAGAGCTGGCAAAGACCCAGAGCTTCTCTCTGTCTTATATCTCCTCCGACGTTCAGGGCATCTGCCATAGACTTCTGGACTATCTGACTATCTCTATCAGTGGGTTGGTCCCATTTCCTTAAACAGCTTAGTAAATTTCCAAGAACACTCATTATTAGAAGTGTTACCATTTTCCAGCTTAATAGCCATTTATTTTACTGAGCATTTATTATGTGTCAAGTACAATGCCAACCCTGTGAATAAAAAAAGAAAAAAAGCCAATTGTGTTTACCTCCTTCTCTGGGGAGGTTCACAGTCTCTTTTCTTAACATGCACAATTTGTGTTATTTGATCTCTTCTATATTTATATATATATTTGAACATTACAGTAAAACCACTGTCATCTCAGACATACAGCCAAGCTTCTGAAATCTTTCTCTCACACAATTTAAGTTTCATAATCAGAACAAAAATACAATAAAAATACGCCTTACAAGAGTTTGACAAAATTACAGAGTTAGGATTTCTCAGGCCCTGAGCTACAAAGAACAAACAGATATTCATGGGTAAGATCTTTTCCACCAAACTTCACCCAAAAAGAAGGCAAACACCTTGGCAGTCCACAAAAAAAATGAATGATGTTTTAACGCTGTGGTTTGCTTCAGGAATCTGAGAGGACAAGAGATTAATCAGAAAGTACTCATTAGGCTGGGCGGTGGCTCACGCCTGTAATCCCAGCACTTTGGGAGGCTGAGGTGGGGGTATCACCTGATGTCGGGAGTTCAAGATCAGCCTGGCCAGTATGGTGAAACCCCATCTCTACTAAAAATACAAAAATTAGCCAGGCGTGGCAGTGCAGGCCTGTAATACCAGCTACTCGGGAGGTTGAGGCAGGAGAACTGCTGGAACCCGAGAGGTGGAGGTGGCAGTGAGCTGATATTCTGTCATTGGACTCCAGCCTGGAAGACAGAGTGAGACTGTCTCAAAAAAATTAAAAAAATAAAATAAAAATAATGAAAGTACTCATTAATGTAATCATTGTCTCAATATCAAATTAATATATTTGAGTCCCTTCCTCTCTGAAACATAGAATTAAGTGTCTACTGTGCTTCTCCACCATTGACATTGAGCAGAAAGCTAGGTCTGCATGATGTGTGTGTGTGTGTGTGTGTGTGCGCGCACGCGCGCACACGCGTGCACGTGCATGTATGTGTACGTGTGTATGCATGCGTGTATTTATGTCTGCATGTGCATGTACATGTGTGTACGTGTATGTACGTGCATGTGCATCATTGTGTGTGTGTGTATGTGTATGTGTGTGGATTTTTTTTTTTTTTGAGACAGTGTCACTCTGTTGCCCAGACTGGAGTGCAGTGGCACAATCTTCAGTTCACTGCAACCTCTGCCTCCGGAATTCAAGTGATTCTCTTGCCTCAGCCTCCCGAGATACTGGGATTACAGGCACATACCACACCATCACACCAGGCTAATTTTTTTTTTTTTTGGTAGAGATGGGGTTTCACCATATTGGCCAGGCTGGTCTCAAACTCCTGACCTCAAGTGATCTGCCTGCCTTGGCCTCCCAAAGTGCTGGGATTATAGACATGAGCCACTGTGTCCGGCCTGGATTTTTTTTTTTTTTAATTTTTCAGACAAAAATTTCACTTTGTTGGCCAAGCTGGCCTTTAATTCCTGGGCTCAAGGAATCCTCCCAGTAGCTGGAATTCCAGGGGCTTGCCACTGCACCAGCTCATACAGAACTTTTTAGTTTCTTCTCACTGTTCCTAGCTTATAACCCAACAGGACAGTAAACAGCACCCTGGAATTTGGAGTAATAAAATCTGAGCAATGTGCCTGATTTGAAGGAGCCAGAACCACCAGACAATGAGGATAATTGATTACCAGAGAAACAAGAGCAAGAAAAGCAACTGAAATAAATGCATGATGAATTTAAAAAAGAAAGGAGAAGGAGATAAGAAAGGACCGCAATCTAGAATAGCAGTTCTTCATGATAGGGTCAGGTTTCTCCGAGAATCTAATAAATACTACAGACCAGAAAATACATACATATGCACACACAATTTTTTTTTTTTTGCATAAAATTTCAGTGGGTGGGGCTGCGCATGACAGCTCACGCCTGTAATCCCAGCACTTTGGGAGGCCGAGATGGGTGGATCACCTGAGGTCGGATGTTTGAGACCAGCCTGACCAACATGGAGAAACTCTGTCTCTACTAAAAATACAAAATTAGCCAGGCGTGGTAGCACATTCCTGTAACCCCAGCTATTTAGGAGGCTGAAGCAGGAGAATCACTTGAACCCGGGAGGCGGAGGTTGTGATGAGCTGAGATCATGCCATTGTACTCCAGCCTGGGAAACAAGAGCAAAACTCTGTCTCAAAAAAAAAATTCAGTGGGTTCATTCATCCCAACTATGATCTCCTAGCCTTAGGACCTATCTGTTCTAGATGAAGAACTTCTCCCCTAGAGGGATGAATCTAGAATATCCTCCACTGGATGACAGGAAATGAGAAGAAAGGCCACCCTGTGGCCTTACAGCTCACAAACTGACCTACTGAATGACGGCCTCCAGTTTCATGATCACTTATTGGGACCCACTAGGTGCCTGTATTAGTCAGGGTTCTCCAGAGGGACAAAACTAATAGGATAGATGTAGACATGAAAGTGAGTTTATTAAGGAGAACTGACTCACACAGTCACAAGGTAAAGTCCCACAATAGCCCATCTGCAGTCTGAAGAGCAAGAAAGCCAATGGTGAATCCGCCTAAGCCCTCAATCCTCAAAAGCGGGGAAGCCGATGGTCAGCCTTCAGTCTGTGGCCAAAGGCCTGAGAGCTTCTGGCAAACTACTGGTGTAAGCCCAAGAGCCTAAAGAACTTGGAGTTTGACATTAGAGGGCAGGAAGCATCTGGCACGGGGGAAAGATGAAGGCAGGAAGACTCAGGAAGTCTGCTCTCTCTAACTTCTTCTGCCTGCTTCTATTCTGGCCGCACTGGCAGCTGATTAGATGGTGCCCACACAGACTGAGGGTGGGTCTGCCTCTCCCAGTTCACTGACTCAAATGTTCATCTCCTTTGGCAGCACCCTCACAGACACACCCAGGAACAACACTTTGCATCCTTTAAGGTGATCAAATTGACACTCAATATTAAGTATCACAGTGATCAATAGTATATGAGTTTCCCTAAGTGTTTCCATAACCATGTTATTATGAAAAAAAAAAATAGGGCTGCAAAAGCCCATCCATGATAGACTGGATAAAGAACATGTGGTACATATACACTATGGAATACTATGCAGCCATAAAAAAGAACAAGATCATGCCCTTTGCAGGGACATGGTGGAGCTGGAAGCTGTTATCCTTCATACACTAATGCAGAAACAGAAAAACAGATGCCACGTGTTCTCACTTGTAAGTAGGAGCTAAATGATGAGAACACATGGACACACAGAGGTGAACAACACACACTGGGGCCTTTTGAAGGGTGAAGGGTGGGAGGAGGGAGAGGATCAAGAAAAATAACTAACAGGGACTAGGCTTAATATCTGGGTGATGAAATAACCTATACAACAGACCCCCATGGCACAAGTGTACCCATGTAAGATATCTGCACTTGTACCCCTAAACTTAAAAGTTTTTTTAAAACCTGCCCAGGGATTTTTAAGGCTCCTTCCTGCCAGCAAGGTCAAGCCAGCCCCAACCAGCAGAAGCCAGCCCCCAGGGAGCATGAATTGGCACAACCACTTCGCAGAGCAATTTGGCAACATCTAGTGGGGCGGAGGATGCATACCGTATACAACTCAGCAGTTCCACTCCTGGGTACGTGCCCTAGAGAAACTCACTTGGGAGAAAGCAGGGACAGGGACAGTTTGCTTCAAAATAGCCCAAAGCCAGAAACAATCCAAATAGATAAATACATGGCAGCATACTCCTATCACAGAATACTATGCAGTCGTGAAAATGGACATATAAGAGCTATTTAATCACATTTATTTCATGTTGAATACAAAAGTCAGGTTAGAAGAACACATTTATAGAGGAATGTTAAGATTAAAAGCCAGTACCATGCACCATATATTTCTTTTTTCTTCTTTCCTTCCTTCTTTCCTCCTTCCTTCTTCCCTTCTCTTCTCCCCTCCCCCTCCTCCCTCCCCTCTCCCCTCTCCTCCCCTCCCTCTTCTTTCTTTCCCCCCCCCCCCCCCCCCCCCCCCCCCCCCCTTTCTCTCCCTCTCTCTCTTTCTCTCTTTCTTTCTTTCACAAGGTCTTACTTGATCACCCAGGCTGGAGTGCAGTGGTACAATCATGGCTCACTGCAGCCTTGACTTCCTGGGCTCAGGTGATCCTCCTACCTCAGCCTCCCGAATCGCTGGGACTACAGGCATACATCATCATGCCTAGGTAACTTATTGCATTTTTTTTATTTTTGGTATAGATGGAGTTTTTCCATGTTGCCCAGGATGGTCCTGGACTCAAGCAATCTTCCTGCCTTGGCCTCTCAAAGTGCTAGGATTACAAGTGTGAGCCACCACACCCAGCCTTTATTTCGTAGACCAAACCAAACCAAACCATTATTTTTTAGGGACAGGGTCTTGCTCTGTTGCCCAAGCTGGAGTGCAGTCACAGCTCACTGCAGTGTTGACCTTCTGGGCTCAAGTGAGCCTCCTGCCTCAGCCTCCTGAGTACTGGACTGCAGGAACACACCACCATGTCCAGCTAATTATTCTATTATATTGGATTTCATTTTGTAGAGATGGGGTTTCACTACACTGGCCAGGCTGGCCTCAAACTTCTGGCCTCAAGTAATCCTTCCATCTTTGCCTCCTAAATTGCTAGGATTCCAGGTGTGAGCCACCATTCCCAGCCCATCTATTTCTTATCTACACAGGTAGTCAAATTGTAAGCTATTCTCATTCTGACGCTGTTCTGGACACATTTTTAAGTGTAAAATATGTAGTATAAAGTATAAATATGTACATGGAAACAATAAACATAAAATTCAGGAAAGTGCCTCTGGATGGGAGAGAGAAAGGAGTGGGTCTAGGGAGGGAGAAAACAGGGATTAGAAAGGTTTTACTTTGCTAGGCGTGGTGGCTCACGCCTGTAATCCCAGCACTTTGGGAGGCCGAGGCAGGTGGATCACTTGAGGTCAGGAGGTCGAGAACAGCTTAGCCAACATGGCGTAAACCCATCTCTACCAATAATATAAAAATTAGGCAGGTGTTGTGGCACACCCTGTAATCCAAGCTACTTGGGAGGCCGAGGTAGGACAATCACTTGAACTCAGGACGCAGAGGGTGCAGTGAGCTGAGACTGCACCACTGCACTCCAGCTTGGGCAACAGAGGGGGACTCTGTCAGAAGGAAAGGAAAGGGAAAGGGGGAAAGGGAGGAAAGAAAAAAGAAAAGTTTTGTTTTGATGGCGGGTTACTCCATTACCTCTCTACCCTCAATTCTCCGCATTCTTCTGGTCACCTTCTCTAGCCACACGGACCTTCTTGCTGTTGAGCAAACATGCCAGCTATAGTCCAGCCTCAGAGCCTTCGCACTGGCTGTTCCCTTTGCCTGACACTTTGTTCCAGCTATCCTCATGGCCCACTCACTCACCTCCCTTAGGTCTTCATCCAGATGTCATCTTCCCAGTGAAGCCTTCCCCGGCTTCCAGCACCCCTGACCCCTGCCTACAACACATCCCTTCCCGCCCCCACTTTATTTTTTCTCTGTACCCCTCACTGCCATCTGACACACTAGATTCATTCATCAATTTTGTCCATCTCCATCACTAGGCTGTCAGCTCCATGAGAACAGGGGATTTTTCTATTTCATTCACTGCTGTGTCCCAGAGCCTAGAACAGGACCTGGCACATAGAAGCGTTCGATAAACAGTCACTGAATAAACGACTATGTACACAGGTGCTACAGGTGTTTGCTCTCTTATTCTTTACTCGTTTTTGCATGAGATCTTGCTAGGCTGGCCAGGATGGTCTCAAACTCCTAGAATCAGGCAATCTCCTTCTTCAGCCTCCCGAGTAATTGGGGTTATAGGCGTGTGCCAACTGTACCCAGCTTTATACATTTTTAATTTTTATTTTGAGGAAATGTGGTTTTGCTACATTGCCCAGGCTGGTCTCAAACTCCTGGGCTCAAGCAATCCTCCCACCTTGGCCTCCCAAAGTGCTGGGAATACAGGCATGAACCACCCTGCCCAGCTTTACATTTTTTTTTTTAACAATAAAAACGTTAGCCACTAGGCTGTTTCCAGGTAAGTTTCCTGGTAGAGTGTAAGTGCCCAGCACCATAATATGTCCTTGGAATCCATCAAGGTTCCAAGCCACCGAACTGTGAGCACAACTAACAAAGATCCCTTGCCACACCCAAGCCCATGAGAGCTAGCCAAAAGTCCTTATAACAGGCCACAGACATCTGAAGGCCTCTACAGAAACATCTCAATGTGACACAGTTCCTTCTGTGAGAGGCAACGTTGCTCTGAAACAAATCTGCATTGTGACAGTCCAGCCAGCACAGCGTGGGTGCTGCAACCCATCACATCCGCCAAGAGAGACAGAACCTGGAGCAGCAACAAAACACGGAGAGCTATGATCCTGTAAATAATTATTATGAAAAAGGTGTCCCAGGGAAGAAGGGTCTTAAAATAGAAGGGCCCAGACTTAGCTCAGAGGAGAGCAGAGAGTGGGAAGGGGAGGAGCCAGCCATTGGTACCAGACAGTAATGTCCGTACTGGAATCTAATAGAAGTCTTTATGGTCCCTGACAGAGACTGGTGGGTCATTCTCCAAATCCATTTCCCTTTTCTTCTAAGCACAATCTGATACTTCCCAGCTTCCCTTGCAGTGATGTGTGGTCATGTGACCAAGTTCTGGCCAATAGGATATGAATGGAACAGGTATGAGCCACACCCCTTCCAACCTCATAAACGTTCCCAAGTATCACCTTCTATGCTCATTTCCTGGTTTGATACAGACAAGCATGGAGTTACTGGATGCTGTGGGCTGACAATGAAGAGCCATAATATGGCAAGGGCCAGGGTCCCTCAGTCATTGGAGGAGATCAGCCTGCCAACTAGGAACAATTATTTTGGACTTTTTTTTTTTTTGGACTTTTTTTTTTTTTGAGATGGGGTCTTGCTCCCAGCACTTTGGGAGGCCAAGGTGGGAGGACTACTTGAGCCCAGAAGCTCTTGCCCAGGCTGGAGTTCAGTGGTATTATCATAACTCACTGTACCCTCCAACTCCTGGGCTCAAGCAATTCTCCCAGGTATGTACCACCATGCCTAGCTAATTTTTATTTTATGTTTTAGGGATGGGAGTCTCACTGTGTTGCCCAGGCTGGTCCTGAACTCCTGGGCTCAAGTGATCCTCCCACCTCAGCCTCCTAAAGTGCTGAGATTTTAGACATGCACCACCAAACCCAGCTCAGTTTTTAATTTTCTATGAGTGAGAAATAAACTTCTGCTGTGTTTAAGTCATTTCCTAGCTTTTAATCTTTTGTTATACCAGCAAGTGCTACCTCATACAGGGTGCTTAGAGGAAAGTGTATACACATTTCAACCATGGTTCATCATATGTGGATCTGAAAACTCCTTGAAGACAGTGACTGTACCTTATTTAGCTTGGTTTTCTCCTTCGTCACAACCACAATCCCTTGTACCCAGATATTTTCAAAAAACATTCACCAACTTGAAATAAAGGCAAGATATCCTCAAGCAAAGAAAGAGACCCATGCATTTAAGACCTTGAGTTCTGGAACACATAATCTCCTGTTCATATCCCAATTCCATCACTGACTTGCTGGGTGGCCTTAAGCAAGTTACACTCTGAGTTTCCGATTCCACAGTGGTCAGATGGGAATATTAATATTTCCTAATTCATTGGGTTGTTGCAGGGATTAAATTAGAGACTGCCCATAAAGCACTCTGGAAGCAGCCAACTATAATGAGCTATTATTTTAATTGTAACAGAAAGCATCTGCTGTAATACACAGCTGAAATATGGATGTGGGGGGTTGGCAGAAAGGAATCAGGTGCATAATGAGGGGAGGGAGAACACAAGAGCTCAGCCTTCTCGAGCCTGGCCTGGACCACACCAACCAAAAGCCTCATAATCCTTCAGCTAGTTAAATCTCAAGAGTACGGCATGCGCCACTTACCCCGTTAGCACCACCACAAAGTCCATGACGTTCCAGCCATTCCTCAAGTAGGAGCCTTTGTGGAAGGCAAACCCAAGGGCAATGATTTTAATTCCAGCCTCGAAACAAAAAATCCCAATGAAGTATGGTTCTGTATCATCCTGGAAGGGAGAGAAGGCAAGGTCAGCATCTTGGGCTGGGCAGATGTTGGCAAGACCAGGGAACCAGCCCACCTAGAAATCAGTACCCAGCACCCTCTTGCTTCCGCTGACCCTCCTCCACTCACTACCCCTCACTGCCTTTTGTAGAGTTCTCTTGTCCAAAGCATTTTGGAAGCAAAGCTAACGCTCAGAGAAGACATCTTCCTCCTTCATTCCTTCTGGGCCAACCTCACATGCCACTTTACCAAGTAGAATCATTTGCTTGCACCTGCCTTAGTCAATATGACAGCTACAGGTCACATGTGGCTATTTCAATTAAAATTAATTTAAATGCAATAAAATAAAAAAAATGCAGTTCTGCAGTCACACTGGCTACATTTCAAGTGGCAATCATATTGGACAGGGTAGACGGAGAACATTTCTGTGACTGCAGAAAGTTCCAATGGAAGCATTGGTTTAGAGGATTTATTTGTCACATGCAGCATTCAAGGATTTGAGGGTGGAGATTTTGCATTGACCCCACTGCTAAATCTGACCCCTTAGGATGGTTCTCAGCTAGTATATACCAACACAGCCATTCAGACTGTTACAGGGTTGGAACAGGACTTTTGTACTGGCTGGTAAGTGGCCGATGTCTTCACCATCTCACCATCAGTTCTTCTGCAGAACCTCCAGCTGGTTCTGGCTTCCAGCTGATAACGTATCATATTTGAAATTAAGCTATAAGCTCTGCTCCATCAGAGCCCCTATGTGGACGTTTTCCCATCTGTTACAGCAATGTTTCTCGAGCTTCAATCATTTCATTCTGCCTAAATGATTTTTTTCCACATCAGCTTGCCACTGGTATTTCTATTAGCTTACCAGTCTTTCAATGGACTCTTTTTATTTAGCCTTATTTTAAATGAAAACAAAAAAGTCTAAAATCATAGGTTTGCTAGGCTAGTTACAGTTTTTAGAAGACTGTGACACTGTGGAATATGTGTTTGGTCTTTGACACTGTTTCCTGACGTATAGCTCCTACAGTCCTGGGGATCTCCAAAGGGATGACTTTTTGTAGGTAACGATTGACTTGTGGCTGGCAGCTTCTAGGTAGCTTCAGGATGGAGGCTGGTCACGGGGAAAACCCAGGCATGATTAGAGGGTTGGGATTTTCAGCCCCACCCTGCAACCTCTGGGAGAGAGATGGGCTGAAAGTCAAGTTGATTACCAATGGTTAACGATTTAATCAATCATGCTTATGTAATGAGGCCTCCATAAAACCCCAAAAAGGCCAGGATTCAGAGGGCTTCTGGATAGCTGAACATATGGAGGTTCCTTGAGGGTGGTGCACCTGGGGGAGGGCATGGAAAAATCCTTTTGGGGTTTCTTCCTCCCCCTCTCCCCCTTTTTTAAAAAAGATATTGCCAAAACAATCATGGAAATTTGAAAACTGACTGGGTCTTAGATGACTCTGAGGAACCACAGCTCATTGTGCTGGGTGTGATAACATCACTGTGTCTACGTAAGAAAAAAAAAATCATGTTTTTTATTTTTTTAAGATGGCTTGCTCATTGCCCAGGCTGGAGTACAGTGGCATGATCACAGCTCACTACAGCCTCCACCTCCCGGTTTCAAGTGATTCTCCTGCCTCAGCCTCCCAAGTAGCTGGGATTACAGGTGCTCACCACTACGCCCGGCTAATTTTTGTATTTTTAGTAGAGACGGGGTTTTACCATATCGGCGAGGCTGACCTCGAACACCTAACCTCGAATGATTTGTCTGCCTCAGCCTCCCAAAGTGCTGGGATTACAGGTTTGAGCCACTGCGCCCTGCCAGAAAACATCCATGTTTTTAGTGACACAGACTTAAGTATGCGTGGTGAATTGATGTGCCTGAAAACACTTCTACCAAAAAAAGGCAAGGAAAGGAAAAGGACAGAAGAAATTGAATCTGGGGGACGGGTTCATGGGGGTACTCACTGTACTGTGTTATCACTCTTTTGGGGTGTAGTCAACATTTTTCAAGGGAATCTTGTTTGGAATAGGATTTTTTCAGGGACCATGTGACCACCTGTCACCTGTGTCTCTCCCTGCTGACACCAGATCCGCTGGGTGGTGACGGAGTGGGGCAGGCAGGGAGGGTGTTTTCCCTGCCCTCTATCATTGGTGGTCATGACATTGACTGCACACAGCAGCTGATGCCTGTAATCCCAACACTTTGGGAGGCTGAGGTGGGAGGATGGCTTGAGCCCAGGAGTTTGAGACCAGCCTAAGGAACCTAGTGAGACCCCCATCGCTACAGAAAAGATAAAAATAAGAAAATCAGCTGGGCGTGGTAGTGTCTGTAGTCCCCGCTACTCAGGAGGCTGTGGTGGGAGGATGGCTTGAGCCCAGGAGGTGGAGGCTGCAGTGAGCTACGATCAAGCCACAGAACTCCAGCCTGGGTGGCAGAGCGAGACTCTGCTTTGAGAAAAAATAAAAAAGAAATTTAGGCTTCCCATGACCTGGCTCTGGGCTCCAGGACTGAGAGCCTCCTCTGTGCCCTGCTCTACCCCCCCGCAAACATCAATGGCCTGCTAGAGCTAAGGAGAAGTCCCCAAGACAAGACATCACTCACCAGCCGTTCAGACATCGGGGTCTTGTCGTCATCAGGCAGATGCTGCTCCAGTGCGAGAACGATGCAATTCGCTATGATGGTGGCTAAAATCATGTATTCAAAGGGAGTATCGAGGAATTAAGGAATAACCTTGTTTGAAGAAAAAAAGGGTGTGTGGAGGTGCTCCCACCCCCACTGACCCCAGTGGAAACATCTTAAGCCCTCCAGATCCTCCCAACCCACATGAGCACAGGCGGAATTATTCAGTTCTCCTGTCCAGAGTAAATCCCTGCAGATCTCAAACCCAGAGCAGGTGACATCTAAAGGGAACTGTGGATATTCTGCTTCTATCTCACCTGCAATATTCATTGTACACATATTTACTCAGTACCTGCTGTGTGCCGGACTCTCATCTGGGCTAGGACACAGCTGAGAGCAAAGCAGACAAGAGAAGCTTCCTCCTGCTTCCTAGAGGAGACGCAAATAAATAACTACATCATGTATACTACGTGATGTATATATCATGTTATACCTGCATATGCCATGTTACATAGTTCATCACATATTCTATGTATGTAGGGAGATGGTGACGGGTACAGACAGTGGAAGGGGTCAGGGCTGCAATTTAAAAGATAGTGGCAGAGCACGGCATGATGGCAGATACCCGTGGTCCCAGCTACTTGGGAGGCTGAGGTGAGAGAATTGCTTGAGCTGAGGAGGTCAAGCCTGCAGTGGGCAATGACTGTACCACTACATTCTAGCCTGGGTGACAGAAGGAGGTCCTGTCTCAATCAATCAAGCAATCAATGATAAATTAAAAATAGATAAATAGAGGCCAAGGCAGGTGGATCGCTTGAGGTCAGGACTTCGAGACCAGCCTGGCCAACATGGTAAAACCCTGTCTCTAAGAAAAATACAAAAATTAGCCCAGCATGGTGGTGCACACTTGTAGTCCCAGCTACTTGGGAGGCTGAGGCAGGAAAACCCCTTGAACCTGGGAGATGGAGGTTGCAGTGAGCTGAGATCACACCACTGCACTCCAGCCTGAGCAACACAGTGAGACTCCATCTCAAAAATAATTAAAATAATAAATAAAACACTGTGATCAGATTTGACACCTAATGCATGAGCCACAGAATAAAACAGATACACTGGGCTTCATCAACATTTAAACATTTCGTGCCTCAAAGAACATTATCAAGAAAGTTAACAGACAAGTAACAGAATGGGAGCAGCTCTTTGCAAATCATGTATCTGATAAGGGTCTAGTACCGGGAATATATAAAGAACATGTACAACACAACAACAGAAACATCACCCAATTGAAAGTGGTGAATAGACATTTCTCCAAAGAAGATAGTCAAATGGCCTGTAAGTAGATGAGTGTATTAGTGATCAGGGAAATGCAAATAAAACTCCAATGGGATACTGCTTCACACCCACTAGGATGGCTAGAATTTAAAACAACAAACAAACAAGCGTTGGTGAACATGTGAAGAAACTGCAACTCTCATGCTGGGGGGAATATAAAAGAGTGTAGCTGGCCAGGGGCAGTGGCTCATGCCTGTAATCTCAGCACTTTGGCAGGCCAAGGTAGGAGGGTTACTTGAGCCCAGGAGTCCAACACCAGCATAGGCAACAAAGTGAGACTCTGTCTCTACAAAAATTACAAAAAATTAGCTGGGCACGGTGGTGCAGGCCTGTAGTGCCAGCTACTTGGGAGGCTGAGGTGAGAGGACTGCTTGAGCCTCAGGAGGCTGAGGCTGCAGTGAGCCATGACCGCACCACTGCACTCCAGCCTGGGCAACGGGAGTGAGACCTTGTCTCAAAACACGACCACCACCACCAGCAACAACAAAACACCGGGGCAACTGCTGCAGAAAACTGTTTGTTGGTTTCTCAAAAAGTGAAGCACAGAATTACCATGTGACACAGTAACTCCACTCCAGAGTATAAACACAAAAGGATTATAAGACAGGGACTCCAACCAACAGAAATGTTCACAGCAGCACTAGTCACAACAGCTGAAAGGTAAAACAACTTAAATTTCATCAATGGATAGATAAACAATACGTGGTTTACCTACAGAATGGAATAGTATTCAGCCATAAAAATGAATGAAGTACTGATACATGTTACAACAGGAATGAGCCTTGGAACATTATGCCAAGTGAAAGGAGCTAGACATAAAAGACCATGTATTGTATAATTCCATGTATGTAAAATGTCTGGAACAGGCAAATCCAGAGACAGACAGCAGATTCGTGGTTCCTGGGGAATAGGAAGGGAAATGGGAATTACTGCTTAATGTTTTAGAACTAGATAAAGGTGACAGTTACACAACAATGTGAATGTACTAAATACCTGTCTTTCTTTTCATTCTTTTTTAAAAGAAACAGGATCTTGCTCTGTCACCCAGGCTGGAGTACACCAGCATGATCATAGCTCACTGCAGCCTTGAATTCCGAGGCTCATACGATCCTCCTGCCTCAGCCTCCTTAGTAGCTGGGACTACAGGCGCACACCACCATGTGTGCCTATTTTTTTTTTTTTTAAGAGACAGAGTCTTACTTTGATGCCCAGGCTGGTCTTGAACTCCTGGGCTCAAGTGATCTTCCTGCCTCAGCCTCCCAAAGTGCTGGGATTGCAGCCATGAGCCACTGTGCCCAGCCCTAAATGCCATTTTAAAATGGTTGTGTTATATGAATTTTACCTCAATAAAAAAAAAAAAAATACAGCGGTCAGAGCGGACCTCTGAGAATCTGCTCTTTCAAGTCAGGGGCGGGGTCGTCCACGTGCTTATCCCTAGACACTCCATTTGCACTCTCTCCAGTCTGCCCAGGCAACCTCCTCCCTGCATCCTGGGAACTCTCATCTGGGTTGAGGAGGCCTCCGGCCCTCGTGTCCACCGGATGATCTGCAGGGCGGGTGGGGAGGATCTATCTTATTTATTTCATATTAGCTCCCGGACTGCTGATCAGCTGGTGAATGGGAAAGTCCCCTGTCCCCCTGCCAGGCTCCTCAGAAGTGTCCCACGCCAACGGGCTCTGTATACGGATCTGGCAATCTCTGAGAAGGACGTGTAGACACTGGAGAAGCGGCTGCTTGAGTGAAAAGGCCACAGGGTGTTGGTTACCCCGGAGCAACCTCGGCACTAGGTTTGGGGCTGAATCATTCTCCTTGGCGGGGCTGTCTGGGCACTGTGGCACATTCAACAGTATCCCCAGCCTCTGCGTGTTAGATGCCAGTAGCATCCCCTCCTGTCCAGTGATGACAACCTCACGTGGTCTCTAAGCCCTGCTGAGTGTCCCCTGGGGGCACTGAAATTCCGTGTTCTGTAGAGATATCAATCAGTGTGTCTTGAGCAACTTGACCATGTTAAACCTCTCCCCTCCTCCTAGCTCTATCCTTTGGAAAATTAACTGCTTTCAGTCTCCCCTTCTGCCTTGGAGTTAGGTTTGGTATTTTGGAGGTGCCATAGGGCCATCCCTCCCAGGCTAGAGGGAGAGCGAAACCCACTTTCCAGCTGGGAAAACAGAGTCTAAAACAGAAACCTCCTCAGTAAAAGTCTCGGAAAGGCAGGAAAACCAGGCTTCCTTTTGTCACCAGCTTCAGCCTTTGCCTCCAGCTGAAAGCAGCTGAAGGCAAGCTCCAAGCACAGTCTGAAAAGCAAAATTTGAGACTCAGGGCAATTTGGAGAGCCAACAAAAGCCGGCCTTGCCGACGATATTCTCTGATTGGCTTTCTGCCTCCGAGCTGACAGGCATTAGGAGCCCAGAGAACAAAGCTGGGCTGTGTTGCACAAATACTCCACTCTGCCTCACCCTGCAGCCCGGAAAATAAGAGACAATATTTGTACACAGAGCAGAAATGCCAAGCCCTTCCCCGGTCTCCTCTCGCTGTGATTTGAAGCTGACTTCGCTTCATCTCCCTGCCAAGTCAACCTCCTTACATGCGCTTCTTCCATCCCACTCCTCCGGTCCCCTGGCCTCCTGCCCCTCAATGGCAGGGATGTGACTTCCTTTGCATCAGCTCTGGCACTGAAGGTTCCAGGAAGAGTCCCAGAAGGCCAGCATGCAGCACGCAGCACTTCTATGGGCTGCATTATCAGGGTTTCAATTGGCCAGTATCACCTGGATTTCAGACCCAGGGCCCTCGGTGTAACAATGAAGCCTTATCATGTAGGCAAAAAGAAAGAGGCTCTTCTCTCCCAACCTGCTTCATTTTACTTCTTGTCAAATACAGATACTCACACTGCTTCTCCAACATCGTTCCCTTCTCCCTCTGTGCACCCACACCCCGGCAAATGTCCACAGACATGTCCCAAATGGAAATCTGCAGCAATGACCTTAGACCCTTGCTACTCAAAGCGTGGTCCCAGAACCAGCACCTTTTCTGTTAGGAAGGCAGCCTCAGGCCCTGCTTCCACCTGCTGAGTCAGAATCTGCATTTTAAAAGATCGCCAGGGGATCTGTGTGCGCAGGGAAGTTTAGGAAGTGCTAAGTGCCTCTATTTCAGGGGTAGGAGGAGGAGCTCAGGTAATTACGGTTTTGAGTCATCCAGAAAGAGGTGGGGGTTCCTCTTTCTCCTCCAAGCTTTCTCCTCCAAGTTCTGACCCCAGGAGGAGAATTTAAGAGCCCTGGGTACCAGCTTTCTGCTCCCACTTGGGAAAAGAGCCTGAGAAGAAACCCAAGGTTTTGAGGAAGTAAGAGCAATGCTGGAATGAGACAAAAGCAGAGAAGAAAATGTCAGCTAAATGCATGTGGAAGTATTCAAAGCCTTCCCATGGATCCCATTGCACTCAAAAGCAAAAACAAAGTCCTCCCAGCACTAGCAAGGTGCATGGCCTGCTTCCGTTACTTCCCTCCTCTCATCTCCCCTTTAGTCACTCAGCTCCAGCCACACCAGCCTCTTGTTTATTCCCCAAATTCCCCAGGCACACTTCTACCCCAGGGCCTTTACACCTGCTGTTCATTCTCCTGGAATACTCTTTCCCCAGACATCCACATGAGTTCCTCCTTCACTTCCTTTAGGCCTTTCCTCAAAGGTCACATCCATCAGCTCCCTTGGCCTACTTATTTTGTTTTCCTTTCTTTAGTTCCGATCCCCAGTCAAGCATCTGCTATTTTTTCTTTCTTTATCTTGTTCCCTGTCTCTTCCACGAGACTGCACACTCTGTGTATGTGGGATTGTGTCTACCTTGTTCATTGCTTCATGCTCTGTGCCCAGGAGAGCATTCATTATATAGTTGATGCTAAAAAAAAAAAAAAACCCACCACCAACAACAACAAAACACTAGTGGAAGGGCCTGGCGCGGTGGCTCACGCCTGTAATGTCAGCACTTTGGGAGGCCGAGGTGGGTGGATCACCTGAGGCCAGGAGTTCAAGACCAGCCTGGCCAACATGGCGAAATCCCATCTCTACTAAAAATACAAAAATCAGCTGGGTGTGGTGGCAGACACCTGTAATTCCAGCTACTTGGGAGGCTGAGGCAGGAGAATAGCTTGAACCTGGGAGGTGGGGGTTGCAGTGAGCTGAGATCATGCCATTTTACTCCAGCCTGGGCAACAAGAGCGAAACTCCATCTCAAAACCAAACCAAGCCAAATCAAAACAAAAATCGCCAGTGGAGGAAATGAAGGTGGGGGGCCTAGGTCCTGCTGCCTACATCTTTCCCCTGACTTCATCTCAGGCCAAGTCTCAATGATCATGTTAAGAACACAATGAAACGTCCTGAAATATGCAATGATGTACTTGGTGCCCAGATGAAAGAAAGATGGGCCGCTGAGTTCATGGCATGGTAAGAGATGCCTCGCCCTAGGGCAGAAGTCAAAGGTTGCATTGGGTAGTCGAGCTGGGGGGAGGTAAGGCTTTCTCAGCCCAACCTTAAGTCATGCCTGATCCTCCCAATTTAGAAAGCCTGAGTTCTAACTCACAGCTGCGGTGAGCAATGCCTCTGTTAGCTGAGCTGAGCCTTTCTGCTCCCTGATTGGCTCTGAGAGAAAGCACCTGTGTCAGCGGGATCCAGAAAAATCAGCCATCCTAGGAGGCCAAAGGGGGGCGGGGGCTGAAAGAAGAGAAGCATCCCTGATGGGAGGAAAAGCTGGCTCCAGAAATGGCTCTCGGAAGTCAGAATAGCAGACAGCCCTGCAGGCAGGTGAGGAGACACAGAACTCTATACACAACGAAATTGATCAGGACCTGCAGAGGCCCCAGAGAGAGGCTGTATGTAACCCTGGAAAAGACTAACAATTCTGCATAGGAAAGAAGGAGGGCTTGCACCTGTGAACAGGACCTTGGTCTTGGGATTCATAACATCAAAGAAAATTCTCAAAGTGGGCATGGCTGACAGTTCCCACCCCTTAGCAAGACCTTTGTGGTGCACTCTCTCTGTGGTGCTCTTCACCCTTAGCTTATTTCAAACCTCCTGTGGTTGGTGTGAAAATCAAATCAGGTTTGTCAACTCATGATGACTGCGTCTCCACTACGGGGGCTGCTGATGAGTGGGTTCTAAGGAAACAGATGCTTGTAGCAGTCACCCAGGTCATTGGGCTTGTGGGAAGAAGCCAAGCAGACCTTATTTTCATGTTAGTTCCATGCTCATCACAATCACCAGGAAAAGAGTGGGGGATCCCAGGACCCTAGACGTATGGTTTAAGACATATTCCTTGCTCCACTAAACACATGCCCCAATTTAACTCTGCAACATGATAAGCTATTATGGGGCAATTAACAAGCATAGCAACCATAATTACAGCAGCCTTGTTTCCAAGTGCTCCTTTGGGTGGGTACTCTGGTAAGCACTTTGTTTCAGTTAATTCATTGCAACATTTCTACAAGGTGCATTCTGTGGTAAGCCCCATTTTCCAGATAAGAAAATTCAGACTTAGAGAGATTAAACACATTGCTCAAGGTCACAAAGGAGGTACTGGCAGAGCTGGGGCTCATACCCAGGTCTGCCCAACTCCACAGTTTATGCCTTTTGCTAGTTTGGAGTCAGGGTCTTGCTCTGTTGCCCAAGGTGACATGCAGTGACATGATCACAGCTCACTGCAGCCTTGACCTCCCAGGCTCCAGCCATCTGTCCACTTCAGCCTCCTGAGTAGCTGGGACTAGAGGTGCATGCCAGCATACCTGGCTAATTTTTAACATTTTTGTAGAGATGAGGGTCTCATCATGTTGCCCAGGCTGGTCTTGAACTCCTGGGCTCAAGCAATCCTCTTGCCTTGGCCTTTCAAAGTGCTGGGATTACAGGTATGGGCCACCGTGCCCAGCCCACAATCTATGCTTTTAAGCTGGTGGTTCACGAAGACCACTCAGGAGCTATCCTGGTTAGCAGGTGGATGGTTTTGCCTTCATTTAAAAAGTGGAGTGCAGGTGCACTTGAAGCCCTAACCGTATGGATTAGACCAAATGGGTTACACCCCACTCAAGTCCCAACCAATTGCCACAATTTAGCAAAGGCCAAACATTGAGTGCTAGTCCACACCCTCATAAGCTCATCTCAGGTAGGAATTATTCACTACTATTTCAACTTCCAGTAATCCACACAGTCTCCAGTTCTCAGACGTGAGCTTCAAACTCTTCAACACACAGTACTAACCAAAATGAAGCCCGGAAAAGATCTCTCCACCCGCTGATCAGCCTAAGACTCTCAGCAGGGATGGCGTGCTAGCAAGGGCAACCCTAGCGCTGCCCAGGATGTTTTCAGCACCACGGCCAGCGGCAAAGAGGCACACGTTTCATTTCGCTAGCAACCAGGGACAGGAAGCCCGGGGGAGAGAAAAACAAACCCAGCACCAACTATTAACACTCTCTGAGACACTGGCAAAGACCTACATTTCACATACAGGGTAGAGACGAAAAAGATTAATCATGTCATCAGGAAAATCAAATGAAGAGAAAATTAAAAACCGAATTATCAAGTAGGTTTGTGTGTCATTTGTTTTTTCATATTAACCAAGAAGATCCAACACTTTGGTTCTCAAATGAGAAATCTACTTCGGGCTGCTAAATGGTGCTTCTGCTTCGAAAATTGGCGATATCTGCATTAAAAAACAGTAGTGCAGAGGAGTTGAAAGGATTTGGGGATCAGACGTGGCTTTGACCTTAGGCAAGGCAGTTTTCTTCTATGAGCCTCAGTTTCATCATATATAAAACGGAGAAAATATCACCTACCTCATAGGTTGTGTGCAAATGGAATGAGTTGATATATAAAATAACAATAATCTATTACGGGGCCCTGCACATAGTAAGTGCTCAATAAACGTGGGTGTTTCATAGTTTACTTTGGTTCCTGTGATGACTGGAAAATTTAATGTGGGCTAAATGCAGTGGCTGATGCCTATCACCTCAGCCCTTGGGGAGGCCAAGGCAGAGGGTCACTTGAGGCCAGGAGTTTCAGGCCAACCTGCTCAACATAACTAGATCCTGTCTCTACAAAAATGCATTTAAAAATAAGAAAACTAGCCAGGCATGTTGGCACATGTCTGTGGTCCTAGCTACTCAAGAGACTGAGGCAGGAAGATTGCTTGAACCCCAGAGTTTGAGGCTGCAGTGAGCTGTGATCATACCATGGCACTGTGGTCTGGGCAACAGAGCAAGACCATATTTCTTAAAATAAATAAATAAATATCTTTTTAAAAAGCTTTTTAAGCTTTGGAAACTTAATGTGCCTATAAAAACACAGGATACAATTCATCTCACTATAATCATGCAATAAATGTTTTTTCTTCTTTAGATGGAGTCTTGCTCTGTCACCAGACGCCAGTGCAGTGGCACAATCTCAGCCCACTGCAACTTCCGCCTCCCCAATTCCAGCAATTCTCCTGCCTCAGCCTCCTGGGTAGCTGGGATTACAGGCATGTGCTACCAAGCCCAGCTAATTTTTGCATTTTTAGTAGAGACGGGGTTTTACCATGTTGGCCAGGATGGTCCTAATCTCTTGACCTCGTGATCTGCCTACCCCAGCCTCCCAGAGTGCTGGAATTACACGTGTGAGCCACTGCACCTGGTCTAAATGTTGATTACTTTATGACAATTGCTGCCAATAGTAAATAACTTTTCCTATTTTTTGCCCTTCTAGGTCTTACATCTACCATCATCATAGCTGAATAGACCTGTACTCTTAGCTACTAGGGAGGCTGAGGCAGGAGAATCCTCTAAAGCTGGGAGGTGAAGGCTGCAGTGAGCTATGACCACATCACTGCACTCCAGCCTGGGTGACAGAGTGAGATCCCATCTTTTAAAATGTTAATAATCTCACCATACAGCCTCATGCACTTGTGACAATTTTCCTGCAGGACAGATTCCAAGATGTGAAATTGCTAGGTGTCAGAGCGGATGCATATTGACTTTTTTTTTTTTTTTTTGAAACAGAGTCTTGCTCTGTCACCCAGGCTGGAGTGCAGTGGGGTGATCTCGGCTCACTGTGACCTCAACCTCCTGGGTTCAACAGATTCTCCTGTCTCTGTCTCCTGAGTAGCAGGGATTATAGGAACCTGCCACCACGCCTGGCTAATTGTTGTATTTTTAGTGAAGATAGGGTTTCACCATGTTGGCCAGGTAGGTCTCCCACTCCTGGTCTCAGGTGATCCACCTCGGCCTCCCAAAGTGCTGGGATTACAGGCACGAGCCACCATATCTAGGCCACATTCCATATTTTCTGCAGATTTACAGGGCTATAGTTTTTTAAAAATGAGATATGTGTGTGTGTGTGTGTGTGTGTGTGTACACACCTTCTGAAATTAAATCCATAATTTAAACGTATGAATTCCTCTGGGCCCAAAAGTATAAACATGGAAGAATTAATATGACTTATGGAAAACACACAAATACACAAAAGCAAAATAAAGATCTCCTAATGAAAACACAAAGAGAAAAAAACAAGCCAAGTGTTAAACAGAAAGTATCCATCAATTTCAGGCTCTCAGGGTCTGGGAAGAGGGTGAGGAATGAGGAAACTTTGGAGTCAGATTCCAAACAAGAACTGAAGACTTTCCCTCCCTGTTTCTTTTTTTTTTTTTTTTTCCAGGTCAGTAAAGTTCTCTAGGGACCTCTGAGCCGTGTGAGATCTCTGTCTCCCGATTCAATTTTCAAGCACTTTCCCTTATATGTTCATTCTGCCAAGGGGGAATCCTTTTCCTCTCTTGCAGGAGTGACATCTCTGTTCAGCGGTCAGTAAAAGCCTCCATTTCCCTGGCATCTCTCTATACATTCCATCTACTTCATGGTTTAAACTTAAACCTAGAGACCAGGCATGGTGGCTCACACCTGCAATCCCAGGACTTTGGGAGGCCAAGGCAGCCAGATCACTTGAGGTCAGGAGTTCGGGACCAGCCTAGCCAACATGGTGAAACCCTGTCTCTACTAAAAATACAAAAGTTAACTGGGCGTGGTGGTGCATGCCTATAATCCCAGCTACTCGGGAGGCTGAGGCAGAAGAATTGTTTGAACCCAGGAGGCGGAGGTTGCAGCAAGCTGAGATCGTGCCACGGCACTCCGGCCTGGGCAACAGAGCAAAACTCCATCTCAAAATTAGACAAACAAACAAACATAAACCTGAAAATTCCCTTCAGACCATCAACTCCAAGACCAAGGTGGGGCCACTGGCAGCCTCAAATTAGTTCCCAAGAACGAAAGGAAAACCCAGCTCTGGAAGATGTCCACCATCATGGCCCCCAGAAAACCCAGTCAGAAGGGCCCCAAGAAAGCAAAAGCAGCGAAGAAAGACCTTCCCAACCCAGATAAGGTGGAAAACATACCTAAGAAGCCAGGTGAGGTGAAGATGGCTCCCTCAAAAGCATATGCAGCCAGGAAGGCCCCCAAGAAAGTCAGCAAACACAAGAAGGTCCCCCTTAAACCAGCCAAGGCCATGAAAGTCCCTCCCAGTGCTGCTGGGCTCAATGGGAAGTCCAAGGTCAGAGGTAGCACCAGCAGCCAAGATCCTGAGATCCACAGGAGAACAGAAGCCTTTTAACATTTCGTAACCTCCAATTTCTCTGTGGAGAGACCATTGTCCAGCTGGTCCGTTGCTTCCTTGATCAAGAGAGGATGTCTCTACCTCTTCATCAATAACTGATGTCTCCTCCAAGCCACTCCAGCTATGCATGCTCAGAAGTTACACCAGCTACCCCCAAAATACCTCTTTCTAGCATCCTTCTCTTTAACCACCTCCAAGCTCATTAACTTCCTTAAATGGAAACCAACGTCCATCCCGTTGAGCCCGGCAACCCAGTGACCCCACCATTTCTCACGACATTCTCCTGCCTTGTCAACCTTATATGAATTGATTATATTGCACTTGCTTGCCTGCTTCCCTCCCGGAAAAAAAAATCCATCCCTGCATGAACTCAACTAGTTGCCTTTCCCAACCCGGGTAGTGGAACTTTCCTGAATGAGGTCCACTATCTGGGCTGATGACATTAAATTCGTGATGCTAAACCTCAAATGGGCATTTGAGAATCCCAGCATCCTATATAAGAGAAGACACCCGTGCATATTGGCATAATGGATGGGAATGACCCAATTTACAGAAATCAATATTCTTCCATCACTAAAACCTCCACCCTCGACTCCAAATTTCTCTCCAGCCACCAATCTATTTCTCTACTCCCCTTCATAAAGAGTTGCCTTCACGTGTTCCCTCCATGTCCTCATTGCACATTCTTTTTCTACTCTCCCCAGGCTGGCCTCTAGCTCTCATCACTCAATCAAAACTCTTCCCAAGAGGATTGCCAAAGACCTCCCAGGCTGCCAAATCCCAGGGCCATTCTTCTGTGCCCAGATTACTTGACCGTGCCCTTCTTAATGTTGTTCTAGTTTTCCTCCTACCCTCCTGGTCTCTACTTGTCAATCTTCCCTTTTTGCTCCTCCTTTTCTATCCAATCTCTAAATGTTGCTCTTCCCTGGGGCTCCAATCCTAGGTAACCGCCCTTTCTCTATCTCCACCCTCTTTCTAGAGCTTGCATGCATTTTGACGGATTTCATCATTCTCTTGTTGTCCTTTCTCCCTAAAATATTCACTCACTGCCCTGTTCGGTGTCCTGGTAAAGGCAGGGCTGATTTCTGTGATTGGATCACCCAAGCCCCCCAACTCTGCCCTTCACCATATTTTCTGCCTTCCAGGTAGGCTTGGCCAATGGGAGGCACCAGCAAGAGACTGGAGAGGAGGGGGAGTTGGGGCGCTTCTCCATTTGATTTCCTCCTTGCTACTCAGAGTGGCCTTAGCAACAGCTATATCACTCTGTGTCTTCTTAGAGCATCTCACAGGAGGGTCTATATTACTCTCCAGGGCAGTCATGACAAATTGCCACAGACTGGGTAGCTTAAGACAACAGGAATTTGTTCTCTCATCATCCTGGAGGCAAGGGTCTGAAATTAGGGGGTTAACAGGTTTGAGCTCCCTTCAAAGGCTCGAAGGGAGGGTCCTTCCTTGCCTCTTCCGGTTTTGGTGGCTCTACGTGTCTTTCAGCTTGTGGCCGCACCACTCCATTCTCTGCTTCCATCACCACTGACTTTCTCTCCTGTACCTGCTCATATCAAGGCACTTGCCATAGAATCTTGAGTCCACTGTTAATCCAGGATGATTAATCCCTCATCTCAGTGACATGTGCAAAGATCCTACTTTCAAATGAGGTCTCAGGTTCTGAGGATACAAATGCATCTGAATTTCTGGTGGACACGATTCAAAACCCTACAGTGTCCAAGGTCCAAACTCTTCCATTCCTTCCCTAATCCCATGTCTCTATTAACCTTTGTCATGAACTGTACCACCAGCTGCCGAGTAAGCAGCTCAGGTAAGGTTGCCTTAAGAGACCTTCCAGGTTCCTACGTCTTCCTCCCCCTCCAGCTGATGTATCATCAGACCCCACCAATTCTACTTCCAAAATTAGGCTTCGAATTCTCCTGCTCAGCATCGCCTCTACAGCAGCACCCAAGGTCAAGCCACTGTCCCTTCCCACAGAAACATCTACAATCTCAGTAGGCTCCAAAGTGGTCTACTGCCTGTCTTTCTGACCTCCATTTCATTCCCCAGACAGACGCCAGAGCATTATGCTAAGTGAAAGAAGCCAGACACAAAAGGTCACATATTGCATGAATTCATTTATATGGAAGAGCCAGTATAGGCAAATCCGTAGAAACAGAAAACAAATTTGTAGTTACCAGGAGTGGTGGAGGTTAGGGCGGATATGGGGAGGGAAGGATGAGGAGCAACTGCCTCACAGATACAGGACTTTTGGGAGGGGCGAGGATAAAATATTTGGCACTAGAAAGAGATGGAGATTGTACAATATCGTGAATGCACTGAATGCCGCTGAATTGCTTATTTAAAAATGGTTAACAATGTTGCATGAATTTCACGTCAATACAAAAACTACTTGATTGAGACAGGATCTCACTGTGTTGCCCAGGCTAGAGTGCAGGGGCACAATCATGGCCTACTGCAGCCTCGGTCTTTGGGGCTCCAGCAATCCTCCCACCTCAGCCTCCCGAGTAGCTGGGACTACTGGTATATACTACTACACCCAGCTAATTTTTAATTTTCATTTTTCTTTGTAGAGATGGGGTCTTCCTGTGTTGCCCAGGCTGGTCATGAACTCCTGGGCTCAAGTGATTCTCCTACTTCAGCCTCCCAAAGTGCAGGATTACAGGTGTGAGCCACCATACCCAGGTAAAAAATATATAGGCAGGCCGGGCATGGTGGCTCGTGCTTGTAATCATAGCACTTTGGGAGGCCGAGGCACGCTGATCACGAGGTCAGGAGTTGGAGACCATCCTGGCCAATACAGTGAAACCCCGTGTCTACTAAAAATACAAAAATTAGCTGGGCATGGTAGCGGGTGCCTGTAATCCCAGCTACTCAGGAGGTTGAGGCAGGAGAATC
>NW_022437092.1:1239598-1339156 GCF_009761245.1 Sapajus apella
CCGTCGCATTCCAGAGCATGGTCTAGAAGGTCTTGTGTGACTTGTCTCTGCCAAGTTCTCTTCCCACCTGTGAGCCCCTTTGCTCATCAGGCTTTAGCTACACTGGCTCTTTTTGAATATGATGAACTTGTTCCTTCCCCAGGGCCTTTGCACATGCTGTTCCCTCTGCCTGGGATTCTCTTCCTCCCTCCGTCTCATTCTGCTCACACTCTGCTCTGTGCATCCCAACCTTCGGGTCCTCACTTACACGGTACCCCCATACTCCTAATTATCCTCTACCCAGAGGACCTGTAGTAGGTTTCTTATTTTATCTTTCAGAGATGGGGCCTTGCTCTGTCGCCCAGCTTGAAATGCAGTGGCCCAATCATATCCATGCTTTAGCCTCTGGAGCCTGCGGCCATGACCTTATTTGGTAAAACGGCCTTTGCAACTATAATTAAATTAGAGATCTCAAGATGAGATTGTCCAGGATTATCTGAGGGGCTCAAAAATCCAGTGACAAATCCGGATGCTGGGAACAGCATCAGGCAGCACCGGGATGTACACGGTGGGGACGTGACAGTGGGCAGGACAGATGTGGTTCCTCCTGGCCCTCCTGCAACTTGTAATAGGAAAAGAAGGCATGAAATAGGGAATAAGCAAATACAGACATAATTGCTAATTGCAGTAAGTGTTAGGGAGAAAACCAGTAGGGTCCTGGGTTCGTTTCCTAGGGCTGCCGGGACAAACTGCCATGAGCTACGTGACTTAAAACAATAGAAATATAATGTTGCCCAGTTCTGAAGGCTGGAAGACCAGAATCAAGGCATCAGCAGGGCTGAGCTGCCCTGGACAGCTCTAGAGAAGAATGCTTTCTTGATTCTTCCAGTAGTTGTTGGTATACGTTGTTGGCAACAAGTCGTTGGCTTGTGGCTGCATCACTCCAGTAGCTGCCTCTGTCTGCACATGGCCTTCAACTCAGTGTCTGTGTCTTTCTCTTCCCCTCACCCCCCTTTTCTAGCTTGTGGTCATGGCCACAGGCTCCAGAGGCTAAAGTGTGTATATGATTGCACCACAGTACTTCAGGCTGGTTGACAGAGCAAGGCATTTTCACCTCTGAAAAATGAAACCAAGTAAGAAACCTACTCCTGATTTTTTAATGATCGCCATTCTAACTGGCGTGAGATGGTATCTCAATGTGGTTTTGATTTGCATTTCTCTAATGACCAATGATGATGAGCATTGTTTCCTATGTTTGTTGGCTGCATAAACGTCTTCTTTTGAAAACTGTCTGTTCATATCCTCTGCTCATTTTTTGATGGGACAAGAACAGAAAACCAAACACCGCATGTTCTCATTCATGAGTGCTGAACGATGAGAACACATGGACACAGAGAGGGGAACACCAGGGCCTGTCGGGGGGTGGGGCTTAGGGGAAGGATAGCAGAGGGTAGGGGACTGGGAAGGGATAACATTAGGAGAAATATCTAATGTAGATGACAGGGGGGACGGATGCAGCAAACCACCATGGCATGTGTATACCTATGTAACAATCCTGCATGATCTGCACATGTGCCCGAGAACTTAAAGTATACTACTACTAATAAAGAAACCTACTACTGGTCCTTTGGGTAGAGGATAATTAAAAGTACCGAGGTACCACATAAGTGAAGACCTGAAGGTTGGACCCACAGAGCAGAGTGTGAACAGAATGAGAGAGAGGGCGGAAGAGAATTCCAGGCAGAGGGGACAGTGTTCCCAGGGTTGCATTAGCAACTCCAGTTCAACACATTTTCTGGAAAGCCCCAGCCTGGCAATGCAACCCTGCTCACTTGCTCCCCACCGCACTTCCCCAAAAGTTTGGGTCTGCCTCGCCTTTCCCATTGCTGGCTCTGCCACCCATGAAGATTCTCCTTGAAGCTTTATCATTAAAAAATAAACCCACATATTCTGTGTCTCCAAAAGAAGCTTTTACTTTTGCAAACTCTATTGATTTAATCCTAGAGGCTGCTGGCAGTGGTCCCAGAAGCTTAATCAATATGACAACACCCAGAGCAGCCAGAACATCAAGGATGCTCGGCCAAGATCTTCCGCTCGGGTCTTCACTGACCCCGACTGAATCTCTCACAACCATGAAGACAGATTTACAGTAGGGGCAGGATATTTGCAACGGCTCCAGGATCTTGCTTAGGTGAGCAAAAGGAAACGCCTCCGAGCTTCAGGCGCTTCAGAGCTATTTGTTAATTTGCTACTACACCCGATTCCCTTAAGACTTGAGGAAGACGGAAGACAACAGCAGAGAAACATCACAGGTTCTAGAACCTGATTATAAACTCCCTGGTGGGATAAGCAGGAGAGGAACAGGCAAAAGGGAGGTGGGAAAAAGTAGATGAAGATGTCAAGAGTTAAAAATGCAACGAGTTAAAACAGAGATTCCTTCACCCTCAGCAGACACTAAGAGACCAGGGAAGGAGAAAAAAGGTCATAGAAAGAGGTTGAGAAGGACTAAATCAATGCCCCAGGCTTTAGAAACCATTAATCTCCTTGAAGGAAAAGTCAAACAATTCTTTCTCACATTTTATTCAAGATTGAAAAACAGGAAAATTAGAAGCACTATAGGAAGAAAGTGGAAGGGAAAAAAATAATTGTTAATCAGAAGTTCAAATGCATGTGACATTTCTGAACCTACTGAGCTTATAAGAACCCTTATAGAAAAATATGGGCTGGGTGTGGTGGCTCATGCCTGTAATCCCAGCACTTTGGGAGGCAAGTGGATCACTTGAGGTAAGGAGTTCAAGACCAGCCTAACCAACATGGTGATACCCTGTCTTTACTTAAAAATATTAAAATTATCTGGGTATGGTGGTGCATGCCTGTAAACCCGGCTACTCAGGAGGCTGAGGCAGGAGAGTCACTTGAACCTGGGAGGTGGAGTTTGCGGTGACCTGAGATTGCACCACTGCACTCCAGCCTGGGCAGCATAACAAGACTCTGTCTTTAAAAAAAAAAAAAAAAAGGAAAAGAAAAAAGAAAGAAAGAAAAAGAAAATATGAATATCCAGCTCTAAAACATACATATACACACATAATCCTCCTGGAGACACTGTGATTAAGTATCAGCCCCAAAATGCAGATAATGAGGTATACAGTCAGCCTAGTTTACGTCCTGCTGCAGTAACAATCAATCTCCAGATCTCAGTGGCTGAATACATCTCCCAGGTCTATTTTTCCACTCATGCTATGAAGTGGGATGGCAACTGAACTATGTCATCCTCTCTCCAGCACTTACTTTGAGAGAGGGTCCATCTTTGTGCATCCATGACACAAGAGGCAGGAAAAAAGGAAACATGGTGAATCCCACACTCACCCTTAGTGCTTCTGTCCAAAATGACTGAGGTCACTTCCCCTCACATTTCACGGATGAAACCAAATCACACAGCCATATCTAACTTCAGGTAGGTGGGGAAAGTGACATTCTACTCTGTGTCCAGAGAAAAACAAGAAGTATTAGCTGAACAAGGTAAAGAATACCCCCTCAGGAAGATTATATGACTTGCCCAAAGTAAATCAGCTTTGAAGGTGTCAGAAGTGGGACCTGAATTCAGGACTAAATGATCCATGTCTTTTTTAGCTCTACCATCCTGAACTTGGCAGGAGTTGAGAATAAAACCTAGAGAGCAGTGAAGCAAAATATCAAAGGATGCAGTGTGGGGAGGGCAGAAGGAACTAGGAAAAATAATACATCAAGTGAAGGTGAAATAAAAGCAGCCAGAAAATTACAACCGGAGCATAAGTGAAGGAGTTTCATCTTCAGAAACCAAAACACATTGTGAACATTAGGGAAAAAGCGGGGGAGTTTTACACTCCTTTCAGGGAGAGGCAAACAGTAACAGGACAGTGCAGGGGTTCATGTGACGCTATATAAGGAGGTGGGGACACAACCATGAAAGGAACTTGTTCACTTCTTGTTCTTCCTCTGAAGCCACCAGCGTGGCTCAGACTGAAGGTCCAACAAATGCTAGTTGGTGCAACAGCAGCCCGGGAAGCTAAGTCCAGGGCTTGCCAGGACTTCCATCAGCTGCACTGTTCCTCCCTGGACATTTTCCTGCTCAGTTCTGGGAAATCTGGACAAGAGGTTGGAAGATGTTCCAGAACGGATGCTGGCTTGGTCCTTCTGGTCATTACTCCCCCATCTTTAACCCAGGCCAGGCTAGAAGTAAGAACAGATCCTGGTGCTGTCACACTCCCAGCCAGCAGGTGGGAATTCTACACAGCCAGGTAGGTCCGTTTAGCACTAGAGCAGGGATTCTGGAAGGACTCACCAACACTGCCAGCTCACCATCACCATTTCGGTTTTGTGCACCTATTATACGCCACCTGAATGCTTTCTATGCATGAATGCATTGAGCCCTCACCACCTGTTTGCCTAGAAATCCTAATGGTCAACCTTCAGCTTATATCCAGAATTAGTAGTTTCCAGAAGCTAGGGGAAGGGAGAGACTGGAAGTGACTACTAACGGGTACAGGGTTTCCTACGGGGGGTGGAGGGATGGGGAATGAAATATTCTGAGACCAAATAGATGTGACTGCTGCACAACATGGTGACTAGTAAGTGCCATGGAATTGCACACCTCAAAATGGTAAATTTCATGTTTAGGGATTTTATCACAATAAAAAAATTTATAAACAGGCCGGGCACAGTGGCTCATGTCTGCAATCCCAGAACTTTGGGAGGCCAAGGTGGACGTTTAAGGTTGAGAGTTCAAGACCAGCCTGGCCAACATGGTGAAACTCTGTCTCTACTAAAAATACAAAAATTAGCCAGGCGTAGCGGCAGGCACCTGCAATCCCAGCTACTCAGGAGGCTGAGGCAGGAGAATCACTTGAACCCAGGAGGTAAAGGTTGCAGTGAGCCAAGATCATGCCACTGTACTCCAGCCTGGGCAACAGAGTAAAACTCCATCTCAAAATAATTTTTTTTTAATTATAACCAGAATCCAGCCACTCATTGTTATGTCCGTAGCCAACAACCTGGTCCCACCCCCTCTATTCCATGCCTGAACCAATACTATTGCCTCCTCCCCAATTCCCCAGCTTCTGCCCCACCCACCCTCAACCCTCAAAGTCTGTTCTTTGCATAGCAGCCAGGGGAGCCTGTGAATATGAGAGTCAGGTCACATGCCTCCTCTGCTCAAAAGCCCTCCAGGGCTCCCACCTCCCTCAGAGCAAAAGCCAAAGCCCTCCCCGCAGCCCACAAGGCCCTGCACAACCTGTTCCATCACCTCTCCATCCTCACCCTTGCCCTTCCCTCTCTCCCTCTTACTCACTGCCCTCAGCCACGCCTGCCTCCTCACTGTCACACACGTCACACACACCCCTACCTCAGGGCCTTTGCACCAGCTGTTTCTTCTTTCCCCAGACATCCTTACAGGCTCCTCAAGTCTTGGCTCCAATGCCACTGCTTCAATAAAGCTCTTTCTAATACAGCAACTGGCCTCCCCAGCCCCTTCTCCGCTGCTCTCTTCCCATTACCCTTATCATCTTCTAAAGTACTATGCAATTTACCTATTATTTTTGTTTCTTATCGTATGTCTCTCCCAATGAGGAAGTAAGGTCCCGGGGGAGGGACTTTTGTCTGCTTCCTGCGTCTTGAACAGTGCCTTGGCCACCGTGTCGACTCCTTCCGTGTTTGCTGAACGAATGCAGAGCCCTATGAGGCAAGGACTAGTTTCTGCCCACTTTATGGAGGAGGAAAACTGAGACTCATCATCAGGTATGCGGGTAGTCATGGCTGCACAGTAACCAAACTCAGTCTGAGTTCACAGCCCGAACTCTCAACACAGCGACCATTCCTTATGATTATTCACACAGCAAGGACGGACCAGGCAGCGTTCTAAGGGCCGGCGATGTAACAGAAGACAAAACAGATCAAGCCAAGCCCTCACGGAGGGGACGTTGTACCTGGTTCTGTTGTTTCCTGCCCAAACCCTCACTTTTAGCTCTGAGAGCGGCCCCTGGGTACTAACACTACGTGACGCACCTTGAGACACCATCTGAATGTTCTACAGACCCCGCCTCCCCACTGTGCGACGCCGGCGGCTTTTCTTCCGTTATACAAGGATGATTTGTCAACCCCAGTACCTTTGCTCTCAACCAGGATCCCCCTGTGCTCGGAGACCTGGTGACAGTCATCTTTTCAGCACCACTTTTGCAAACGTGCGGGTGGATGGGGCACCAAGAGTCCACCTTCTCCAAGAAGTGGCCCCTGATTTCTCCTCCCCAGGCAAATCTTCATCTCTCTGTTCTTGGAAACTGAGAGAACTAAGCATCTCCCTTGAGCTGTTGTGCAAATGTGTGTGTGTTGTGTTTTATTTGGTTCTTCTGTATTTTCACTCTGAAAGTCGATAGCTCTGGCCAGAATGCCTCCCACCCCTCACAAAATAAACATGTCATCGTGATAAATGCGATGAAAGAAATGGGGTGAAGTCTAATTCAGACTTGGGGTGAGTTGGTGGGTCAGGAAAGGCTCTGAGGATGTATCACTTAAGAGGAAACCTAAAGGTTTTATTATGGTTGTTACTGTGGTCATTTTTTTTTTTTTTTTTTGAGACAGAGTCTTGCTCTGTCACCAGCCTGGAGTGCAGCGGCGTGATCTCGGCTCACTGCAACCTCTGCCTTTTGGGTTCAAGCAATTCTCCTGCCTCAGCCTTCTGAGTAGCTGGGACTACAGGTGCACAACACCATGCCCAGCTAATTTTTGTATTTTTAGTAGAGACAGGGTTTCGCCATGTTGGCCAGGATGGTCTCGATCTCTTAATCTTGTGATCTGCTCGCCTCGGCCTCCCAAAGTGCTGGTATTACAGGCATGAGCCACCACGCCTGGCCACTGTGGTCATTTTTTTAGAGACAGGGTCTCACTCTGTCACCCAGGCTGAAGTACAGGGTACAGTCACTGACTGCAGCCTTGAACTTCTGGGCTCAGGCAATCCTCCCACCTCAGCCTCCTAAGTAGCTGGAGCTACAGGCATACATCACCACACCCAGCTAATTATATATTTTTTGTAGCGATGGGGTCTTGCTATGTTACCCAGGCTGGTTTTGAATTCCTGGCCTCCAGCGATCCTCCCGCCTCAACTTCCCAAAGTGCTGAGGTTACAAGCCTGAGCTACCATGCCTGGCCTGAAGGATTTCTAAGGATTCATCAAGTGAAGAATTGGGCAAAGGTACAAGGATTTCACAGCAGCTTTGTCATAATGGCCCCAACAAGAATCAACAGGTGAATGAATTAACAGACTGTGGTTATTTCCAGATGAATGCTATCCGGCAACATGGATGACAGAAGCCACAGTGCTCACTCACCCAACACGTTTATCAACTGCTTATTGCATGCCACCTGCCGATCTAGGCTGTCCTAGTACACAGCGGTGGACAAAACCAATAAAGGGCTGGGTGCGGTGGCTCACATCTGTAATCCCAGAACTTTGGGAGGCCGAGGCAGGTGGATCACTTGAGGTCAGGAGTTCAAGACCAGACTGGCCAACATGGTGAAACCCCATCTCTACTAAAAATACAAAAATTAACCAGGTGCAGTGGTGGGTGCCTGTACTCCCTGCTAGCTGGGAGGCTTAGGCAGGAGAATCACTTGAACCTGGGAGGCAGAGGTTGCAATGAGCCCAGATAGTGCCACTGCACTCCAGCCTGGGTAACAAGAGCAAAACCCGGTCTCACAAAACAAAACAAAACGAAAAATGAATAAGATTGCCTTCCCTTGTGCATATCACAGTGACGTGGGTGACAGACAGCAAACAGATAAATAAAGTGAAAAGTTCCAAAGGGGAAAATAAGGCAGAAGGGTGGGAGGCAAATGCTGAGAAGGTGGACTTTGAGTGAAGTCCTGAAGGAGGTAAGGGAGAAGCCATGAGGTCACATCAGAGAAGAACAATGCAGACAGAGGAAGCAGCCAGTGCAAAGGCCCTGAGGTAGGACTGTGCCTGGTGTGTTTGAGGAAGAGCAAAGAGAGTGGCAGGAGCTGGATGAGTGAGGGCAGAGACGCTCATGGGCTTCCCGAAGAGACCTTCTTGGGCTTTCTCCCAAGGCAGAGAAAATCAGCAATAGGCAAGGAAAATGGCAATTTCTGGAGTTTGGGAAGAAAAGACTAAAGAGAGAAGGAAGAGAGAGAAGAGGAGGAGGACAGGCCTGAGCTCAGAGTCCTGCCACCCTCACTCCTCATGTCTTATCAGACAAACAAGCCCAGAGTCAGGAGAGCCTGTGTCCCAGTGGACTGCCATGCTGTCCTGAAAGACAGATCAATAGAGAGAAAGAGAGGCTGGCCTTTCAGAAAGGAAGGGCAAAGAAGAACGTAAACAAAGCAACCAAAAAAATAAAGCTAATAGGTGGTAACACATACCATACCAGCCCTCGACAAACTCTGGCCCATGGCTTGTTTGTGTAAATAAAGTTTTATTGGCAGACGGCCATGCTCATTCATTTACATATTGCCTGTGGCTGCCTTTGCTACAATGGCAGAGTAAAGTGGTCCCAAAGAGACAGTATTTACTAGACATTTACTGTCTAATCCTTTGCAGAAAACATTTGCTGACCCCTGTACTATGACAACATATAACTATATTAGCATGTTATGTACTTGTAGCATATATAATTTATATAACAATATCAGCATATATTCAACATATATTAGCATATTATGTACTTGTAGCATATATAATTCTATATATATATATACACACACACACATAATATGCTAATATAGTTATATGTTGTTGAATATATAGTTATATTCAAAACTCAGGTTTGAATTTTAAGGGTCCACTTATGTAGATTTGTTTTCAATAACAGTTACACCAAGTGTGCTCATCTTTCCTGCCTCCCCTCCCACCTCCCCCTCTTCTGCCTCTGTCACCCCTGAGACAACAAGACCAACTCCTCCTCTTCCTCAGCCTACTTAATGGGAAGATGATAAAGACCTTTATAGTGATCCCCTTCCAATTAATGAAAAATAAATATATTTTCTCTTACTTATGATTTTCTTAATAATATTTTCTTCTCCCTAGCTTACTTTATTGTAAGAATACAGTATACAATGCATATAACATATAACAACTGTTTATGTTATTCGTAAGGCTTCTGGTCTAGAGTAGAGTATTAGCAATTAAGTTTTTGGGGAGTCAAAAGTTATACACAGGCTGGGTATGGTGGCTCACACCTGTAATCCTAGCACTTTGGGAGGCTGAGGCAGGAGGATCACTTGAGCGCAGGAGTTCCAGACTAGCCTGAGCAACAAAAGTAAGACCCTGTCTCTAATTTTAAAAATTCTAAAAAATAGAGAAAAAAAGTTATACACACATTGTTGACTGCATGGGAGGTCAGTGCCTCAACACTTACGTTGTTAAAGAGTCAATATTTATCTACAAATGTATAATTATATAACATAAAATGGTATAATAATTACTGTTATTGCCATGTGTGGGGCACTGGGCTAAGCTTTTCTGCTTATGCTCTTGTATTTAATCTGATCAAAAACTCATTAAATTAGGATATTATTATTGTTATTGTTGATTGAGAGCACAGACTCTGAATCTAGATAGCTTAGGTTGAAATCCTACTTTTGTCGCTTGAGGGGTGCAAGACCCCAAATAATGAGCTTCTCTCAGTTTCAGTTTTCTCTTTTGTTACATGGGATGATAACAGTATCCACCCCTCATGGCCCTGAAAGGATGAGCTTAATTAATGCAAGTGAGGTGCTTGGTATATTGACCAGAACTCTCATCACCATAACTGTCCTTATTTTACAGACGAGGAAACTGAGGCACAGGAAGGTGAAGTCATGGGCAGCCATCACTGCCAGAAGTGGAGATCTGGCAAAGTTGGGGAGAGGATGAAAAACTAGCAATCCTGGCTGTCATGATAGGCGGATCCAGATGACAGCACTGGGGAACTTGGTCCTGTTTTCCTCTCACCTCACTGTCCTGCACCTGGGAGTGGGCAGAAGGCAAGGAACTGCTGGCCAGCTGCCAGAGGCAATGAGGGGTTGCACTTCCGTTCTCCATGGAGGGGAAGAAGGCTGGTTAAGCCTGAATAGTAGAAGCTGAGACAGTGACAGCCCTATCATCACAGATTCTTGGAGGAGTTCAAAGAAGTGGGTGGGGTGGGGAGAGGACAGATCATTGTTACAGCCACTGGGCTGACCCTGGGGGCTGGAGACAGGGATGTGCAGCCAGGACAGCTGGACCAGGTTGGAGGGAGACAGGCTCATACCATTGTTAACATGTCCAGTTTCAATGTCACTTGTACACCCACTTCTGGTTGCCAAGACAGAGGAAGAAGCAGGTGAGGGGCAGGTTGCTTCCTGCCCCTGGGACCCAAGTCCACCTCCCTGGACCCAGCCTGAGGGACCTTTTCTAGGTTTCACCTCCAGGAAAATGACTGCTTGCTTCAGGCAGCAATCACTTGATTCCTATCCTAACTCCATCAAGGTACCTTTCCCTACCCAACCTCGGGTTAAGGTGAGGGGCTTGCCGGGGGCACAGACTGCCTGCAGAGACCCCAACTATCTCAGTTCCACCTTGATTATCTCCTGGAGAAGACAGCTATCCAAGCAGGGGACCCCGTACTCAAGCTTAGCATAGAAGTTACCTCCTCTAGAGAACAGGGAAGTCTTTTCACTTAAAGGGAAGGAATTTGCAGAACAAAGAAAGACATATGGGAGAAAAAAAGAAGAGAGCAGGTATTGGCATGTAGAGGGAAACAAGAACCAATAACCATCACCACCACTCCTACCACCAATAAGAATAGCAGCAAACCAAACATTCCCCACCTGAGAATTTAATTTCACTCGGTGGAAAAGACAAAGTGATGTGTCCACTGAACATTCCTCTCCATGGACTAAATTTCTCAGGTCCCCTGCAGTCAGATGGGCCACAGGTACTGGCTGTCTTCCATTACCCCAAATCCGCTCTCCTTCCTTCCCTTCCATGACTGTCACATGGGGGCTGACCTGTGTGGATGGGCTCATTGGGCTCCCAGCCCTCTGGCTTTCGACAGTGGGGAACATTGATTCTGCCAGCTTCCTCAGGTTACAGTTCCTGTTAGGAAATGCTCTCTTTCTCTCGCTCTACCTCCCTCTCTCTCTCAGCTTCTGTGTGTGTGTGTGTGTGTGTGTGTACGATCTCAGTCTCCCTCTCTCTCTCTGCCTCCTTCCTCTCTTCCTTCCTCTCTGTTTAGGTAGGGGCCCATATCTTTGTAAGCTATCTCTTAATTTGATTCTTGGTGTGTGTCTCTGGTTTCCTATGGAGACCCTCTCTCATACACCATGGGATGAAATTCCAGTCCACAGAAAGCAGACAGAAATGAAGTTCACTACTTCTATATGTGGCCTCCCAAAACCCACTGTATGAGCCTTCATGCTCTTTTCCTACAGGTTGGAAATGAAGGACTTTCTGTTCTTAGGGGATGGTAGAGCCACAGATGGAAAGAGCCTGGGTCCTGGAATAACCACATGGAATGCCACTTGCTGATTCTCTGACTGGATTTAGGGTGAGTGAGAAGTACATTCTTATTGCCTTAAGCTGCTACAGAGTTGGGGGTTATTTGTTACAGCAGCAAGCATATCCTAATACACCTTTAACAAGATTGCTCTTCCCCACTCAGAGAAGTGGGCTCCATCCCAACTCCATAAAGCCATGTGACACAAGCCTAAGCCAATCAAAGTACCCCTTTCTCCACCTCCCATTTCCCCACAGTGATTGGTTCTGGCATGAGCACATGACCTCAGCAACAGCCAATCAAAAGCAAGAAAGCGTCTGCTGAGAATTCTGGGAAGATGTCTGGAAAAGAGAGAAGAATCTCTCTTTGAATATGATCTGGGGCAGACTGGGGGCTAGAAGTGCAGCTAAGTCATGGTGAATGGAGCCAACCACAAAACGTAGAGCCAAGAAACAGAAACAGAGGCCTAATAGTGTTATCTGATCCCTAGATCCAGACAAGCCTGAAGCTGGACACTTCTGGGACTCTTTAGTCTCATGAGCCAATACAATCCCCCCTTCTTGTTTAAGCCCCTTTGAGTTTTCTGCCCCTTGCAAGCAAAGGGAACTAAGGGATTCACATAAGTAAATGTAATGAGTCCGCACCATGTGTCAGGCATGCTGACCTCACAGCAAGTCAACAGGTAGATATTTACCTTAATTCCCATTTTATAGGCAAGGAAATGGAGACCTTAAAACATTGGCCAGGAGCACCTCAGTAGGAAATTATTTGCAAAAGAATATGTTTGGGGGTTGCGTGTAACAACTTGAGTAAATGAGATTGGGCTGAAGGTCCAGAAACTGAATTCCAATCCCCAAACCAACATATTTTGTGTGATTTCAAGAATGCCAATTAACTTCCCTTATTTTGTAATACAATGGAGATAAAAACTCTTCCACTTCTCCTCCACCAATATCATAGGGTTGGTTTGGGTAACAAAATAAGGTAACAATTAAAAGGTGCTCTGAAGGAAAGGCTAGCAACTCATCCTTGCTGTTGTTAATAAACAGTCATTGTTGAATTGGGTCCAGAAACCCTGGGGGTCAGGGGCGGTCCAGTGACTCTCTTGGCCAGCATTCCAACGACCATCTGTGGCAAATACATCCTCCAGAGCACATACCCTTGGCAGGATCACAAACTGCTTTTTTCACCCAGAAAATACAACCAGAAAAGAAACAGAGATAGAGAGAGGGGAGAGAGGGAAAAATCACACCAGCTCAAAATATCTCTCAATCTGATCAATGATTTCCGTCTCCACAGCCACCATGCCAGCCCAAGGCACACTGTCTCTTCCATGAATGACTGGAGTCATTTCCTAATTGGTCTCACGGCTTTTTATTCTTGCTCTGTTCCAATACATTCTCCATGCAGCAACCAGTGGAAGCATTCACAGACATAAAATCATTGTATTACTGCTTCAGTAGCCTGATGGTGCCTTTAGGATAAATATCAAATTCCTAAGCATCTTCCACACGACCTTTGCATATGCTGTTACCTGTCGCCAAAATGTCTTTTCCACCATTCCCACCCCTACAATAGCAGAGGCCCACTAAAGACCCAGTTTATCACCACTTCCCTGGAAGATGTTATTTTACAGGCTTCTCTTACAGCAAGCCAGACTTGTCCCTTTCTGCAAGGCTTCTAGCATTTTAAATTATAAGTAGTAATAGCTATTTACATGTCATCCTTGCCAGACTGTAAACTCCACAAAAGCCATGACTGCATCTGCCATGTCCATTCACTGTAACTCAGTACCTAGCACATAGTTGGCACTCAATAAATATTTGTGGCTTCAAAAGCTGAGTATAAAAACAGATCAGATGAAAGAAAGTAAAAGTTAAACAGTCAAAGATCTTGCAGATCATTGGGGCAAGAATGGTCTTTTTAATAAATGATGCTGGGATACTCTTATGGAATAAAAAGGAAATTGGACTCCTACCTAACACCACACATAAGAATCAATTCCAAGCTGATTAAAGACATACAGCGAACAGAACTGTAAAACTTTCTGAAATAACGTGAAATATATCCATGGCCTCAGGGTAAAAACGATTTTCTCAAATAAGATACAAAGTCCACAAACTATAGGAAAATATTTCTAAATCAACCATATTAAAATTTAGAACGGTTGGTGATCAAAAGGCATTATAAAAAAGAAATTGAAAGTCAAGCCAAGAGAAAATATTGCACAACATATAATGACGAAGAATCAGTTTCCAGGATGTATAAGGATCACCTACAAATCAATATTTTTTTTTTTTAAAAAGTAACCTAATAAAAAACGGACAGAACATGTAGAGGCACATCACAAAAAAGGAAGCTTGAATAGTCAATAGTCTCTCTCACCTTCCACTTTTCTTTCTTTCTTTTTTTTCTTTTTTTTTTTTTTTTTTTTTTTTTTTTTTTTTTTGAGACGGAGTTTCACTCTTGTTACCCAGGCTAGAGTGCAATGGCGCGACCTCGGCTCACCGCAACCTCCGCCTCCTGGGTTCAGGCAATTCTCCTGCCTCAACCTCCTCAGTAGCTGGGATTACAGGCACGCGCCACCATGCCCAGCTAATGTTTTTGTATTTTTAGTAGAGACGGGGTTTCACCATGTTGACCAGGATGGTCTCGATCTCTTGACCTCGTGATCCACCCGCCTCGGCCTCCCAAAGTGCTGGGGTTACAGGCTTGAGCCACCGCGCCCGGCCCACTTTTCTTTCTTTCTCATCTCTTTTTCTCTCTGTGTCTCTTCTTTATCTCCTCTTTCTCTTCCTTCTTCCCTACACAATCTCTCTTTTAACACATATTTATGAACATATTTAAAATATGTTCACTCTAATTTGTAATTGGGGGATACAAACTAAAATCACAATGAGGAATCACCACCAGAAAGGCTATAACTTAAAAATCCGACAATACCAAGTGTTGGCAAGGTTGCGAAGCATCTTGAATGCTCATCCACCGCTGGCAGGAGTGTAGATTAGCACAAGCACTTTGGAAAATTGTTTGGCAGTATTTAGTCAAGGTGAAAATGTACAGCTCTCAGTATCCAACAATTTCATGCAGAGCTATGTGCTCCAGAGAGACTCCTGCATGTGTGCAGCAGAATCCATAAACAACCAGCAAAGCTGCTCATGCCAGTGCCCAAAAGAGAACAAACTCACATGCTCATCATCAGGGAACAAACATGATCATGAAGGAGCTGCAGTGACCACAATGAGGATGAAATCCTCAACGTTACAAGGGTAACTGCAGGACAATGAAGCAAAATACAGAACAACTCCTATCACATACTTTTAGGTATATGAAACTCAAAACCACATAATATTTGACAGGATGCATACTTAGGTGGTACAGCCACAAAGGAAAGCAAGTGAATGGTTCCCATACAATCTCCAAGAGCGGTTCCTCCAGGAGGGAAGGCATGGTTGTGACTGGGGATGAGCATGAGGGAGAATCTGATGGTGGCCCTGTGGCCCTTGACCTGGGTAAAATGGGTGTACACTTCATGGTTTCATCTTTAAAATGTTCATCTATGTTCCTGCACTCTTCTCTAGGTTTGTTCTCTGTCTCTCTCTCTCTCTTTCTTTCTCTCTCTCTCTCTCTCACACACACACACAGACACACACACACACACACTCTCTCTCTCTCTCTCTCTCTCACGAGACAGCTAAAGACTGAAAAAAAGGAAGGCACATACACCAAGCAACAGTTTATGCTGAGAAAGAGAAAAGAGGCAAATACCCAGACAGAAAATGAAAAGATAACACAGACACAGGAAATGAAAAGGGATGACAAGTTGGCAAGAAGGCGAGGGTAAGGAAATGAGAACTGGAGAGACAGAAAACAGAAAAAAAAAAAGATGGTCAAGGATAACAGAAGAGGGGGAGATACAAGAAGCAAGATTCTCTCTCTTCTTTCTGTCTTTCTCTATTTCCCTCTTCTGCCATCTCTCTCCCTATCCCTCACCTCCCTCCATCCTCTCCATCTTTGTCTGTTTTCCTTCGACATTGCCCTCCTTGCACTTCCTCCATCCAGGTCCTTCTCTCTCTCTCACCCTCCACTTTCCTCTCTCATCCTTTTTCTCTGGGTGTATCTCTTCTTTAGCTCCTCTCTCTCTTCCTTCTTCCCTACCACGTGCAATCTCTCTTTCTTTTAAGACATTTTTAACAAGCAGGTATCCTGTACTGGACACGGTGCTATAAAAGAGGCCCTGGCTGGGGGAACGGGATGGCGTGGCCCACCGTGGTTACCAAGCGTCAGTGGTATAGACGCCTGCCCAAGGGCGCCCCATCCCGGCTAGGGCATGGACCTGTGAGCCGCCTGCCACTCTCTCCCCATCATTAATTTCACTATCAAACACTCACAGCATCACAAGTTGTAGGTCTTATTTATTAAATATTTAACTAGGAGAAACCCAGCTGAGATGAAACCTCTCATTTGTGGCAGCCACAGGAGAGCAGAACATGGACCTGCTGCTGGGATTAAGCCAGGCTGATGAGTAGAACCAGGGTGCCCAGAGAGGGAAACAGGTAGGGGCAGCCCCCAGTGGGGACAGGCAGACCCAGAAATGCAAAGAGCTGGGCGTTCACAGTCTCACCTGGATGGTGAGAGGTTGTCAGCGAGGGAAGGCGCATTCAAACAAAACCCCCAAACCAGGAGACGTCAATCTGTACAGACAGACTAGTCGTGGCCAGGGGAGAGGGGAGTCGGGAGAGATGGGGAGTGAGTACTGAACGAGTACAGGGTCTCCTTTTTGAGGTCTTGGACCTAGAGAGAGGTGATGACTTCACAACACTGAGTATCTTAAATGCCACTAAACTGTACTGATGGTCAATTTTATGGTACAGGAATTTTATCTCAATGTTTTAAAAATTAAAAGAATCCCACACCCAAACCCATTAACTATTAGTTCTCGGGCTGCTGACCTCATTTTTTATAATTCGTGCATATTACACAGGCAGTGCTCACATCAATCTGAGGCACCTGCTCAGCAGCTTTAGCTCTCTGAGTCTCAGCGTGCACATCTGCAAACTGGGGGCAAAAATAAATGCCATGAGCTCTGGGGGCTGGGATGAGGATTAAGTTGGCTGAGGCAGTTCTTATAAGGCTTAGGGGCTCATAAGCTCCCCACAGAGAGGAGCTACTGTTGTAACTATTCACCACAAAGCAGAGTTTCCTTGTCCTCCTGGGACATGGTGCTTCCTCTTTATTAGAGATGGAGTGGAGTCTTGGCATGAACAAGGGCAGGGGCCAAGGGAGGAGCCCTCCCATCATGAATGTAGAAAATGGTCTGCTTGCTTTTCATCAGGTTTTGGGGGTTGGGAGCATGGGGAATCCTGATTGGTCACTGAGAGGAGTTGTGGCTGGTCCTAAAGCTTGGAGAGCTTGCACTAAATCATGTGGCTGCTATTTTGCTTTGAAATAAAGAGGCTGTCAAAGGGCCAGTTGTGATGGTACATACCTATAGTCCCAGCTACTCAGGAGGCTGAGGTAGAAGGATTGCTTGAGCCCAGGAGGTTGAGACTGCAGTGAGCCGTGATTGCACTACTGCACTCCAGCTTAGGGGACAGAGTGAGACCTCGCCTCTAAATGTACATTTTAAAAAGGGGCTGTCAGCACCAACAGAGGTACACAGAAGCGCACACAAGCTATTGCACTGGGGAGGGATGAGGCTGATACCTGTAACACACAGCAGAGTCTTATTTGGTACCCACTATGTGTCAGACACTTTTCTCAGTGCTGCTGGAATCCTCACGATCACCCCACAAGGCAGGCACAAATGTTACACCCCTTTTACTGAAGAGGAAAGTGAGGCCCAGGGGGCTGAGATTTGCCTAAATTGATATGGATGGAAAGAAGCAGAGCTGGTGTTTGAACCTAGGTAGCCAGGCTCCACGGCCTCCCTCTTAAACCACCATGCTGGACTGCCTCAAGCCCCACACAGAGCCATGACATGCCTCAATTTCGACAGAACCTTGCTCAGTCCCCCGAGAGACATCGGCAAAAATGCCCCTGAGAAAACCAAAGCAAAGGGTATCCAAACAGCCCACAGAGATCTAGAAAATGTTCTATGTCTTAGGTCACCAAAGAAATGCACATCATACCACAACAGGATTCCACCGTCACTTATCTGACTCGTGAAGATGTAAAATCAAGGGAGGGGAAGCCTGACCGGGCCACATGGTCAGGGAAATGGGACCTCGGCATTTGAAAGGGCACGGGCTTCCTGCTCCTTGCAACCTGGCCCAAAAGCCTGACGTATGTCCCTGCCACACAATTTCCGGGAATCTGTCCTAAGGCAATGGTTACAGATGTATGCAGAGACCTTTCTAGCAGAGTACTCACTGCAGTGTGATGAGTATTGGGGGAAAAACAGCTGCTCTCAAAACAAATCTACAAAACGAAGGCCATTTTTGTTAAGAAAATCAAAACGTTTAGCTATATCGTGGAGGAAAAAAAGGAGGGGTTATTCCATTTCTCTTGGAAGAAAAAAAGAATCCTCACCATAATTTGCAAAGCACAGAACAAGCCACCATTGTCAACGCCCTACCCTCACCTCCTCCCATTCACCTGGTACACGGTGGGTGCTCGGCCAACATTTATGAATGAATGGACTCCTCCCCAGTCCCCTCCATCTCTAAGCTGCTATGCTCCAGGGTCTCTCTCCTGTACATTCCTAAGCATGTGGGGACCAAGGGAATATAGAAACACAGTCTATATCGGCAGCCTTCACCCATGCTAGGAGACCAGAGAAAGTAAGGCACGACTTTCAAACTGGGCAACAGAAGGAGGAGAGAGAAGGGGAGGCCGCAGCAGTTTTCATTCCAACATTTTCCAACTCTGGGTGAGATTTCCTTCTATATACTCATCTATATTTACATCAACGAATCTGTCGGTAGCAAGCCTGTTGCTTCTTGTGTGGGATCTAAAGTTCACAGAAAGCTGGCTTAGACACCCAGCTAGGAAGAGAAACTGTAAATTAAATTTAAGTCACCCAAAAACCCTAAATCCACCCACTCCCCTTGAAGAAACCCATGACATCTATTACATCAAGATTTCCCAACCTTGGTATTACTGACATTTGGGGCTGGGTAATTCTTTACTGAGAAAGGCTGTCCTGTGCATTTTAAGACGCTGAACCGCATCCCTAGTTTCTACCCGCCAGATGTCAGTAACATCTTGCCCCCTCCCCCTACATTGGTGACAACCAAAAATGTCTCCAGACACTGCCAAAAGTCCCCTTGGGGGAAAAATTGCTTCCGGTTCAAAAGCACTGCTTTACATACAGCCCAGGAAAAATTCCAAACCGTTTAACTGTTCTTTCTCTGTTGCTTGTCATCAACATCCTGAATATACCAGTCACCTGTTCTCAAAATTCATTCTACAGATTCAAAGAAAGTGGTAACAATAGAGTTTCAATTATGGGCTTGGAGTGCCACATATAGACAAGAATCTCACTCTAAAAACTATCAGAACCTTGGACAGAGATTCACACACAAAGATATTTACTGCACTGTTACTTATAATGGCAAAACAAATAGCTAGAGATGGTTACATGAATATAATACATGTATAAAGTGGAACACTGTCAGATATTAACAGCAGTCTTTTCTGGGGTTGCCGCCAACCCATACAGCACCACTGTATGAATTTAAACAAGACACCCCTTTCTCTCATTGTGAATTTAAACAAGACACCCCTTTCTCTCGTTGTGAATTTAAACAAGACACCCCTTTCTCTGTCAAAATTTGTCATAATATCTTCATCTTGCTAGAACATGATACTTAAGCTTTTATCAGCTGGGGTACTGAAATAATAAACATACAGCTCCATGATACTTATGATATGTGACATGCTATCTTTGTCCAGTACACAACCTGTGCAACTATACCTGGTGGCCCTTCTTTTTTCAAGGCTACCTAGTTGCATGGAAATACATTCACAAAAGATTATATCCATAAAAAGGTATGGGATGAGATACATTAAAATGTCTTCAGAGATTTTTTGTGGATGGGAGAGTATCCATCTATTTTATATTCTTTTTTGTATATTAGATGTTCAGTAAATGAAGAGGATAGGCCTCTTAGAGGAAGTGGGGCCCTAAATGAAGAGAAGGAGTTAACCACGGGGAGACCTGGAGAAGCAGTGATGCAGGCAGAGGAAATAGCCTATGCTGAACAGAGGGAATGTCACGTCATGCAGACGACGTGGTGTGAATAAATGGTCAGCAGGGCTGAGACAGAGTAGACAATGAAAGTAAAGGTAGGCAATGAAAGAGATGAGATCAAAGACAAAACAGACCAGACCACATGGGACCTTAGAGGACCCTGCTACATCAATGTGTCTGTCCATTTTCACACTGCTGTAAGAGTAAGTTATAAAGAAAAGAGGTTCAATTGTCTCACAGTTCTGCATGGCTGGGGAGGCCTCAGGAAACTTACAATCATGGTGGAAGGCAAAGGGAAAGCAAGGTACATCTTACATGGCAGCAGGAGAGAAGAGAGAGAGCAAAGAAAGCCACACACTTTAAAACCATCAGATCTCATGAGAACTCACTATGATGAGAACAGCATGGGGGTATCACCCCCATGATTCAATCATCTCCACCAGGTCCCTCCCCTGACATGCCGGGATTACAATTTGAGATGAGATATGGGTGGGGACACAGAGCTAAACTATGTCAATTGGTAATCTGTAATCTCTGGCTAGCAGGTAAGAATCTGGGGCATCCAGCCAATCTAGTTGGAAGAGAAATACTCTACCAGTCCACCACTACATACTATCCTATGCATGGATGGAGCAAAATCCAAGGAATTCCAATTTCAGTCCCAGTGCTGAAACAAAACCAGGTGTTTCCAGAATTTTAATAATCTTTGTTCAATAACACTGTTTACTTTCCTCACCATTACTCAATTACTTATGCATGATACAGTGCAGGAACTTTTTGGGGGATCTGAGGAAGGCAAATCACTGTCCTCTACCCTCAAGGAGCTTTCTGAATAGATAGGCAAAACCTCAGTATACAATTTACTGATTTTTACCAAAGCATGCAAAATTCACTTGACACTGCAAAAGGTACAACTAAGGTGGTAAGTGGAGAGACTTGGTCATTCCCAAGTCAAACAGAACACCAAATATCAGAGAGACCCACACATAGACAACCACCCTTCCATGCACCCTTATATCCAACATCCGCCCATCCACCCAACTGTTTAACCATCTCTCATCCATTCATCCACTCATCCATTCAGTCATCCATCCAATCATCCATCCACCCATCCATCCAGTCCATCAGTCATCCATTCATCCATCTATCCATCCAGTCATCCATCCATCCATCCATTCATCTATCCAGTCATCCACCCATCCATCCAGTCATCCATCCATCCATCCATCCAGTCATCCATCCAACCATCCATCCAGTCATCCATCCATCCATCCATCCAGTCATCCATTCATCTATCCAGTCATCCACCCATCCATCCAGTCATCCATCCGTCCATCCATCCATCCATCCAGTCATCCATCCTGTCATCCATCCATCCATCCATCCATCCTGCCATCCATCCAGTCATCCATCCATCCAGTCATCCAACCAGCCATCCATTCATCCATCCAGTCATCCATTCAGTCATCCATTCATCCAGTCTTCCATCCATCCATGCAGTCATCCATTCGCCCATCCATTTGTCCACCTACCCATCAAGTTATCTACCAATCTACTCATCCATCTAACTATCCATCCAATTACTCATTCTTCCTTCCTTCCTTCATCCCATCCATCCATCCACTCATCCATGCATCTGTTCAACCATCCATCCATCCATCCATCCACCCAGCCATCCAACACTAACTGCAGGGGACGCCTCCATCCTCCCTAAACCACAAACATCCAGCTATGGTCCATAATTTAAAAGACTGAGTTGTGACCAGAAACAGGCCACAAGTCAAAAATTTGCATTCTGACAACTCTTTCAAAGACAACTCAGGTCTCTTAACATTTCTGATGATTCCAATTTGTGTAAGACCCAAACACTCCAAGTCCTTGCAAGACCCTCACAGAAACTAGCCTATATTTGCTGCTCTGAACTATTTGATTTCTTCAAAGATGGTGCTCTCGGGGAGAAGGCAAGATTAGAGACAGAGTATGGTTAGAGGAAGGGGAAGCTATGGGGAGACTGGGGAGTCTGGCATTGGGGCATAGAAAATGAGAGAAAGGTAAGATTAGAAACATGGAAGGATTGCTAAGAGGAGGGGGAAATCCTGCTTGGGCCTAGGAATCATGGAATTCTAGCATAGACAATCAATGAGACGTTATGAGTGTGTTCTCCTTGGAGCAAAAATAATTGAGCTGATCTTTCAGGAGAATGCATTAACAGTGTAGACACCAAAAATAACGGAGATCAAGGGAGTTGAGAGACCTGGCAAGAAAGAGTGGAATATTGACACTTATGCAGCACCTACTGTGTGCCACACACTATTCTAAGCACTGAGTCAGAGAAGCCCAAATATGGCCACACACCTAAGTCCATCCATCTACCCAGTCTTCCATATATAAACACATATGGTGCTTACTAAGTGTCAGGCACCATTCTAAACATCAGATGTATTAACTCATTTAATCTTCCCAGATAGGAGCTATTAGAATCCCCACAGGAGCTATTAGAATCCCCACTGAGACAGAGTGGGAAACTGAAGCACAGAACACTTAAGTGACTTGCCCAAGGTCACACAGCCAGTAACTAGCAGAGCTGGGATTTGAACCCCAGCCACCTGGCTCTAGAATCCACGCTCTCAACTCAACCATGCTGTTTCTCTACAACCATATCAATTGCGAGTGTCTGAACCATCCAACCATTCATCCACCCATTCATCCATCTATCCACCCAGCCATCCAACTGGAATCATAGGTTCTGACTTTCAGAATACAAGCAGGAATAAGAGTTAACTGGCTGACCCAACCTCTTAGAGAAAATGAAGAGTAAACTGAAATGGCTCAGTTCCTGCCATAAATGCTGATGACTCTCAGCTGATTCTAGGTGAAGCTAGATTTCCAAGTACACAGACTAAAATTAACACCTTGAATTCACTCATTCAAAATTATCGATTCCTTATAGAAGCACTGTTCCTAACAGCAAACAAACAAACAATCCTTCCCCAAACTGGAAACATTCCAAATGCCCCTTGCCCAGGAAAATGGATGAATAAATTGTATCATCACGGAATGCAATGATACAGAGCAGAGAAAAGTAAAAGACCAGCAGTTACACTCTACAACAGAGATGAATCTTAAAAACATACAGTTGAGTGGAAGGAAAAAAAGTGCAAGCCCCAAAAGACGAAAAAGCTCAGAAACAAGGAAGGTTAAATTTATATTGTTAAAGCTGGGTACGGTGGAGCACACCTGTAGTTTCAGCTACTCGGGAGGCTCAGGCCTAGGAGGTCGAGGCTATAGTGAGCCACGATCATGCCACTGTACTCCAGCCTGGGTGAGAGTGAGATTCTGACTCAAAATACATAAATAAAATTCATTTGATTTGGCTACTTTTTACAGGATGATTGTATATGCCATGTGCTTTCTGGGCACAGTATCTTTTAACCTTCTTATAATTCCTTGAACATAGGACTACTGTCCCCATTTTTCAGAGGAGAAGACTGAGGCTCCACAACTGTGAGCTGGAGCTGAGATCTGCAGCCAAGGTGGCCTGTTCCCAAGCTCTATACGCTTCCCCTCCACCCAGTATCACCTTCCCTCCTCTCTTCCTCCTTACAGCCTCCACTCCTTGTGCTGTTAATCGAACAGACACATTCCTATGCGGACGCCACAACACACCACAAACACATTTCACTGAAGTGACGGTCGGCAGAGCCCTCCTAGCCTTACACGCCACGCCCATCATTCTCAATAAAGAAGACAAGAAAGATCATGGAGATAATGTGGCAGACTCCGGAAGATCAGAATCCATGTAACCCCGCTGCGGGCCAAGTTCTACATCTGCCCAGGTCTCATTTAAGACAAATTCATCCACTTATTTCCAAGAATGAAAAGGTAGCATCCAGACTTCGCCCTCCTGCAAATACTGCTTGTATGAAAATACTTTAAAAATCAGTTTAAAATTACATATGTTTTTTACACATAGGCCTAAAATGAGAATAGAACTTAACAGTGTGAATATTATTTACTGGCAAGTGGGTGACTAAGTTGGGTTTCCCTCATGGCTCCAGAGAGGGGACTCTTGAATCCTGTTATTTGGGGGCTGAGGGTGGGAGGCTGCTAATTTCTAACTGCAGGTGCAGCCTGAGCAGGACGCACCTTTCAGGAAGATTCACGGCTGCTCCCAGTCTGAACGGCAGAGAAAGCCATGTCTGACCGAAGCGAGATGTCAAAACTTGATCCGGACTTAACTCAGGTATTTCCCTTCATAGCCGGAATCTCTCTTGTATTAGCGGCCTTAAAGACAGCTTCTAAAAGCTGCATTCACTCCAATAAAAAGTCTCGGCTTTTTAGAAGGAATAAGTAACCGACTCTCCCCCTTTCTTGGTCAAGGGCACCATCTCTGGCACCGTTCTTCTCCCTCAGGTGTTAAGAACTCACCATTAGGATGACCAGCATCCTAGTGTGCCCAGGGCTGAGAGCTTCCAGAGATGCTGGACCCAGGACAGTCCCAGGCAACCCTGGACGAATGGTCACCCCACTCAGAAAAGCAGCAAGGCCCAGTGGTTTTTGAAACACAAGTTGCTGCGCCCACCCATCTGGTTCCCTCTCCAGGAATGTTCTTTTTTTTTTTTTTTTTTTTTTAAAGGGAGTGAGGGAGAAGGAAGACCAAAGTGTGGCAGGAGAGGGGCGGTACCTAAATTCTAACACAAAAGTTGAGCCAGGTTCTTCTGTTGAGTTTGCAGTGGACACCTGGGGTGGCCATCCGGGGCTGGACTCTTGACCAGCCCCAAAGGAGGAGACAGGGTGTGAAAGAGGAGAAAAGGGAAGCTAATTATATGCTTTAAAACTCCCTCACCTTGTCACCCACAGAGGGAGGGAGGAACCAAGGAGGAAAGAGAATTAATTTTATCTTAGACCTAAGGGAATAGAAAAATGGGTCAAGTGGCCATGAATTTTTTTTCCCCCGAAAGCTTCCAGAGAGAATGAAGAATGCAAAATGTCCAAGGGTGGCTTTAAAGAGTGCCATGTTCAGGTTAATCAATCCACACAGGCCAGTCTCGGGGAGTTGGGGTGAGGGGGGCACTTTGCTCCCATTCCTACCCAGAGAGCCTCATTTCTAGCCAAAGTTTCCAAAAAAAAAAAAAAAAAGGACACTGGAAACCAAATGACTCCTGGTATTATGGCTCTTGCATTTTGGGTTTTTCTGCGCGCTGGAGACCATGCTGGCCGTTTTTCACGCATGACCCCGTTTTACCTCCTGAGAGCCCTCCAAGGTAAGAAGCTGTCAGGAGAAATACCCTCATCATGCATGTCAAGAAACTGAGGCACTGGTGCCCAAGAAAACGCAGCTGGTGAATACCCCGAACCTGCGCCAGTCTGACCCAGAGTCCTCGGCGTTCTCCCGCTCCTCTCCGCCCTTTCAGGGCAGGCGCCATCCGGCCCTTTTCTCAGGAGCTGAGCTGGCATTCTCGGAAATGCGTTAACTGCACGGCTCTTAGGCTCTGACCATCTCTGGATGGAGTCCACCTTCCCGGCGGTGCTTTTTATTGCTGAGAAAGTGTCTATGTGTGCTTGCTACTTGCGGGGAAGCAGGGAGCGGGGAACATAAGCCCTAAGCACCCAGCAGATGCCTCCCTCTCCAAGTCCCCGAAGAAAGACTTCATTCCCAAGGGTCCGTTGTGTCCAATCTCCTCCAGCACTGACGTTTCAGAAACCTTCATTGGTCTGATAATCTCATGGGCATTCTCTCAACTCCCTGAACCCAAAACCCTAAAACGTTGGCACAAGGGCAGATCACATGTTATACGATTCCGTTAATGGGTGAAGACAGGCACTTTTTTTCATTTGCTTGGCAAACGTGTATGGGGTGCCTGCTTTGTCCTGCACACTGGGATAGCAATGGTGGAGAACAGGGTAAAAATCATGGGTCTCACAGCCTCAGAGCTTAACTTTTTCCTGGGGAGCAGTAGAACTACTGGGGAAGGGTGGAACCCCACCCCAAAGAACCCCTTCGCTCTCTCTCTAGTGTGGGCACATATCTTTGAACGACATCCTTAATCTTTATTTCTCCGACTGTCATTTGACACTATTACTTCCACCCCTTTCTGTAAATCCACATCCCTCACCCCAAGCCATCCAGGCCAGACGTGCTTTGGAGTTCACAACCCAGGGCTCTCAGCGGCATCGCAAAGACGGGAATGTAAAGTGGTGCCACCACTTAGGAAAACAGTTTGAGAGCCTCTTATAGAATTAAACACACACCTACCACACAACTCAGCAATCTCACTCCTGGGTTAATTTACCCAAGAGAAATGAAAAGTATAAAATGAAATGTTCCCACTAAAACCCGCACGCCAATGTTTATAGCAGCTCTATTCATAATCACCGAAACTGGAAGCATCCCAAGGTCCTTCGTCTGGGAAGCAAACTCTGGTCCATCCATATCATGGAATACTGCTCAACACCAACAAGAAGGCGCTACTGTCGCAGGCAACAGCGTGAATGAATCTCAAAGACGGAGCGAAAGGAGCCACACTCAAAGGGCTACATACCGTGAGATTCTATTTATGTGGCCTTCTGCAAAAGGCAAAACTGTAGGGATGGAGAACAGATCGGTGGTTGAAGGGGATGGGGAGGAGGGATGCTGACTTGACAGGGGCACTGTGGGGGTATTTTAGGGTTGACGGACTATCCCATATCTTGATTTGGGTGGCGGCTACAGCATGCCTTTGTCAAAACTCGCAGACTCGTATGTCGAAAGGGTGAATTTTGCTACAAATAAATTATTTTTTTAAGGAAAAGAAAAATGATAACAAGCTTTTTCTATGATATAAAACCTAATACTCCAACCATAGCCCACCAACTTGCTGCGTGGGGAATCCCTAGACACCAGCTAGAAAAGCAGAATCCCAGACCCCATCCGAACCCTGCTGGACCCAAGCTATCCTGTTCACAAGACCGTCTTCACGCGCCTGAAAGTTTGACAGGACCACAGGGCAGGCCAGACAGTGAGGAGGTGAAGCAACACGCCATCAGCAAGCACATCGAACATTTCTGCTGCAAAACATACTCAAATGCACACCAAGCGGGATGAATGGAAACTGTAAATTAAGCCTTCAAACTCAAGTCAGTTCAGGTTAGGTTTTATCTCTCTATGAGCTCATCTTTTGGTTTTTGGAGCTTTTTGGATTTGGGAATTGTGGAAGAGAGATTGTACCCTTTCTGAAAATACTCCTGATGGAAACGCCGTGCTGTTTTTCACTTTGCAGCCAAGCTGGTCTAGTACAAGGATCACATAAGTGACACTATCCTGCCCGCTATAGCAGTACCTTGTAGAACATGCTACCTTTCAGGACAGGCCAAGAGTATCATGACCTGCTTCCATGTCCCCCAGGGCTTCTCATGCAGAAGTTTCTCTTTAGAGAGTTTTTCTTTAAAAAAAAAAAAAAAATGAGGAGTGCCAATCAGCCAATGTTCACAGATGTCAAAGCGTTATCACCTGATGTCAATGTGACTTTAGGTATCTTGTTAAGATTCCTGCAAACCGGATGAAAAGCCGGAATTCTAAGTGTAATTCAGGAGGCTGTGTGTGATAATACGTAGACCTTCTTCCAGTGCTCCTGCAATGGCCTGAGTTTCTACATCTTGTTCAGTGGGAGACCTGGTGGCACAGGGAGGGTGGGAAAGATGGCATTCACCTTGGCACTTGGTAGAAGAAGTGAGTGGCAATAAGCAGAGAGGGAGCTCTACGAAGGCTGACAGATGCTCCTTTTTGAGCTGACAGATCTGAGCTCATCAGCAATCATTAGAGACCCTCATGACCCTATTTGAATCACAATTCCAATCAATGGAAACGTGGAATCAAGGTGTGTGGTCAAGATGGCTTGCTGCCTGGCATGAGAAAAATACAGCAATGTAAATCTGAATATCAAAGACTTCCATTTGGGTTTTCTCACTTAGGAAGAGGAGAAAAAATGAAATACATGCGGATTCTTAATTCTCATGGATGGATTCAAGTTTGACCCGCTGAGGAATGAAAGAGGAAGAAGTCACAGTGGCAAATTTCCCTGACTGTGGAGAAGGCAAGGCTGCATCCTTCACCAGTGTACCGTGCCGGAATTTGCATTTAGAAGTACCACTCTTGGACCCTGTGAGCACACAGCCAAGTTCATGGATCATTCACTCACTTCTCTTCCACAAGTCAGTGAGGAACCTGCTTTCCATAACGACCTGCAACCCTTAGTAAACCGCATTTTCAAATACACATCCCACAGCACACACATCAAAAAGTAGCAGGGGCGATCAACACAAATGCCCAACAAATGCCCATCAACAGTAGGATGGATAGATTGTGGCAGAGTCACACGCACAGACGTGAGGCAAAGAAGCCAGCGGCAAAAGAACACACTGTGTGACTCCATTTACATGATGCGTAAAAGAGGCAAAAGGAATCATAGAAGTCAGGTGAGCCGTACCCTTGCTGGGGAGCGACTAGGAGGTGGTATGGGGAGGAGGATTTCCGGGGGGGCTGATCAGGACCTGGGTGCTGGATGCCTGGATGTGTTCATTTTGTAAAAACCTGTGACTCTGGATATACATACTTGCCCGTACACATATCAGACTTTAAAAGTTCAGAATAAGTACCTACACACATTTCCCCCCCCCCCCACAGGATATGCTTAAACATTGTTTTTTAATGGCAGAAATACTTGGAAAAAAAAGTAAAATGTTCTGCCCTGGTAGCGTGACCCTGACACTCCACATGGTCGTTCTCTTTACACTGCCCTGAATTCTTTTATTCACTGCCTCCCTCCCCAGGTCCCCATCCATCCTCTTATCTCCACCCCTCCCACCCACGCTGCCATCACCCTCCGCTCCATCCAGGACAGAGAAAGCTCAGTCCCGGATGACCCAGCTTGATGACAGATTGGGGTGGCGGGGGGAGTTTTCCCTTCCAGAGTAGGGCTGTATAATGTGTTTGTTACCTCGAGCCAAAGAGAAGAAAAACAGTCTGCAGAGAGCAAAATGCACAAACTCATCATAAGAGCAAGAAAGCCCTGAGTGAGCTGGCCAAAGAAAAGATGAAGTGGCAAGCAACACTCCCAATTTACCTGCCTCCCACTCCCACGATTCCCTCCCTTCTGAGGGGCGGCTGTAATCTCCCCCTCCCCCAACAGCCTTCCAATCTGCAGGATTCAGGCTGGACAGAGGTAAGCTAAGGACACAACAGAAGGGCTCCCCACCTCCTTCCTTTCCTCTTAGAAGTCTCCAAATCCAGGCTCCAGAAGGCGATCTAAAGCCATTTTCAATGAGGAAACCTGTCAGCTGAGCAAAGCCCTCTCACTCCTGGAGCTATCTGAGTGTCCACACATGAACACCCTACCCTCCTGCAAGGCACGCCCACCCCTCACTCTGCTGATGGGCAGAGTGATCACAACACCCCTGAGCACTTCAATGGGCCTGAGATGGGGTTGAATTGCCAACCTTAAGAAACAGCCTCTTCAGGAAGCTGAAACTTGGGAAGCAAAGACCCGGCCCCTGCCTTGGGCACCAACAGCATCATAGTTAGAGGTATGCTCCCCTCCAAAGCATCTCTGCTGAACTTCTTAATTTTCCCCACCCTCAAAGTAGACCGATCACACACTCTAAAACCTCGTGCCCTCCGTTACAATCTCAGCACCCGGGATGAAGAGCCAGGCTCAATTCTGAGCCACCTGAAGTGAATCCTCCTACCACCCGCCATGTTCCTCAAACAGCAACCCCCCCAAGGGACCACACAGGGCCCAGCTCCGTTGAGTCTAGAACTGCAAAACCATACACAAAAGGGATGGGGGACTCATCGCTGAGCCCCAGGGGCCCATCCAGCCGGTTGAGTTTTACACGGAGGGCAGCTGTTTGCAACCGTCAGGAGAATCGGCACATCTGGGCATGGCATGGTGGCCAGCCAGCCTGGGCAGCAGGGTGTGTCCCCCCTCCTGGAATCTGGGTCATGCTTAGATAACTGCTAGAAAGCCCGACTAATTACCCTCCCTTGCCTGCCTACATCTCAATAGATGCGAAGCCCTCCTCAAGGTTTATTTCAAGCAGGCAGAGATTTAAAGAGACACAGGAGCTCTGCATTTGACAGCATCTCCACAGACGAAAATGTGGGCTTCACCTTTTTTCTCTGGATCTTGGATTTAAAAAAAAAAAAAAAAAATTTTTTTTTTTAAAGGCATTTACCTACCTAAGATGTCCACATGGGTGCTGATTCTCCTGGTGTCCCCTCTCGGCTACTCGGGGTAGGAAAAGCTGGACCCGGTGCTCTAGAAGGGACCCACCACCGCATTTGCTCCTGCCCTTTCTTACTGAAACTGTCCAGATCAGGTCTTCCCAGGCCAGGGGCCCAGGTAAAGCAAACCGGATCTGTTTCTCTACACCCTAAAGATGATGAGGTCCCTGATCAGCCACTAAAGGCATTGGGACCTACAAACATGAGGGAGACATTAGCGCCTTCCGACCCGTCACTACCCTCTCCAGACCTGACCAGCGGCCCACCCTGGGGTTTTCACTCCGGCCAGTGCTGGCTTCTCAGGGTGAAGGCCACATGGACTCCCCTCTTGCTCTTCGCCCTGGGAGCTCCCAAGCGCCCTGCCCTAAAAGTGCGGTGACCCCCCCACCTTGGGGAAGGCAGGAGTGGAGAGGCTGTCCAGCTTCCCCTGCGTGGACTCCAAGGGAGGGATGGCCAAGAAAACCCAACCAAGGCCCCCATAGTTCCCTTGCCCTGGCCAGAAGCGCCCAGGCCCGAACCCGTTCCAAGCTCATTCCAGAGAACTCGGAACCCTCCGGAACTGGCTCGAAAGCGCCCACCAAGGCCCTGCACGACCCCAGGCCCCAGATCTCATTCTGGGGTCGGTCCTTGGGAGGGATGCACTCTCCGCTTCCCCCCCGCCCCGCAACCCCCCACAAACCCACTCCCAAGCCTCCAAGGTAGCTCAACCCAGCTGGGGTGGAGAGATTCGCTCACACTCCTCCCGGTGCCCCCTCTCCCAGCCCCTGGAAGACCCCCCTCCTCCCCACCTCCCATCAACCCCCGGGTCTCTCTCCCAGCCTGGAAGAGGGGAGGTGGAGGGAGGAGGGGGAGGCGCAGCTGCCGCCGGGGTTCGGGCAAAAGGATATGGCCATTCGGTAATCTTTTTGGCGTATTTTCTCACCACGTTGTCTTCGCTGAAGAGGAAGAGAGACCGGTTGACCGTGAGGCAGTTCTGTCGGACGGGGATGGGGTTGTAGAGTGCCATGGTCCGCGCTCTCTGCGCCATTGACTGCTTGTACATCCTTTGCGCCCCGGGCTGCCCGCCCTGCCGGCTGCCCCCGGCTCCTCGCCCGCCTGCGGCGCCCACGACCACCCCGGCGGCTGCCCCGGAGCCTCCTCCCCCGTAGCGGGCCGGCATCTCGTCTCCGAAGCGGGCCATTCTGCAAAGAGCAAAGGGCTCCGGGTTACGCTGCGGCGAACGATGCGGAAGACGCTGCCGCCGCCGCCGCTGAGGCTGAGGCTGCCGGGGCTGGGAGCGCGGCGGCTGGAGCTGCGACTGCGGAGACGCTCCACGGCCCAGCCCATCGGGCGGCGGCGGCTCGGCGCCTCGGGTCGGGGGCTCAGAAGGCGGCTGCCCGGGCCGAGCCGGGGATAGCAGCTCGGGACATCTTCCTGGCTGACCCCGGAGAAGGAGGGGCGGGAGGAGGGTGCGGGGGCGGGGCGCGGGGGCCCGGGGAGGAGGGGGGAGGGGAGAGGGAAGCGAGGCAAAAAATAACCGAGGAAGGAATCCAGGCAATCCCCAGTCCACCCACTCCGGGGAAAAAAAAAAAAGACAGTTTAAAAAAAAAAAAAAAAAAAAAAAAAAAAAACCACCCAACGCACCCCCCCTTTAAGACGCGAACGGTTTGCAAAGGACGCCCCCCCCGGGACGCAGTGGAAGCTTCAAATTCCTCCGAGGTCCGGGTCAGGCTGGCATCTTGCAAAAGGAGTGCACTCAACCCATTAAAAAAATAATATATATACACTTAAAAATAATAATCATAAAACAGGTCTTTGCTGGGTGGGGAGGGCAACAAAAAAATATTTTAAAAATTCCCCTTCTGTTTTGCTGGAGTTCCTAGACCTTAAAAATGCTGAAAGATCTGTAGCTCCAAAAATACAGTAAAATAAAAATAAAGAAGATGGAAGGGAAAGAGAGGGGAGGGGGAGTGAGACGCTCCAGAGGGTTCCTAAGTAGTCTTCACAGCGCAGGGTCCAGGTTTAAAAAAAAAAAAAGAAAGAAAGAAAAGAAAAAGAAAAAGAAAAAAAATTTTTTTTTCTTCCTGAATCACCAGCGGCTGCCTCTTCTGCTCCCGGAGGAAGTGTGAGTGTGTGTGTGCGCACAGCGTTTCGCTCAATGGTGCCTCGTCTTGGGGTTAAATTGCAGCAGTGAAATCCTGAAAATTCCCCACAGAGGGGAAAGAGAGAGAGGTATGCGCCCTCCGCTTAGCCACTCAATAGCTGCCCCTGGATGCTGCAATGCCCCTCCACCCTCCAAATCCCTCCACCTCCTCCTTCTCTAGGTTTTGCTAAAATAAGACTGGTGTGGAGGGTTGCGGGTAAAAGAAAGTAAAGGGGGAAAAAATGGGCGCAAAGGTCTCAATCACTGGCCGGCAAGCGGAAAAGGGGAGCAATTGATGAATTTGCCTGCAGAAGAACCCACCCAGAGGTTCGACACATGAGGGCCCGAGACCAATCGTGGAGGCGCGGGGGGGACCGGGCTCCGCGGAGTTTGTGGGGGAGACAGGGGAGCGCCGCACAGTCGGGAGGCAGGGAGCGGGGAGTTGGGGCTGATTCCTCCTCCCTTGGGAGGAAAGCCTGTTTTCCACCCGGTTCCATTTCGGTTGCAGACAAACGGACGCTCCGCAGCATCTTGCAAGGAGAAGGCAGATTGGAGGAAGGAAAAAACTTAAAAGACAGAAAAAAGAGGGGATTTGTGTCTAAAGGTGCGATTTCTCCGTCTCTAAACAAATTTGCTGTTTTGCAAACGACCATTTTTGAAAGCGGAGAGAGTGATTTGGGGTTACTTCTGCGAACGTTTCAAATCACAGGGAGTCCTGCAAGTCGGAATGAAGGGTTTATTCTATCCTGGAGACCCCAGAGCTGACAAGTCTGAACTCCCAGAAGGAAATAATTAAACAGGTCCTAGTTGGCTGGATAGGGATTCTGGGTGGTATCCTTTGCTTGGTACTCATGTCTCTCGAGAACCACTCTGATTGGTTCCCATTCTGCTTTTTTATGTGGTGAAATTCAATAAGCACACAGGAAAAAATTGCATAAAACATAAGGTACAGGGTTAAGAAATTGATCTGAAATGAACACTCATGAAACCAACTCTAGAGCTAGAAGTGGAACACCACCTCTGCAGAGCCCCCTTCTGCCACAGCTTCCAGAGCCTCTGATCTCAGCAATAATCACTACCTGACTTTATGGTATTCATATCTTGCTTTTTAAAAATACAGTTTGACTACCTTATTATGCACTCCTAAATACTACAATTTTGCTTTTTGCTTCTTTTAGGCGTTTATATAAATGGAATAATCATATAGCGTGTATTCCGCAGTTTCTTGTTTCTTTGGTTCAGCATTGTGTCTTTAAGATTCATCTGGCAGGGTGCGGCGGCTACGCCTATAATCCCACCACTTTGGGAGGTGGAGGCATGAGGATTGCTTGAGGCCAGGAGTTTGAGACAAGCCTGGGCAATATAGCAAGACCCTGCTGCTCCAAAAACATTTTTAAAACAAAAATTAACCAGGCATGGTGATGTGAACCTGTAGTCCAAGCTACTTGGGAAGCTGAGATGGGAGGATCCCTTGCGTGCAGGAGTCTGAGGTTGCAGTAAATCAAGATTGCACGACTGCCCTCCAGCCTGGGCAACAGAGTGAGACTCTGTCTTTAAAAAAAAAAAAAAAAATCATACAGCCTAATCTGGTTTGAATTTTAGAAAAATTCATCTGTTGTCACATGTGGCTGCGTTTCATTCATTTTCACTGCTGTATAGTATTTCATTGACAGAATATGCCACAATTTGTGTATGCATCATCTTGTCGATAGGTATCCGTTTTTTTTTTTTTTTCCCAGTTGGGGCTATTCAACATTACTGCCTCAAATATCTTTGGTGCAGATAAGAATGCATGTCTATAGGAATAGCCTTAGGTGTGGAAATTTCTGGGTCCGCAGTGTATTCATATCTTCAAGCTTCTAAGACATCACCAAACTGTCTTGCAAAGTGAATGTACCAAGAAAGCATCAAATTTTCACGGAGCTCGTATAGGTAGAAAGTCCAAATGGAAAGGAAAGGGAAAAGGATGAAAAAGACAAATATTTCTTCAAGTCTTAGGTAGCTGAATCCTAGTTAATCCCCATTCCCCCCTCCACACACACGTCAGTATTCAGGTTCTTTTGAAACACTTTGGAAAGATTATATGTCTTTACACAAAGTCCCTAACTCTGTGCCAATGCACCAGCTTTTACACATTGCCCCACAGCACTTTCAACTTTTTCTGACTTGCCAAGATATGGATGAAATGATTAACCCAAGAGTGAGTGGAGTTGCAAGAAGATGGAACCGTGTGGGATTCAGGGAGAAGGAGGGGCTCTTAAGGCATTCACCAAATAGCAATGATTTTTGTATTTGACATTGTTTCAGAGCTCAAAGGGGAGCTGCAGCTAATATGAAACAAGAAGGAAACCCACGTGTTCAGATGGAAAGAGCCAGTCATATGAGAGGGCTGTGCTATCTGAAGTGATAACTTGTTTGATGGACCTCTGTGAGAAGATTGTTCCGTTTTAGAGCGGGAGCATTACCTGCAGAGATTTCTGAAGACCCCAGAGTTTTTCATGAAAGAGTGAATCTCACTGATGGTGTCCCTGCCCAGGTAAAGCTTCCGCTGAGTCTCTACAGCAGCCCCGTGGAACAGATGCAAACACTGAGGCTGAGGGAGACTTAAAAACTTTCCCAAGGTCACTGACCTGGATCTGAAACCACTTCTGACTCTTGCTTTCTACCAGAGTGGAATCTCGTACGACCTCTTTGGAAACCATTGGCTGGGTGCAGTGGCTCGCATCTGTAATCCTAGTGTTTTGGGGGCAGAGGCAGGAGGACCACTGGAGCCCAGGAGTTTGAGAGCAGCTTGGGCAATGTAGTAAGATCCTGCCTCTACAAGAGGAAGGGAGGGAGGGAGGGAGGGAGGAAAGGAGGGAGGGAGAGATGGGGAGAGATGGGGGGGGGAAGAAAAGAAAAAGAGAAAGGAAGGAAAAAAGGAACAGAAAGAAAGTTAAGAAAGGAAGGAAAAGGAAGCAAGGAAGAAAGAAAAAGGAAGGAAGGAAGGAAGAACAACAATGTCACTCCTGGGTATATATCCGGAAGGACTGAGGATATATGCCCTAGAACGTGCAGCACTATGCACACTAGCTAAAAGTTGGAAACTCCCCAAATATCATAATGGATAAATACACTGAAGAGCATGGAGCTTTATGCAGCAATGAGAATGGACAGTCTGGAGCTACACACAAATGTATGGATGACTTTTACAAACTTCATGCTAAACCAAAGAAGCCAGACACAGAATAGAACACGGTGTATAATTCCTGGTATGTAAAGTTAAAAAATAAATGGTGCACCCCTGCAGTCCCAGCCATTCTGATTCCCAGCTGCTCTGGAGGCCAAGGCAGGAGGATGGCTTGTGCCCAGGAGTTCAAGGCTCGCAGTGAGCTACATGATCTGTGCTGCAGCCTGGGTGACAGAGTGAGACCCAATCTTTTTATAAAGATTAAATAAATAAATACTTCGAAAATGGGCAACACTGATCTGCGCCTTTAGAAGTCAAGGGAGTTGTCACTTTGAGGGTAAAGGGATAACTCCCGGAGGCATCTCCATCTGGGTGACAATGGCATGGGTGTGCTCACTTTGAAAGGTTTGTTCACTTTGTGCCCTTTCACTGAGCTGCATGTGATCAATTTGTGCAGTTTTATGTGTGTTGCATACTTTAATAAAAGATATTTGTAGGCTGGCCACAGTGGCTCATGCCTGTAATCCCAGCACTTTGGGAGGCAGAGGTGGGCGGATCACCTGAGGCCAGGAGTTCAAGACCAGCCTGGCCAACATGGTAAAACCCTGTCTCTACTAAAAATACAAAAATTAGCCAGGTGTCGTGGTATGTGCCTGTGATCCCAGCTACTCGGGAGGCTGAGACAAGAGAATCGCTTGAACCCGGGAGGCAGAGGTTGCGGTGAGCCTACATCACACCACTGCACTCCAGCCTGGGTAACAGCAAGACTCCATCTCAAAAAAAGAAAAAGGAGAAAGAATAAACATTTGTGATGTTCCTGAAGTCCAGCCCAGGCAGCACCATTTGTCACCGTGATTTGTGATCATTCTCCCTGCACACTTTGGCCACAAAGCCCCTATACAACAAAATTAGGCCTCTTTACTGAAGGACAACTGTCCTCCATGATGCCCCAAACCATGCCTAGACAGCAGAGAAGCTGGCTGCATATCAAAACCGCTTGCTAAGTGTTGTAAACATGGCTGGGTGCGGTGGCTCACACCAGTAATCCCAGCATTCTGGGAGGCCAACGCGGGTGGATCATGAGATCAGGAGTTCAAGACCATCCTGGCCAACATAATGAAACCCCCATCTCTACAAAAAACACAAAAATGAGCCAGGCGTGGTGGTGCACACCTGTAGTCCCAGCTGCTGGGGAGGCTGAGGCTGAAGAATTGCTTGAACCCGGGAGGCAGAGGTTGCCGTCAGTGGACACTGTACCGTTGCACTCCAGCCTGAGTGACACAGTGAGACTCCATCTCAAAAAAAAAAAAAAAAAATAGTGTTGTAAACATTCAGATTCCTGAGCCATCCCTGACTCTCTCCTTTATTCAGCAGGTCTCTGGGGCATAGCCAGTTTGGGCAACCATGACTCTGGAAGGAGGCAAACTCACCATCCCTTCCTTGGCATTCTCCAGAGTTATCAATGGAGGAGCTGTTGGCATTTTTGGTTCAATCCTTGTTGCTCCTCAGGGCTGTCCTGTGCGTTGAGGGCTGGTGTAGTCTTCTTGGTAAATGCACACCAAATGTCAGTAGCATCCCCAGTCATGTGATAACCACATATCCCCATACACATTTTCAAATGCCTCCTCACCTGCCATCAAGGTGACAGAGAGTCTACACTTTCCTCTCACCAAATGGCATTTCCAAAGTTTCCCAAAACACTTTGGGAGGACTAAAGTTTGGTGTGCTGGGGTTCCCCTCTCCTTCCTAGGAATCTTCTCAAGTCCTTCAATCCCCAATTGCTCAATACCTCTTTTCCAGAGAGAGCTTAACTAATTCACTATAAAGTGTGACAGGGCTGCATGTGCATTATCTTTATAGATTCACTTTGCAGAGATAACATTTCTGTAGCCAAAGGAATGAATGTCTAATACAGGAATCTTACCTATCAGCTAGCAAATGGGAATAGATGGGCAAGAAATCATCACAGGATCCTCAAATGACTGCAGTACGTACTTCCTGGACCCCCCACTAATACAAATTACTAATGTTGACCAGGTAGAAAGATTTAGAACATTATTAGCATTGCAGACAGAAAACAGTTTAACAGCAGGCAGCCAGAAACCAACCCCAGCCATTGGTTCTAATCTTTGACACATCTGCCAGCTGGAGGTTTAATTTATCAATCAGCAGCAGCAGCATTACCATACTGGCTTTGAGAATGTTATTCATTTGAACAGGGCTAGCATCTTTGAAATAAATGCCCCAAATAAATAACTGCAAATCGCATTCATTTGACTGCTAAAACAATTATCAGCAAATCTAGCCATGTTAAGTTGCAAAACTGGATCGGCCAAAAGACATTTGGTCTCTGCCTTCTGGTCTGGATACCCGTGGGGAATGAGTACCAAGATCTTCGGGTGGTGGAGGATAAAAATGATGAAGCCAAATCTGATCATCCAGACATCTGAGGGTCATGATGTAGGCACCCAGAGCCTAATTCTAGACACAGACCTGGGTTCAAATCCTAGCCCTGGAAATTCCTAGTGGTGTGTATTTGGAAAGGTGCTTCCATTCTCTCAACTTCAACTTCCTCAATAAAATGAAGACAAGACGTCTTACCCTACAGGTTGCTATAAGGATGAATTAAGATCAAGCAGAGGCCAGGTGTGGTGGCTCATGACCATAATCCCAACCGTTTGGGAGGCCAGGGTGGGTGCATCGCAACATGGTGAAACCCCATATCTATTAAAAATACAAAAATTAGCTGGGCGTGGTAGCACACGCCTGTAGTCCCAGCTACTCTGTTACTCCAGAGGCTGAGGTGGGAGGATCACCTGAGTCTGGAAGGTTGAGGCTGCAGTGAGCTGTGATCATGTCACTGCACTCTAGCCTAGGTGATGGGGTGAGACCCTGCCTCAAAAAGAAAAAACAAACAAGAAAACCCCCAAAACATCAAGGAGATAAGCCCTCAGCATAATGACTAGCATACATATTATATAAGCAGTCAAGAATTGGTGGTAAATAGATTCTTTTAAATAACTTATTCACAATAAAGTGTGTCAGGGTTCCATATGCATTATCTTTATAGATTCACTTTGCAGAAATAACATTTCTGTAGCCAATCAAATGCATCTCTAATACTGGAATCTTAGCTGTCACCTAGCAAATGGAAATGGATAGGACAAGAAGTCATCACAGGCTCCTCAAATGACACATAGTCAATGTGACATCATAGTCAGCCTTCCAGACCTGAAATCCAAGTCTGCGAATATCATTGAACAAGATGATTGATTAAATATTACATTATTTTTAATTTCTTAAACATTTTGACATAATTTTAGATTTGCAGAAAGTTTGAAAACATAGTACAAGAGAGTTATCATTGTACCCTTCACCCAGCTTCCTATAATATTAACTTTTTTTTTTTTTTTTTTTGAGACAGGCTCTCAGTTTGTTGCCCAAGCTGGAGTGCAGTGGTACAATCATGGCTCACTGCAGCCTCGACCTCCTGGGCTCAAGCGATCCTCCCACCTCAGCCTCCTGAGTATCTGAATCACTACAACTACAGGCGTGTGCTACCACACCCAGCTAATTTTTGTATTCTTAGTAAATACGGGGTTTGACCATTTTGCCCAGGCAGTCTTGAACTTCTGAGCTTAAGCAGTACACCCACCTCGGCCTCCCAAAGTGCCAGGATTATGGTCGTGAGCTACCACACCTGGCCTCTGCTTGATCTTAATTCATCCCTACAGCAACCTGTAGGGCAAGGAGTCTTGTCTTCATCCCTAGCAGCTGGAACCGCAGGCGTGCAACACCACGCTGGGGTCTCACTCTTCCCCAGGCTGGTCTCAAACCCTGGGCTCAAGCAATCCTCCCACCTTAGCCTCCCAAAGTGTTGGGATTCCAGGTGGGAGCCATCGCGCCCGGTCTCATTCTGTCACCTTAGTCTCCTCTGATCTGTCTCTTCATTTCTCACAACCTTAATGATGTCTAGCAGTACTGACCAAATATTTTGACCTCACCTTGGCTTTGTCTGTTTTCATGATTAGACTGGAATAACAGATCTAGGGGAAGACCATTGCACAGAGGCGCAATGCTGATCTGTCTGCACCGGATCACATTGTACGATATTTACATGACTTATCGTTAGTGATGTTAACCTCGATCCCTTGGTTAAGGCGGTGTCTGCCAGGTTTCCCCAACATCACGTTGCTATTTTTCCCGTTCCCTACTCTACCCTCTGGAACACTCACTAAGACCTATCCATGTGAAGCGGAGGAAGAGGGATAAGTACCCCTTCCTAGATTGGGGAGGATCTATACATATTTTTTAGATTTTTTTTTCTTTGAGATGGAGTTTCCCTCTTGTTGCCCAGGCTGGAGTGCAATGGCGCGATCTCGGCTCACCGCAACCTCCGCCTCCCGGGTTCAAGCAATTCTGCATCAGCCTCCTGAGTAGCTGGGATTACAGGCATGCACCACCATGCCCAGCTAGTTTTTAGTATTTTTAGTAGAGATGGGGTTTCTCCATGTTGGTCAGGCTGGTCTTGAACACCCGACCTCAGGTGATCCAGCCACTCGGCCTCCCAAAGGGCTGGGATGACAGGTATGAGCCACCGGCACTGGGCTAGAATTCTCTCATAAGGAGGCCGGGCACAGTAGCTCATGCCTGTAATTCCAGAACTTTAAGAGACTGAAGTGGGAGGACCACTTGAGCTGAGGAGTTTCACACCAGCTTGGGCAACACAGTAAAATTCCATCTCTAAAAAAATAACAAAAATTAGCTCGGCGTGATGGCACTGACCTGTAGTCCCAGCTACTCAGGAGGCTGAGATAGAAGGATTGCTTGAGTTTGGGAGTTCAAGGCTATAGTGAGCTATGATCTTGCCCCTGTACTCCAGCCTCAGTGACAGTGACAGAATAAGACCTTGTTTCTAAAAAAAAAAAAAAAAAAAAAAAAAAAAAAAAAAAAAAAAAAAAAAAAAAAAAAAAAAAAAAAAAAAAAAAAAAAAAAAAAATTATATATATAGCCAATTTGGCAACCACCGCAAAAACATATAAGAACTATCGGGATAATGAAATTCATAGGTGAAAGTCTGAGGGATAACAGAACATTTACACAGTGTCAGAGTATCTCCCTAAAGACAACTGTTTTTATTCTTTATTTTTTAGACAGAGTCTTGCTCCGTTACCAGGCTGAAGTGCAGTGACACGATCGCGATTCTCCCGTCTCAGCCTCCCAAGTAGCTGGGATTACTAGCACGTACCACCACACCTGGCTAACTTTTTGTATTTTAGTAGAGACAGGGTTTCACCATGTTGGCCAGGATGGTCTCAATCTCCTGACCTCGTGATCCACCTGCCTCGGCCTCCCAAAGTGCTGGGATTACAGGCGTCAGCCACCGCGCCTGGCCGACAATTATTAATCGTAATGGTCAAAACAGTAACTTTATAGCGGAACACCCTGGCAGACCAGCGAGCAGTGGACAAATCACGTGTCTCTTAGAATGACGTACCAAGAAGCCCGCAACGTCGCTTCTAGGGACTTCTGCCAAAAATGCATGATTTGAATAATTGGTAAACAACCACGTTCAGATTAAGGGGCATTGTATATAATAAGTATTCTTTGGAAGTGTTAATATCGTGAAGCTCCAATAAAGACAGAACAACTAGTCCCCATTAAAGGAAACGTGGCTGACCAAATTCCACAAGTGAGCCAGGACCTCCTTTTGCTACAAAGGAGGCTGTTAGAACAATTGGTGACATCTGAATAAGATCTGTGGATTACATAATAACAGTGTGTCCATGCTAATTTCCTAATTTTGATCATTGTGCTGTTATGTAAGAGAATGCCCTGTTTTGGGAAACACACTGAATTCTATAGGGTTAAAGGGCCATCATATCTACAAATTACTCTCAGTGGTCAACGGTCAGGTCAGTTGGGGTGGAGAGAGACAGAGACAGAGACAGAGAGAGAGACAGAGAGAGAGACAGAGAGAGAGACAGAGAGAGAGACAGAGAGAGAGAGAGAGAGAGAGGGAGAGAGGGAGAGAGAGAGAGGGAGAGAGAGAGGGAGGGAGGGAGGGAGGGAGGAGGGATAAAGTAAAGTGTAAGTGGTAAAATCTTAACATTTGAGAAACCTGGATAAGGGATATAGATGGCTTCTTTGTGCCAGTCTCACAACTTTTTGGTATATCTGAAATTTCAACAAAATAAAAAGTTAAAATAAATGAGTGGCTATAAAAAACTGCAGCGGCACTAGGTTCATTCATTCTCTGGACTGTATGGTGCATCTGCCATGCGCCCAGAAATTTTGCAAGCACAGAACAAGGCAGGACGAGCTTCCCGTGGCTGCGGAGTTGAACGGAGACTCAGGACAAATAGAATAAATAATAAGGAAAATACATAGTATGGCAGACAGGGGCCAAGTGCTAAGGAGAAAAATAAAGCAGGAAAGGGAATTGAGGGTGCTGCCATTGGCAATTAGTCAAATATGTCTCTGAAATAGGTTTTGTTATGCAAAATAGCAGCCCCCTGCCTCCCTCCACGCTTCATAGCCCCTTCCTGAAAGATTCGATTTTTTTTTTTTTTTTTTTTTTTTTTTGGGAGACGGAGTTTCGCTCTTGTTACCCAGGATGGAGTGCAATGGCGCGATCTCGGCTCACCGCAACCTCCGCCTCCTGGGTTCAAGCAATTCTCCTGCTTCAGCCTCCCGAGTAGCTGGGACTACAGGCACGCGCCACCATGCCCAGCTAATTTTTTGTAGTTTTAGTAGAGACGGGGTTTCACCATGTTGACCAGGATGGTCTTGATCTCTTGACCTCGTGATCCACCCGCCTCGGCCTCCCAAAGTGCTGGGATTACAGGCTTGAGCCACCGCGCCCGGCCGATTTTTTTTTTTGAAATGGAGCCTTGCTTCGTCACTCAGGCTGCAATGCAGTGGTGGTATCTCGGCTCACTACAACCTCCACCTCTCAGGTTCAAGCGATTCTCCTGCTCAGCCTCCCCAGTGGCTGAGATTACAGGCACCCACCACCACACCCAGGTAATTTTTTAATATTTTTGGTAGAGATGGGGTTTCACCAAGTTGGCCAGGCTGTTCTTGAACTCCTGACCTCAAGTGATCTGCCTGCCTCAGCCTCCCAAGCTGCTGGGGTTACAGGCATGAGCCACTGCCCCTGGCCACACTTTGGCTGATTTTAAATTTTTAAAAAAATCATTATCGATAGTTGTGCCTATCTATAGGGTATACATGACATTTTGATACAAACATACAATGTGTAATAATCAAGTTAGGGAGATTGGAATATCCACCACATCAAGCATTTACCACTTCTTGGCTATTATCAAAAAGTCAAAAAATAACAGATGCTGGTGAGGTTGAAGAAAAAAAGGACTGCTTACACACTGTTGCTGGGAGTGTAAATTAGTTCAACCATTGTGGAAGACAGTGTGGTGATTCCTCAAAGACCTAAAAACAAAAATACCTTTATACTCAGCCATGCCATTACTGGGCACATACCCAAAGGAATATAAATTGTTTTATTATAAAGACGCATGCAAGCATATTCACTGCAGCACTATTCACAACAGCAAAGACATGGAATCAACTGAAACGCCCATCCATGGTAGACTGAATAAAGAAAATTGTGGTACACAGACACCATGGAATACTACGCAGCCGTAAAAGGACAAGATCATGTGTTTTGCAGGGACATGGATGGAGCTGGAGGCCATTATCCTTAGCAAACTAATGCAGGAACAGAAGACCAAATACCACATGTTCTCACTCCTAAGTGGGAGCTAAATGATGAGAACGCATGAACACATAGAGGGGAACAACACACACTGGGGCCTATTGGAGCGGGGGAGAAGGGAGAGGACCAAAAATGTAACTGCTGGGTGCTAGGCGTAATCCCTGGATAACAAAACAATCTCTACAGCAAACCCCATGACACAAGGTTACCTATATAACAAACTTACACATGTACCCTCTGAACTTAAAAGTATTTGTAAAAAGGATTTACCATTTTTTTGTGATCGGACATAAATTATGGTTAATTATAGTCACCCCATTGTGCTATAAAGCACTAGATTTTACTCCTTCTAACTCTGCGTTTGTACCCGTTAACATCACTCTACTCTCTGTCTCCGTGAGTTCATTTTTTTTTTAGCTTGCACATGTGAATGAGATCATGCACTATTTGTCTCTCTGTGCCTGGCTCCCTTCAGCTGATTATTTTGCTATTTGCTACCATATTATTCATATTGGGTTTTAGTTTGTTTCAGAGATGGAGGTCTCACTCTGTTACCCAGGCTGGGGTGCAGTGGTGCAATGTCAGGTCACTGTAGTCTCAAACTCATGGGCTCAACTAATCCTCCCACTTCATCTTCCTGAGTAGTTAGGACTACTGATGCACACCTCCACATCTGGCTCGTTGTAAGTTTTTTTTTTCTTTTTTTAGAGACAGTGTCTTGCTGTGTTGCCCAGGCTGATCTCGAACTAGCCTCAAGCAATCTTCCTGCCTCACCCTCCCGAAGCACTGGGATTACAAGTATGAGCCACCACAGCCAGCCCCGTATTGTTCACTCACTCACTTCTCTCCACTTTTTAATTTTCTGGTTTTAGGCATTATTTATTTTTTCTATTATTATTTTATTCAACTAATATTTCTCAAACTGGCCACATACTATGTGTAGCATACTATGTCAGCCACTATGGAGAATATAGAGAAGTATTAACTATCAAAGAGCTTATAGTTATGTTGAGAAAACAAGACATGTGCTTATGAATACTTAAGCAGTATTAAGAAATAACCAATATCGATACCCAAGGATATTACAATCAAAGCACCAAAGAGGCATCCTGTCTGGGTGTTGTGGTACTTTATAGGTATTAGCTACAGTAAAGGAGGATTCTGCCAATTTCTCTCTCCATCCCTCTACACAAGGACTCTTCCAGCACCTGCACCTCTGCCCAATGTTGATCTATCACAGAGTCAGGAAGATTCAGTGTTTATGTTATCACGTACGAGGTAAGTTACAGTTATGCCATGAACAAACTATAGCTACTTTTTCTTTACAGAATTTTGTTTCCCTTGGGACTCATCATTGTCCTAGCTTTTTGATTTTTCTTTGCTTGGTACTTATTGCAAATTTGACCCCCAAGTCTTTAACAGGTATTCAGTCCATTTAATCATCCAGAAGCAGTCTTTCCTGAAGACTGGTCACATGGTCTAATCAGAACTGTTCATCTTCCCTGGCTTACAGCTTTCATCCTGGGCTCTCTATCATCATTCAGGAGATTCCCTTTGCTTCTTGTTGTTGGATTTCCTAAGTACAGTGTTCTATGTCTCCCTCTTTCTCGGTTTACTCCCTTGTTTGGGTGGAGAACATCCTCTAGTAGCTTCCTGAGAAAGGATGCATGAGAGGTTTTCCAGTTACCTATTGCTGCATAAAAACCAGCCCATTCTTGGTAGCATAAAACAGTAATATTAATTTATATTATTACATTTTGTGATTTGGGTGGTCAACTGGGATCAGCTGAGTGGTTTTCACTTGGAGTCTCTCATGCAAATGCAGTCAGATGATGAGAGGGACTAGAGTCATCTCAAAGGCTGCCTCAGTCACAGGGCTGACACTTAGGCTGGAAAGACTCAAACAACTGAGGTTTCTCAAGCATCTCTCTCCATCTCTATGTGATGTCTCAACATGGTGTCTCCAGTATGGCAACTTCAGGATAGCTGAACTTCTCTCAGGTCAGCTCAGGACTCAAAAGGCACATGTCTGAAGGGAGAAAGCCAGGCAGAACCTGCATCTTAGGACCTAACCTTGGAAGACACAAATCATCACTCCTTCCCTACTCCATTGAGTCAGTCACAAAGGCTTACTCAGTTTCAAGGAGAGAAAAAACAGATTCCAATCCTTTATGGGGAAGTGGTAAAATTCTAAGCAACTGTAAAATGGGAACCATTGTGTAGCCATTTTTGAACAGTCTGTCTCAGAAAGTAAATATTGGAGACTTCTATGTATGAAATGCCATTGTTTTAGCTTTATACCTCACTGGTAGTTTGGCTGGGTATAGAATTCTGGTTTGGAGAACATCTTACTTCAAAAATGTGAAGTATTGCTCCAATGTAGTCTCAATTCCAGTATTGCCGTTAGGAAGTTTGAAGCATTCTTATTTCTGATTTCTTGTGTATGACCTCGTTTTTTCCCTCTAGTAGTTTTTAGAATCTTTTTCCATTGTGTTCTAAAATTTTACTATGATGTAAGTTAGTTTAGGTCTATTTTCAGTCATTGTACTGGGCGCTAAGTATGATGATTCTTACCCCCCACACCCCCGCTTTTCTTAGAGACAAGGTCTAGCTTTGTAACACAGGCTGGAGTGGTGGTGTAATCATAGCTCAATACAGCCACGAACTCCTGCACTCAAAGCAATCCTCCTACCTCAGCCTCCCGAGGAATATAGGAGTGTGCCACCACACGCAGCTAAGATTCCCACCCCTTTTTCTTGATTCTCTTTTCAACTTATTATTCAGATATTGAACTTTCTGGACTGGTTCTCTTGTCATCTGTTCCCTTCCCTCTATTTTGTATTTCCATGTGTCTTAATCCTCTTTTTGAGAGATTTCTCTCATTTTATTTTCCACCTTTTATTCAGTTTTTAATGTATGCTTTTATATTAATTTCAAAAAGCTTTTGGTATTGTTATAATTGTTCTTTGAGTGTTCCTTTTCTACAGTATTCTGCCAACAGCCACATATTTAAGCTTGAAAGCACATCTTCCCCCAGTCAAGCCTTAAGATGAGAATGAAGCCCCAATTGATACCTTGATTGCAGCCTCACGAGAGATCCTGAAACTGCTGCACCCGGCTTCCTGACTGCTTAAACTGTGAAATAAATGTTGCTTAAAGCTGCCAAGGTTTTTGGTAATTTGTTACACAACAATAGATAAATAATACATTAAGTCTCCATATTTCTTGCCTTCTCTTCCTGAAATAAAATAGCCAATTTTCTTCCTTTCTGGATCTCAAAAAGACTCATTCTCTGAGGCAGGCATTAGAGCTGTTCACCAAATATTTCCAGTTATCCACATACAGCCATGTGTAAGATGGCATTTCCTGGCCCCCTTGTGTTTTGCTGGGGCTACGTGAATAATTCTGACCAATGAGCTCTCAGTGCACATGAAACATGTCACTCCCAGGTTGAAGCATTTAATCACCAATACAAATCTCTCTAATGTTGTATTGTCCAAGGCAGTAGCCACATGCGGCTATCAGAATTAAACAACCTTTAAAATCCTGTTGTTCAGTCATACACGCCATATTTCTAGTCCTCAAAAGCTACATGTGTCTAGTAGCTTAGTAGCTACTTTATTAAACGCTGCGGATAGGGAACATTTCTGGAAAGTTCTATCGGATAGCTGTGCTCTAGACCACGTTTTTCTTCTGCCCAGGAACCGGCAAAGCTCCAGGTGGCAAATGTTCCTTACAGCTAGCTCCAGAGTGAGGATAACATGTAACGTGAGTGACTCTGCATCGTGGCCAGGCGTGGTGGCTCACACCTACAGTCCCGGCACTTTCTGAGGCTGAGGTAGGCAGATCACCTGAGGTCAGGAGATCAACCTGATCAACATGGCAAAACCCCCAGCTCTACTAGAAATACAAAAAAATAGCTGAGAGTGGTGGTGCGTGCCTGTAATCCCAGCTACTGGGGAGGCTGAGGAAGGATAATTGCTTCAACCTGGGAGGTGGAGGTTGCGGTGAACCAAGGTTGCTCCACTGTACTTGTAGCCTGGGCTACAAGAGCGAAACTTCATCTCAAATATATATGTGTGTGTGTGTGTGTGTGTGTGTGTGTGTGTGTGTGTGTGTGTCATAAAACTCGATTATTTTAACCATTTTAAGCTGTACATTTCAGTGGCATTGAGTATATTTACATGGATGTGTAACTATCACCACGATTTGTATCCAGAATTTTTTCATCTTCCCAAACTGAAACTCTGTCCCCATTAAACCCTAACTTCCCATTCCCTCTCCCCCAGCCCCTGGCAGCCACTATTCTCCTTTCTGTCCCTATGAATTTGACTACTGTAGGGACCCCATATAAACAGAATCATACAGTGTTTGCCTTCCTATGACTGGCTTATTTCACTTAGCATTATGTCCTCAGGGCTTATTCATGTTATAGCACATGTCAGAATTTCATTCCTTTTTTAAGGCTGAATAATATTCCTTTGTACGGATACACAACCCTATGTTTATCCATTCATCTGCTGACACACACTTCAGTTGCTTCCACCTTTCGGTTATTGTGAATACTGCTATAATGAAATGGATGTGGCCAGGTGTGGTGGCTCACACCTGTAACCCCAGCACTTTGGGAGGCAGGTGGATCACAAGATCGAGAGTTCGAGACCAGCCTAGCCAACACAGTGAAACCCTGTCTCTACTAAAAATACAAAAAATCAGCTGGGCATAGTGGTGGGCACCTATAATCCCAGCTACTCTGGAGGCTGAGGCAGGGAATTGCTTGAACCTGGGAGGCAGAGGTTGCAATGAGCCGAGGTCACTCCACTGCACTCCAGCCTGGGCGACAGAGTGAGACTCCATCTCAAAAAAAGAAAAGAAACGAAACGAAAAGAAATTGATGTACAAAGGAACATCTGTTTGAGTCCCTGCTTTCATTCCTTTGGGGTATACACTCAGAAGTAAAATTGCTGGATTATACATTAACTTTATATTTAATTTTGTGAGGAAACCACCATACCATCTTTCATAGCCGCCACAGAGTCCTTAGCTTTGAGAAGTACATATTAAAGTATTTATAGATGAAGTCAGAGGATGTCTGAGATCTGCTTTAAGAGGGTTAAACATAACCCAGGGTTATGTTAAGGCCAATTAAAGGTTTGCTTCCATTTGCAAATTAAAATTCTGTTTAAGTTTGGGATAGAGAAACACAAGGTGGGTTATGAGTTGATAATTACTGAAGATGGGCCATAGGAATCGGCTGGGAGATCATTCTATTTTCCCTTCTTTCATCTGTGTTTGAACTTTTCCGAAAGAAAATAAATTTACTTTTCATATAAAGTACTTGAAGCATTCTTAATTCACATTGAGACAAGGGCCTCACACTTAATTATGGAAACAAAAGTACTCAAACTTACTACATTCTTAGGCAATTACAAATTATATTCAGCATCTAACCCCTCTGGTAAGTCAGGAGCTTGATTAAATGCTTAGTTATATATTCATGTGTATCCTAAGAAGTTAGCAAGGGAAATTTAATCAAATGAACCACACCTGCTTATGAAAATGCAGACCTTAGTTTCTCTTGAGTGAGAACCATGCAAGATGTCCCCAAGTTGCAAACAGCAAGTTTTACCACACCTAGAGATGAAGTGACCAATGATGAGATTGAGTGCATTATTTCACCACAAAGCTTGAGAAAAACTATCAGCTTCATTTGTTCATTCATTCATTTGACATATGTTGATTATGCATTGATTCTATAGCAAGTCCTCTCCCAGACACAGCCATGAATAGTGCAAATAATTTCCTGTTCTTAAAAAACTCACTGTTTAGGGCCGAGAAACCAGAAAAATAAATAAACTCGGGCAGACTTATCATCTGTCAGGTAAAGATAGCTTTTACAAGAAAAATGGAAGCCAGGTGTAATGGTTCATGCCTGTTATCTCAGCATTTTGGGAGGCCACAGCGGGTGGATCACTTGAGGCCAGGAGTTAGAAAGCAGCCTGGCCAACATGGGGAAATTCTGTCTCTACTAAAAATACAAAAATCAGCTGGGCATGGTGGTGCATGCCTGTAATCCCAGCTACTTGGGTGGCTGAGGCAACAGAATTGCTTGAACCCAGGAGGCAGAGGTTGCAGTGAGCCGAGATCGTACCATTGCACTCCAGACTGAATGACAGAACGAGACCCTGAAGAAAAGAAAGAAAGAGAGAGAGAGAGAGAGAGAGAGAGAGAGAGAGAGAGGGAGAGAGGGGGGGGGGGGGAGAGGAGGGAAGGGGAGGGAGGGGAAGGGACGGAGGGGAGGGAAAAGGAGGGAGGAAGGAGAGAGGGAGGGAGGGAGGAAGGAAAGGGAAGGGAGGGAGGGGAGAAAGAGACAAAGAAAAAGAAAGAAAGAAGGCGGAGGGAGGGAGGGGAAGGATGGAAGGAGAGAAGAGAGAGAGAAAGGATAAAAGAATGAAAGAAAAATGGAGCAGGTAAGGGTCAGATAGAAGAGGAGTGGGAGCTGTTTTTGCAAAGGGCTGCTCTAAGAAGGTGATATTTGAGCAGAGACACAAAGGCAGGAAAAGACAAGCCGGTATCTATGGGAAGAGCACCCGAAGATGCCTCGGTGGGAGACAACTGGCATGCTTGAAGAACCTCAAGGAGGCTTGTGTGGCTGCAGTGGAGAGAATGGAAAGACGTGAGGGCAGGGAGGCGATGAGGATGATGGGGCTGGCATCCCATGTCGGGCCTTCACTGTTTTAAAATATATATTTTATTATGATTGTTATCTTTTTGTGGTAGATTTTCACTCTATTGCCCAGGCTGGATGCCGTGGCGTGATCGTGGGGGAAATTCACTGCAGCCTCAACCTCCCGGGCTCAAGCAAACCTCACACCTCAGCCTCCTGAGTTGCTGGGACGACAGGTGGGTGCCACCATGCCTGGTTAATGTTTCTTGGTTTCTTTTGTAGAAAGAGGAATCTTATGTTGCCAGGGCTGGTCTTGAACTCCTGGCCTCAAGCCATCTTCCCACTTCAGCCTCCCAAACTGCTGGGATTACAGGCATGTGCCACTGCACCCAGCCCAGTTTTATTATTATACAGGTATGGCAAGGCCCCGAGATCAGGCGACGACTGCCATTGAAAGATAGTTTGTTACTCACAGGTCCCAAGAAGAAGGGGGACACCCATGCTAGGTGGGGCCACACAGGGAAGCACCAGCGCTGGGCCGGGCAGAGGGAATGAGGAAAACATGTGGCCAGGAGCCTTTACTGTGGTTCCCATGGGAAGAGCAGGCCCGGTACGGTAAGAGCTTCAGGGCGTAGGGGCCGCCCCTTGTTGTTTGGTACCTGGCTCTGAGATGATTAGAGAAGGGGGATAGTGTCTCAGCATGTGAAAGCCCAGGAAAGGAGATAGCTGGAGTCCTAGATCTGGACTGGTTGGTTTGCATATAAAAGGCCCTTTACGGCCAGGCAGTGACTCACACCTGTAATCCCAGCACTTTGGGAGGCCAAGGCAGGTGGATCATGAGGTCAGGAGTTTGAGACCAGCCTGACCAATATAATGACACCCCACCTCTACTAAAAATACAAAAAAAATTCAGCTGGGTGTGGTGGCAGGCACCTGTAATCCCAGCTACTCGGGAGGCTGAGGGAGGAGAATCGCTTGAACCCAGGAGGCAGAGGTTGCAGTGAGTCAAGATGGTGCCATTGCACTCCAGCCTGGGTGACAGTGAGACTCCATCTCAAAAAAATAAAAGGGGAGTGGGGGCTTTACTATCTAGAAATTGGCTAGCTCTGGGAGGGGCCATTCTTGTACGGTCAGCAAAGCCACACATATAACAGAATCAGAAATACATAGTTAAGACCAGGCGCAGTGGCTCATGCCTGTAATCCCAGCACTTTGGGAGGCTGAGGTGGGTGGATCACTGAAGGTCAGGAGTTTGAGACCAGCCTGGCCAACGTGGTGAAACTCTGTCTCCACAAAAAATACAAAAATTAGCCAGCCATGGTAGTGGGTGCCTGTCGTCCCAGCTACTCAGGAGGCTGGGACAGGAGAGTCTCTTGAACCTGGGAGGCAGAGGTTGCTGTGAGCCGAGATCATGCCACCACACTCTGGCCTGGGTAACAGAGTGAGACTCCATCTCAAAAAACAAAGAAACGAACAAAAAGTGGTTAATATGTTGATTTTATGAAACTTGCCTCAAAGATGTTTCCTCTTGTGAAGTCATGTTGGGACTCTTAAAATGTGTTGATTATAGAACCTCAAAACTCCTGTCTGTCCCGTTCACTGACTCAGCCTCAGCCATGACAAAAGGTCAAAATGGAAACCCAACACCTCCGGAAGTGAAAAGGGCAAACTGCAGAGAAGGGCAGCTGTGGAACTATCGTTATGGAAGAGAGAGAGAGAAATACATGAAAAAAGAAAAAGCATTTTGCTCATATTCTCAGGAAGAAACAAAGGATTAGCCAGGAACCAATATCAATTATTTTCCAATGGGAGGGGGAGAGAGAGGGAGAGAGAGAATGAAGCTGGGGACACAGGTAGGGGACATGTGATCCTGATGCCTCCTTAGAATGAGAACAGCATCATTTCCCTAGAAAATGGACGCTTGGTCCTCTTATTTTCTTCCGTTTTGCCCAATAACTAAAAAAGAGCTTGTATGTACATGGGGAAGACAACAGAGCATGTGGTAAGAGAATTAGAGTTGGTGACAACAGAAATGCACGCACATGTTTGCAAGGTTACACATAAATATATGCATACATCTGTGATCTCCTTCCATAGCTGTTCTGCCTTTTCTGTCACTGAGATGACAAAAACTAGATCATCTCGTGTCCCATATGGCACTCAGACTGTCACAAAGTTAATGGACTTAAAGTTCACAAGGGCTTATGGTACTTTTTGAATTATAAGGAAGTAGGTGTGTCACCAGTGTGGCAAACACTGTCCAGCCATGCCCTGACTGCTTCAGTGCATGCAGGTCTGACTTCCTCCTGTCAGCCCCGAGGGCGATTTCTCTGGCTATCAAAGTGTCCACTCAGCAGGCTGGAGTGTTAGAGAATTAATACTCCCAAGAAGCACCACTTAACTTGTGATAGACGGGAGCTGGTGGATCAATACCCCAGCTCCCTCCCTCATCACTAGCGTGCAGTTACACTGAGGAGTGTGCTCTCTGCTGCCTCCCAGAGGTCCCCAATGGTAACTGAGACCCAGTTGCTCATGGTGATAACTTGCCTGATGGCTCACTTATTACTGGATCTTCCCTTTCCTACTTTTCTGCCAGTGTGTTTTGGGACCTCCTCCAGAAGCATTCAAATCTCTACTTCTGGATCTGCTTCTTGTAGGGGGATTCAAACTAAGACAGTGGAGTTGAACAGATTCTGTTAGCTTCTTCAAAATATTTAGGCAGAAGGAAGGAACTTCAGGGCTTTCAGTTTTCTTGGCTCTTTCACTGAATCCTTTCCCTCCCCCTTCCCCTTCCTTCCCCCTTCCTCCCTCCCTCCCTCCCTCCCTTCCTTCTCAAGACATGGGGCTGCTTCTGCTGGGGCAATGCTTAATGGTGTTAGATAAAAATGTTTTTTTTTCCCATATTAGGGGAAATATTTTTAGGAAAGACTTCCTTCCTCCCTCTCTCCCTCCCTCCCTCCCTCCGTCCCTCCCTTCCTTCCTTCCTTCTTTCCTTCTCAAAAAAAGAGTAATGAAAGCTGTCTTAGTCTGTAAGTGTTGCCATAAAAGAATACCTGAGGCTGAGCAATTTATAAAGAAAAGAAGTTTGTTTGGCTGACAGTCCTGCGTGCTGTAAAGAAGCATGGCACAGCCATCTGCACCTGGTAAGGGCCTCCGGCCGCCTCTAGTACTGGTGGAAGGTGAAAGGGAGCTGGCATGTGCAGAGGCCACGTGATGAGAGAGGAAGCAAGAGAGAGCAGACGGAAGTGCCAGGCTCTTTTTAACAACCAGCTCTTGGGGAAATTAACAGAGCAAGAACTCACTCATTACCACAAGGATAATACCAAGCCCTTCATGAGTGATCTGCCCCCATGACCCAAACACCTCCCACTAGACCCCATCTCCAACACTGAGAGTCAAATTTCAACATGAGATTTGGAGGAGTCAAATATCCAGACCAAAAGCAAAGGGTCTTGTAGGGCAAAACAAGTATATATCAGGTACCCCCAATATGTCTATTACCTGAGCCTTACTGTGTCATCAAAAAATACCAGAAATATTTGTCCTGTTTCTTATTACCATTTCTAATGAGGCTACTTGAAAATTTTACATATGTGATCCTTGTATTTATTAGACACAGGGTCTCACTCTGTTGCCCAGGCTGGAACACAATGGCACAATCATAGCTCACTGCAGCCTTGAATTCCTGGCCTCAAGCAATCCTCCCGCCTCAGCCTCCCAAAGAGTTGGGATTAGAGGGATGAACCACAGCACCCTGACCCCTGGTTGTATTTCTGTTGGACAGCACTTATCAGGATGAATACCAAGCCCTGCCCTTTTTTTTTTCTTTTTGAAATGGTGTCTTGCTCTGGCACCCAGGCTGGAGTTCAGTGGTATGCTCTCAGCTCACTGCAACCTCCTCCTCCTGGGTTCAAGCGATTCTCCTGCCTCAGCCTCCTGAGTACCTGGGACCACAGGCACTTGCCACCACATCCAGCTAATTTTTGTATTTTCAGTAGAGACAGGGTTTCACCACGTTGATCAAGCTGGTCTTGAACTCCTGGCCTCAAGTGATCCACCCACCTCGGCCTCTCAAAGTGCTGGGATTACAGTCATGAGCCACCTCACCCAGCCTCTTTTTTCTTTTTCCTGTAGAAACAATGTCTCACTCTGTTGCCCAGGCTGCAACACAGAGGCACAATCATAGCTCACTGCAGACCCGAATTCCCAGCCTCAAGCAATCCTCCTGTCTCAGCCTCCCAAAGAGCTGGGATTATAGACATGAGCCACAGCACCCTGACTGCTTGTTGTATTTCTGTTGGACGGCGCTTGTCTGGAAGACTACCCCAACCCTGCACTTCTGAGCCCCATGACCTTGGCGGGCAAGACCTTCAACCCCCTCAGAAATGGTTTCCTCACCTAGGAATAACGCAACAGCAACAAAGAATAATAATACCATGCTGACGTCCACGCTGGGTTCTACTTGCCTAAGTCTGAACTATCATTTCATCTCTTTGAGCCTCAGTTTCCTCATCTGCAAAATGAGGATGAGGGCAGGACACACCCCACGGGATCACGAAAGGCTGAAACACTGCCCTCCCTTTAAATGTGATGGGCCAAGCACAGGACAGTGGAAAATAACCACTGACTGCATTGGCCATTATCTTTACTAAGTGCAGTTGAAATTGCCTCTCACGATGCAAATCAAAAGCACAATGAGATACCATCTCACACCAGTCAGAATGGTGATTACTAAAAAGTCAGGAGGCCAGGCACAATGGCTCATGCCTGTAATCCCAGCACTTTGGGAGGCCAAGGCGGACGGATCACCTTCCGAGGTCATGAGCTCAGGACCAGACTGATCAACATGAAGAAACCCCATTTCTACTAAAAATACAAAATTAGCCAGGCATGGTACTCAGGAGAGGCTGAGGCAGGACAATCGCTTGAACCCAGGAGGTGGCGGTTGTGGTGAGCTGAGATTGCGCCATTGCACTCCAGCCTGGGCAACAAGAACGAAACTCCGTCTCGGAAAAAAGAAAAAGAAAAGTCAGGAAACAATAGATGCTGGAGAGGATGTGGAGAAATAGGAACACTTTTACACCGTTGGTGGGAGTGTAAATTAGTTCAACCATTGCGGAAGACAGTGCAACGCTTCCTCAAGGATCTAGAACCAGAAATATCGTTTGACCCAGAAATCCCATTACTGGCTATATACCCAAAGGATTATATATCATTCTAGCATAAAGACACATGTACATGTATGTTTATTGCAGCACTATTTACAATAACAAAGACTTGGAACCAACTCAGATGCCCATCAATGATAGACTAAATAAAGAAAATGTGGCACATATACACCATGGAATACTATACAGCCATAAAAAAGAATGAGATTAAAAAAAAAGAATGGGATCATATCCTTCGCAGGGACATGGATGAAGCTGGAAGCCATCATTCTCAGCAAACTAACACAGGAGCAGAAAACCAAACACTGTATGTTCTCACTCATAAGCAGGAGTTGAACAGTGAGAACACATGGACACAGGGAGGGGAACATCACACACCAGGGCCTGTAGGGGGGTGGGGGCCAAGGGGAGGGAGAGCATTAGAACAAATACTTAATGCATGTGGGGCTTAAAATCTAGATGACGGGTTGATAGGTGCAGCAAACCACCATGGCACATGTATACCTATGTAACAAACCTGCACGTTCTGCACATGTATTCTGGAACTTAATGTAAAATTTAAAAAATAGTAAAATTGAAAATTATAAAAAAGAAAGAAATTGCCACTCATGTCCAGGGAAGCACTGGTGCTCCAGCAACAGAGAAGGCAAAAACAGAAAAAGACCCACTGGAGACACAATCCTATGACGATAACAGAAAAAGAGACCCCGGCACCCCTTATTGGTGGGAGTAAAAATTTCACCTAAGAATTACATGTGAAGAGAAACATGAACGCACTTGTGTTCAGACTGCTCAAATGCCTGTTGTCCCACAGAGAGAGCTTAGTGGGTTGACTTGACAGATGCCAAGCCTCGCTTCTGTGTCTCTCCCCTTCCCTTCCCTGGCGTTGACTGTGACTTTTGTTGTGGAAAAGGCTTTCATCCCATGCCGACAGAAATCACTCAGCTCTCACCTGAGGCACTCATTTAAGAGCATGCCTCAGAGGATTATGTGTTCCTTGGACGCCTGTGTCAAAATATCACGTGCATCCCATAAATATGTACAATTATTATGTATCCATAGAAAAAAGGAAATTAAGAGGAACAAATATAGAGATTAATACTATTTGCAGATTAATAATGATCTAATTATGAAACAGGAAGTTAAAGAAAAATATTAGAAACAATGCGATATTTCTATAAGGTGGCTAGTTGTGCAATTAATATAAAAATTGGATCAGGCACAGTGGCTCATCCTTGTAATCCCAGTGCCTTGGGAGGCCAAGGTGGGAGAATTGCTTGAAGGCAACATGGTGAAACCCCAACTCTACAAAAAACACAAAAATTATCTGGCATGGTGGCGCATGCTCATAATTTCAGATGCTCGGGAGGCTGAGGCATGACAGTCACTTGAACCCAAGAGGTGGAGGTTGCAGTGAGCCGACATCACACCACTGTGCTCCAGCCTGGGTGACAGATTGAGACTGTCTCAAAAACAAAAACAAACAAAAAAACACACAACATTTTAAAGTCCCTCTCCCATCGCTTCTCCAATGCAAACACTCGGTATTTTATTGTATTTCTTTCTGGTTCTCCCCCTCTAGGTTTTTATTTCTCATACAGATGTAATCAGAATGTAAAGATTTTATACACAATAGTTTTTCATCATCTGAGTATTCACCATATGGCTCATTATCCAGGTACCCACACTGTTACGTGTTCAGGGAAGCAAAAGTCATCCTAACATAAAAATTATCACCAACAAACCAACAGCTTCACGATTATCCCCCTCAACCACCCATTTCGGAGTAACTCAAACACTGTTTCGAAAGCCACCGGATTAATGTGTTTGTCAATGTTTATCTCTGACTGTTGATGGTTGTTTGAAATTCAACGACACAATTCAAAACTGTGTGAAACAGTTTTGCTGGGTGAACATTGGAAATCTTTGCAAGAGGCGGCAGGATTTCATGAAGTCAATGCAAGTGATGTTGGAGAGCTACCTGCAATGCAGAGAACGCCACTGATAAATGGGGAATCTGCAGTTAGACCGGCTGACAATTGATAACAAGTGGATGGAATTGACGAATGCTTTGAGACGGAATGAATGTGTGATCAAATGGTTTAAAAGGCTTTCTGAGTCACCTTGTGTCGGCCAACAAAATGATTTCCACTCAAGTTCAAAAGTACACAACTGGATCTAGGTTTTTGAGGAATCGCCACACCGTCTTCCACAACAGCCGAACGAATTTACACTCCCACCAAAAGTGTAAAAGTGTTCTTTTTCTCCCGTCACTGGGTATGTGCCCAAAGGAATATGAATTGTTCCATTATAAAGACACAGGTACGAGTGTGTTTATTGCAGCGCTATTCCCAATAGCAAAGACATGGAACAATCTAAATGCCCATCAATAATAGACTGGATAAAGAAAAAGTGGTACATAGACACCATGGAATACCATGCAGCCACAAAAAGGAATGAGATCATGTCCCTTGCAGGGACGTGAATGAGCTGGAAGCTGTTATCCTAAGCAAAGTAACACAGGAACAGAAGACCAAATACCACATATTCTCACTTACAAGTGGGAGCTGAATGATGAGAACACATGGACACATAGAGGGTAAGAACACATACGGGGGCCTTTTTGAAGGTCGGAGGTGGGAGGGAGGGCATCAGAAAGAATAATGTGTGAGGGGCTTAGTACCTAGGGGATGAGGTAACGTGTGCAGCAAACAACCATGGCACATGTTTACCTGTGTAACAAACCTGCACATTCTGCACACGTATCCCGGAACTTAAAAGTTGGGGGAAAAAATTACACCACTGAAGCCAAAGGTGAAATAAGAGGTGTTCTGTTGTTCTACTATACAATTTTGTGGGGAAATAATGCACATTTGAATACAGTCATCCCTAGGTACCTGTGAGGGATTGGTTCTAGAAACCCCCCAATGCATACCAAAGTCTACCAATGCTTAAGTCCCTGATATAAGACGGCACTGTGTTTGCACATAACCTGAGCACATCCTCCAGCGCACCTTAATTAATTCTTCATGTATTTTGAGACAGGGTCTCACTCCACTGCCCAGGCTGGAGTGCGGTGGCACCATCTCAACTCACTGCAGCCTCCATCCCAGGCTCAAGTGATCCTCCCGCCTCAGCCTCCCCAGTAGCTGGGAATAAAGGTGTACAGCCCCATGCCTTGCTAATTAAAAATAAAAATGTGTTTTGGTGGAGACAACCTCACTATGTTGCCCAGGCGGGTCTTAAACTCCTGGCCTCAAGCAGTCCTCCTGTCTCAGCCTTCCAAAGCACTGGGATTAAAGGCATGAGCCACTGCGCCTAGCCCAGTAAACATTAAATCATCTGTAGATCAATGATACCCCAGATAACGTAAGTGCTACGTAAACAGTTGTTGCATTGTTTAGGGAATAATGACAAGAAAAAAGCCTGTACATGCTCAATACAGACACGCCGTTGCAGGCCTAATTACATTTTACACCTGCAATTTGTTGAGCCCACAGTAGGTCGAACCTGTGGAGTCAGTGTAGGGGGCTGACTTCATCAACTCTTGATTCTTCGTTAATTTTAAAAAGTAGATCATGTTTGGAATTACTTTTTACATTTTGTTGAAGACAATTAAAAAATCAGCTGAGGCTTAGAAAGTGTGGTTTCATTGCCTGGCGTGGTAACTCACGCCTGTAATCCCAGCACTTTGGGAGGCCGAGGCAGGAGGATCACCTGAGGTCAGGAGTTTGAGACCAGCCTGACCAACATGGAGAAATCCCGTCTCTACTAAAAATACAAAATTAGTTGGGCGTGGTGGCTCATGCCTGTAATCCCAGCTACTTGGGAGGCTGAGACAGGAGAATCGCTTGAACCTGGGAGGCGGAGGTTACAGTCACTCAAGATCGTGCCATTGCACTCCAGCCTGGGCAACAAGAGTGAAACTCTGTTTCAAAAAAAAAAAAAAAAGTGTGACGTCATTTTACAGGACAAAGTCCCAACTGTATCTCTCTCCTCAGCCCACACCCGGGGCTCCCTGTGAAATTTGGAATCCTGTATTCAGTGGATTCTGTTCAAGCACCTTTTCCAGTACTTAATACTCTGAAATGAATAGGTTTCCTCCAGCACTTTCTTACTTAAAATCGTATTATAGCCACCATTATCTTTGATGGCTGCATGCATTTATTTACTTATTTCCTTTTTATGAACTTTTAATAATGTTTCTGATGAGATGCTTTTAAAAGCAATAAGGAAGCAGGATCTGTCTCTGTGTGTTTAACTGTGAGGATTTTATCCCACAGGTGGAATTACTGGATTCGAAGTGAAATTGCAACATGTGTATGGCTCTTGATACATATTTCTCAGTGTCTTTCCAAACCGGCTGTACAAATGTACCCTGCCGTCAGAAACATTTGGGGAGATGTATCTGCTCCTCATAGATTACACATACTTGTTCAACACCACTGTGGCCCAGGCACGTTCCAGGCACCTGGTATACAGCCTAGAATAAGCTGTCCTTCAAGAGCTGCCCTCATAGAGCTGACAGTCTAATTCAGAAAAACAGACAACAAACAAATAATTGTTCAATACGGTAGATACATTACAGAAATGCAGGGTGGTGATATAGGAGCTAAGAAGAAATTATTTAGGCAGATAGTGAGGGTATGAGAGTCCTCAGTAAGGTTTTCCTTTTAATAAAATGCAACCCCTAAATCACTTAAAAAAAAAAAAAAAAAGCAGGCTGTAAAATCGAGCTGCAGACATAGACAAACAAGCTGGAAACTTGCCAGGGGAAGGCTGGCATCTGTGCCGATAGGAAACGGCTACCTGGGACTAGGCATGTTCAATATGGCGGCCCCACCTTCCCTTCTCTTTGCCAGACACGTGGCCAGTAAGGAGCAAGTAACATGGCACCACTCAGGCCAAGACCTCATTTGCATAAGATTAGGGTGAGGCAGCCAGCTTCCCCACGTGCTATGTAAACGTCACACCCGGTCCAACCAATCTTTGGGCCCTATGCAAATCAGACACCGCCCCCTCAAGCCTGTCTATAAAATCTGGTGCACTTGTCCATTCAGGCACCCCTCCCAGGCAAGAGAGAGAGAGCTGTTCTCCTTTCTCTTCCCTATTAAACCTCCACTCCTAAACCTACTTTTTGTGTCCGTGTCCTTGATTCCCTTGGTGTGAGAGGAGGAACCGCACGTATTTACCCCAGAGAACAACTGCAGCTTCAGTGGGATCCAGAGATGATCAGGGAAGCTGCCTTGGTAAGAGAAAATTCAAGCAGACACTCGAAGGCAGCAAGGAAGGATACCATCAAAAATCCGTGGGAAGAGCATTCCTAAGATGAGAGAACAGCTTGTGCAAAGGCCCTGGGGCAGCAATGTGCTTGGTGTGCACTGCGAGGTAGACGCAGGCAGACCATGCAGGCTCTTGGGGACCACAGGGAGGACTTTGGCTGCTGCTGCTGCTCTTATTTTTTTGAGAAGGATTCTGTCTGTCACCCAGGCTAGAGTGCAGTGGTGCAATCTCAGCTCACTGCAACCTCCGCCTCCCGGGTTCAAGCGATTCTCCTGCCTCAGCCTCCTGAGTAGCTGGGACTACAGCCACCAGACCCAGCTAATTTTTGTATTTTTAGTAGAGACGGGTTTCACCATGTTGGGCAGGCTAGTCTCGAACTCCTGACCTCGTGGTCCACCCGCCCTGGCTTCCCAAAGTGCTGGGATTGCAGGCGTGAGCCACCATGCCCGACCCGACTTTGGCTTCTATTGTGAGTGAGGTAGCAGCTGTGGAGGACTCTGAGCAGAGGAGGGGCGTTACCTGGCTCAGGTGTTCACACTGACCCTCTGGCCAGAAGAGCAGATGGGAAAGAAAGCAGAAGCTGCAAGAGGAGGAAGAGGAAACCACACTCGGGGGTAGGGGGGAGCCGCGACCAGTTGGGCACCGTGGTGAGTTAATTCTGGATATATCGAGACGGCAAAGCAGATGGGTGTTGCTTATGGATTGGAAGTGGAGGATGCCTCAGGGATTTTGACATGAGCAGCCTAAGGACGCAACTCTGCCATCAGCTGAGAGAAGACTGGGGTGGGGGTAGTATTCATAAAGAATGGAAATGCAAACATCTATTAATAATTATTCGCAAATACTGCATATTAGCTAGTTTAGATAAACCCTGCTCTCTGGGAATTTTGCCAGAAAAAAAAATCCCCAAATAAGCTTCCACAGCTATCAAAGCCAATAAAACGCCATCAGGGAGTAGACAGGGAATGGCAAAGTCCCTGCCTCATCTGAGAATCTGTTTAATCTATCATTACTATGCCTTCATTTACCCTTCTGTAAGACCCAGGATTGTCTGAACATAAAGATAAACATAACGGAGCTAAAGAAAGATGTTCACTGAGGAAACAAAATAATCGCGGGGGATTGGATGTTTGGCAAGGTGAGATGAGGACTTCTCAAGCTAGAAGGAGATGATGAAGCCGAACTAGCTCCGCTACAGGCAGTTCTTCACTTCTTTCTCTCTTTGCCCCCTACCCTCACCAATGCCGGCCGGGTTACAGTCTGTGTCTCTGCTTCCATTGTTGTTTGTGGCCACCTTGATCCTTTAAACTGTCCTGCTGTCATCTAGCTATGTACTCATGCAACAAACAATTATTAAGCTTCTACTATGTTCCAGGCACTGTACTAGATGCCCGAGATAAAGCGTGTCAGAGACCTCCAGTTGCCCACCCACCATTATCCCTGCATACCTTCCCTAGCTTTCAGAACCCAGCAATGAAACAGGACAGGCACGGTGGCACGCGCCTGTAATCCCAGTTACTCAGGAGGCTGAGGCAGGAGAATCGCTTGAACTCAGGAGGCGGAGGTTGCAGTGAGCCGAGATCAGGCCATTGCACTCCAGCCTGGGTGACAAGAGTAAGACTCTGTCTCAATAAAATAAAACAGAACTACACTTCCTGGGTACCTTTGCAGGGAGACATGGCCACGTGAACATTTCTGGCCAATCAAACATGAGGATGCTGATCTCAACTGACTTTTGTCCTTTGATCTTCTTCCTTCTTTCTGCCTGAAGCACTGATGTGATGGCTGGGGCAGCAGCAGCCATCCTGAGACCAACCATGAGGAAAAGCCCAATCTGACCTTGGTCTTGGCTAAACATCCCTGGGCCACTGCAGCATTTTTATTTTATATACAAACAAATAAAATTTTTGACTGATACTCTTGTATGTTCTGAAAAAGTTGTCTTTTTACCAGCCTGTTTCTCCACATAAGACTTTTTGAAGCTGGGTGCAGTGGGTCACAACTGGAATCTCAGCCCTTTGGGAGGCTCAGGCAGGAGGAACACTTGAGCCCAGGAATTTGAGACCAGCCTGGGCAACATAGCAAGACCCTACCTCTACTAAAAATACAAAAATTAGCTGGGTGTGGTGGCACACACCTGTAGTCCCAGCTTCTCAGGAGGCTGAGGTGGGAAGATCAATTGAGCCCAGGAGGTTGAAGCCGCAGTGAGCTATGATCACGTCACAGCATTTTATCCTGGTCGACAGCACAAGACCCTGTCTCAAGTGATAAATAAATAATAAAAGCAATTTTAAAAAGGAAGACTTCATGAGTGCAGAAACCAATTTTATTTAGCTGCGTAAGCCCTCAAGAAATGTCAGATGAATTCATGAATAAGGTAGCATGACTTTTGTAATTTAAAACGCAGCAGGCCTGGGGTGGGGACTTCTTCCCCTACTCACTCTCTGCTTTGGTGCCACATCCCTGGCAGTGGCTGGTTCCTTCCATGATGACAGCTCCTGCTAGGAGCTCCTCCCTCACCATTCCCGCTCCCACTGGCTCCAACGTTGCAATTTCCTCAATCCAAGGATGGTAGGGGCTTCCTGCTATTGCTAGCCTCTGGGTTCCCAACATCCCACATGGGTTAACTCTGTCCGCTCTTACCTCTGTAAGGAAACCCTTCCCTTCCCTTCCTCTTTCTCCCTTTCTTCCGTTCTTTTCCACGGTCTCTCCCTGTTGCCCAGGCTGGAATGCACTGGCATCTTCTCTCCCTTTCTTTCTTTCTCCCTTTCTCTCTCTCTTTCTTCTTTCCTTCCTTTCTTTCTTCCTTCCTTTCTTTTTCTCTTTTTTTTTTTTCACTAGGCGCCAGGCTTGAGTGCAGTGGCACAATCTCGGCTCACCACAACCTCCACCTTCCGGGTTCAAGCAATTCTCCTGCCTCAGCCTCCCGAGTAGCTGGGACTACAGGTGCGTGCCACCACGCCCAGCTGATTTTTGTTTTGTTTTTTTTTTTTTTCAGTAGAGACGGGGTTTCAGCATGTTGGCCAGGATGATCTCAATCTCTTGACCTCGTGATCCACCCACCTTGGCCTCCCAAAGTGCTGGGATTACAGGTGTGAGCCACTGCGCCCAGCCTCCTTTTTCTTTCTTTTCCAGGGTCTCTCTGTTGCCCAGGCTGGAATGCACTGACATGTTCCCTTCCCCTTTCTCCCTCTCTTTCTCTTTCTTTCTTTCTTTTCCAGGATCTCTCTCTCTGTTGCCCAGGCTGGAATGCAGTGGCATGATCACAGCTCACTATAGCCTCAACCTCCCAAGCTCAGGTGATCCTCCTGCCTCAGCTCCCCGCAGTAGCTGGGACTACAGGCCTGTGCCACTAAGCCTGGCTAACTTTTGTATTTTTTGTAGAGATGGGGTCTCACTATGTTGCCCAGGCTGGTCTCAAACTCTTGGGCTCAAGTGATCCACACTCCTCAGCCTCCCAAAGTGCGAGATCACAGGCGTGAGCCACGACACCCAGCAAAGCTTCTCCTTAAAGCCTCTTCCTTTGAAATATCTGGAGGCTGGAAAGAGAACTATTTCCTCTGTAGACTCAGAGACACTCCCCACCAGGTTGTAAGTTCAAGGACACAGAACACACATCAGCTTTACTCATTAGTAACCCTGGACCCAGCACAAGTTATGGCACGGCGAAGCTGCTCAATGAATATTTATAGAATAACTAACCTCACTTCCCGTGAAATAAACCAGAATAAAATAATAAGGTGATGCAATTTTTGTCTATTAAACTTACAAAAAAAATTGTTTTTGAGACAGGGTCTTGCTCTCTTGCCCAGGCTGGAGTTCAGTGGTACACTCATGGCTAACTACAGCCTCGACTTCCCAGGCTCAGGCAATCGTCCCATCTCAGCCTCCGTAGAAGCTGGGACTACAGGTGCATGCCACCATGTCTGGCTAATATTTGTATTTTTAGTAGAGATGGAGTTTCCCCACATGGCCGAGGCTGGTCTCCAACTCCTGGGCTCAGGCAATTTTCCTACCTTGGCGTTCCACAGTGTGGAATTACAGGCATGAGCCACTATGCCTGGCCCAAAAACGTTTTTAAAACAATAAAACCCAGTACTGGGCTGTGTGCATTGAAATGAATATAGTCAAGCATTGCTGTTACATGTGTAAATGGACACAACCCTTTGGAAAAACCATACATATGAGAAACCTTCACAGTGATACTCGTTTTTGACTCTGGAAAACCACTCCTGGAAATCTATACAAAGAAATGAAGAGGGGAAAAAAAAAAAGGAAGGAAAAAGAAAAAAGAGGCAAGGAGGAAAGAAAGGGAAGAAAAAGAAAGAAAGAGAGAAAAAAGAGAAGGAAGGAAGGAAAGAGAAAGATAAAAGGAGGGAAGGGAGGGAGGAAGGACCATGCTGGCCAGGCTGCTCTCGAACTCCTGACCTCAGGTGATCCACCTGCCTCAGCCTCCCAAAGTACTGGGACTACAGGCATGCACCACCATGCCTGGCTAATTTTTTTGTAGAGATAAGGGGGTCTCACTATGTTGCCCAGGTGGGTCTGGAACCCCTGAGCTCATGCGATCTGCCCACCTCAGGCTCCCGAAGTGCTGGGATTGCAGCCGTGAGCCACCATGAGCAGCTGGTCCTTGTCTTTATACTAACTAAATGAGAAAATCAGTAAAAGCGAAATTAGAATGTTGATGGTGGGTAATGAAAGAAAGGTATATGATGCTAGAAAATTATATACTAAGAGGAATGGGGGAGAGAGACAGGAAGAGAGGTACAGAGATACAGAGAAAGAAAAGGCAACAAAGATGCGGGGGGAGAGAGAGGGAAAGAGAACGTGGGGAGGAGGGGGAGAAACAAGGAGAGATGAGAGAAATGTCAGTGAGGCGAATTATATTTGGGGCTCTCTGAATTCGCTTTTCCACAGCTGAATAATAACAGTAATAGCCTAGTAATTAGTATACAACTGCTCAACCCCTCTCTCTTGCCTGGGGCTGGCAAGGAAAATAACCAATCATACCAAAGAAAGGACCAAGGACTTAGGGAGACATGGAAAGAAAAATCAGCCTAGAAATCATGCATTGGAGGAAAACGGAGTCTGAAGGTTGTGGCAAAGCAAAGAGACCCTGGGGTTAGAAGGGAAAGTGGATATGTTCTTTCTTTTAAGAAAGGTATTTCTAAAGGATGTTCTGATGTTAAACAGGATCTTGGCAGAATGAAATAACAAGGCTCTTAACTCTAAAGCACGATCCATCTTCCCAAATGTTCCTGACACTTCAGCTCCGAAAGCAAACTGTTTGTGCCTGTGCTTTTCCCTCCAGCTGTGGTAAATCATGGAGATAGGCTTCTTTTGATACAACCACCCTCTCTGACTGGTCCCACTTGTGGCAGAGATAATGCTACAGATCTGGCAAATCCCATATTCTTTTCCTCCCGGGCATATGTATGGCAAAGGGACAAGTTCCAGCTTCCCTGAAGTTGGGAGGGCCCTGAAGTTAGTTGGGCCCTGGGACTACATTCTGGCCAGTGTCATTTAGGTAGAAGTGATGTGAACCAGTTCTAAGCCTAACCCATAAAAAACGTCCAGCATAATTCTCTGTGTATAAATTCAGAAGCCATGGGGGGCGGGGAATGTGGAGGCCCTTCCCAGACAATGGCAAAACCACAAGATGGAAGGACCCTGGATCCCCGAGTCACCGCCTGGAGGAAAGTCTCCCAAGAAGTACTACCACCATGGAGAACAGTTTGGAGGTTCCTCGAAAAAACTAAAAATAGAGCTACCAGACTTTCCAGCAATCCCACCACTGGGCACACACCCAAAAGAAAGGAGATAGTATATCAAAGAGATGTCTGCACTCCCATGTTTGTTGCAGCACTGTTCACAATAGCTAAAATTTGGAAACAACCCAAGTATCCATAGACAGATGAAGAAAATGTGGTACATATACACAGTGGAGTACTACTCAGCCATAAAAAAGAAAGAGGTCCTGTCATTTGCAACAACATGGATGGAACTGAAAGTCATTATGTTAAGGAAAATAAGCCAGGAACTTTCTTAGACAAACTTCGTATGTTCTCACTTCTTTGTGGGAGTTAAAAATTAAAGCAATTGTACTCATGGAGGTAGAGAGTAGAATGATGGTTACCAGAGGCTGACAAGGGTAGTGGAGGCGGGTGGGGGGAGGGCGAGATGGTTAGTAAGTACAAAAAAATACAAAGAATAAGATTTAGTATTTGATAGTAAGACAGGGTGACTATAGCCAATGATAATTTATTTGTATATTTAAAAATAACTAAAAGCATAATTGGATTGTTTGTGACACAAAGGATAAATGCTTGAGGTAATATGCCATTGTTACACATTGCATGCTACTAAAATATCCCATATATCCTATGAATATATCTACTGTGTACCTACAAAAAATTTTAAAAGAAGAGAGAGAAAAGTCTACCAGGAGAAAATATCCACCTTGGACAGCTGAGTGAACAAGGAGGACACTTTCATCATGTTCAACCTCTGAGAATTCAGGATTTATTTGTTACAGCAGCTAACATCCCTTATCCTGTCTAATACACCGTCCATCTTGGACAGTTGAGTGAGCAAGATGGAAACGTTCACCGTGTTCAGCCACCGAGAGTTCAGGGCTTAGCTGTCACAGCAGCTAACATCCCTTATCCTGTATGATACACCATTTCCATAACAATGTGTGTAGATTCAGGTTTTGAGAAGAGTTGACATTCCCTCCAATTCTGCTTCTAAATCTTTATTTTCCTGCCTTTGAGAGAGAACCCATCCTCCTTCGAGGCTCGGACCACCCATCCAGCATCTTCGCCACTTCCCGGGGATTCCCCATCTCTGCCACTGTCCTCCCAAGGCTGTTTCTTGCCTCTCTCTCTCTGCCTTTGCACTCACCTCCACCTGGAATGCCAAAGGGGCACTGCAGACAACATGTGTTTCAACCGCAATGGACAGAGATGCTGTTTGCTGTTGCAGGACAGATTAAAAACTCTTTGGAAGCTTCATACCATGACTTTGGTCTTGATGATACTGTTCTCCGTCCTCTAGGCAAGCCAACCACATAAGCTTTTAAACCACCCAGTTAGTAAGACAGACAGCTGGGTGTTATTTTTGACTCCTCCCTCTCCCCCATCCCACTATTCTATCAGTCACCAAGATGTATTGATTCTACATCCAAATACCACTCAAATCCATCCATTTTTATCACCATTGCTTCTATCAAATTCCAGGCCACCATCATGTCTTAGGATAAACTCCAATTCTGTTAATGTAGCCCAGAGGCCCCTGTGCCATCTGGCCCTGCCCCAACTCCAGCCTCTACCTTCTCAGACTCTACATTCTAACTGACTCAGACTCCCTTCCATTCTCTAAATGCGCCATATATTCTTCCTGCCTTTGGACCTTTGAGGTACTGTTCCCATAGCCAAAAGCCCTCCTTTTCTTCCTCCCCAGCCAAACTGCTACTTATTCTCTAGGTTTCAGCTTGAATGCTCCTTTATCCAAGAAGCCTTCTTTGAGTTTGTTAAATGTCACTCAACTCTGTAATTATAAACCACGTCCTGCATTTAGAGCACTCCATTTACCTGCTAGACTGGTAAGCTGGCCAGCAGGGACAATATCTGTGTTGTTCATTACTGTGACTTCAGGGTCAAGCATGAGGCATGACATATAGTAGGTGCTTGCTAAAATACTGAATAAGTTTTTTTAAAATGGATGGAGGGACAGATGGTTTGATGGATAGGTGGATGCTTTGATGGACGGCTGAATGAGTAAATGGATGATTTAATGGATGAATGGATGGATGATTGGATGGATAGATGATCTGATGGATGGGCGAGTGAATGGATGAATGAATGAATGGATAGATGAATGAATGAATGATGGAAAGATGAATGGAAGAATGGATGGCTGAATAAATTTCTTCTTCAAGATGCTGTGTGTGAATCTGTGAGTCCAAAGGAAACCAGAGATAACTGTCATCTGGACGACCTTAAAACCAGAAGTTCCATGAGACAACATTCTTGCTCATCTCTGCTTTTGTAGACCTTGAATTCTCTTTAGGAGTAGATAATGGCAAGGAAGGAACGACAATTGAAAACACACAAATAAACCAGGTGGCACCTGAAGATGGCACACACCACATGCTCTAAAGGGGTGGCATTTGACCCAAGACCCCAGGCACTTAAAATTAAACAGGTGAGAATGCCAATTCCATGCCAAAAATCAAGCCAAACGATCCTCAGAACATGCTGACTGGCAATGATATCTGGCTTTAAAAATAGACCTGTCAACCTATTACGCATGCCCTGCCTTTTGCTTCAGTAATCACTCCCCCCAGGTCCCAAGGAAATACAAATGGCCCTTAAACAGATGACAGGGGGCCTATTTTCACTCATAATAAGAGAAGACCAATTAAAATTGTGCTGAGACGTCATTTTTCACCCACCCTATGGGTAAAAGCATAACACGCTGCTGGCAGGGTTGCGGGGCACCAGACATTCACATCTATCGTTGAAGGGAGTGGAAACTCACATAATCTCCATGGAGGGTCATTTGGCAAAATTCACCAACGGCACCCATGTCTTTACCCTTTGACCCAGCAAACCAGTTTTCCAAATTTATCCCATTGTCTGTGATACGTTGACATGTTTTCACCTATTTTTTAAATTCATTTTTGAGACAGTCTTGCTTTGTCACCCAGGTTGGAGTGCAGTGGCACGATCATGGTTCACTGCAGCCTTGAACCCCTGGGCTCAAGTGATCCTCCCACCTTAGCCTCCTGAGGAGCTAGGAGTACAGGCACCCAAAGGCACCCAAAGGTGCCTGCCAGCTCATTTTAAAAGAATTTTTTTTTTAAGAGAGGGAGGCTTGCTAGTACTCAGCCTTCTGAGTAGCTGGGATTACAGACATGAGCCACCACACCCAGCAGCTGACATGTTTTTAAAAATGACATATGTGTGACCCATACCTGTGATTCCAACACGGGGAGGCTGAGGTGGGAGGATTGCTTGAGACCAGGAGCTTGAGACCAGCTTGGGCAACATAGCAGGACCCCAACTCTACCCACCCCCAAAAAAATGTTTGCACTGGTAGTCCCAGCTACTTGGGAGGCTGAGGCAGGAGGATCAACTGAACCCAGGAGACCAAAGCTTTAGTGAGCTATGACTCCATCACTGCATTCCAGCCTACGTGACAGTGAGACCCTGTCTCAAAAGGAAAGAAAAGAAAAGGACATATGTACAATGTCACTCATTATTACACTGTGTGTAAAAGCAGGATATTGCAAACAACCCACGAATCTATCAATACAGGCTGATTTACTAAATTATGACCCACTATATAAAAAATAATAATCGTAGCCTAGACACCTCACTTGCCTCATGCCTAGCATAATTCTAATGTATTATATGTAACAATTCATAATAACCATAGCAGGTGCTCCCTAACCACTTTTCTATATTACAGGTGAAGAAACTGAGGCTCAGAGAGGACCAGTGACTTGCTCGAGATCACACAGCCTGGAAGCAGCAAATCAGGTCAGTGAGGGGAGCTGGTAGGTTGAGGGGCTGGAAGCAGGCACGGTGATGTAGCTACAAAAGCAGCCCACAAAAAGACAAAAAAATAAAAAACATAATAAAGAAAGGGAGGGAGGGAAGGAAGAAGGCAGGCAGGCAGGCAGGCAGGCAGGCAGGCAGGCAGGCATGCGCGCGCCCAAGAGAGCTGTTTGGGCCAGGCATAATGACTCACACCTGTAATCCCAGCACTTTGGGAGGCCAAGGGGGGCAAATTGTCTGAGTTCAGGAGTTCGAGACCAACCTAACCAACATGGCAAAACCTTGTCTCTACCAAAAACCCAAAAATCAGCTGGGCGTGGTGGTGCGTGCCTGTAGTCCCCGCTACTCAGGAGGCTGAGGCAGGAGAATCACTTGAACTCGGGAGGTGGAGTTTGCAGTGAGCTGAGATTGCACCACTGCACTCCAGCCTGGGTAACAGAGGGAGGCTCTGTCTCCAAAACTAAAAAAAAAAAAAAAATTAAAAATTAAAAAAAAAAACTGTTTGATGCACAGGGATGATAAGTAACAGTAGGCAGAGAGACAGGATGCTGTGGGGTTACATTCTGCTCACACCCAGGTTCCCAGGAAGATACTCGTGGGTGGGATGGAAGAGGGCGCCTCAGTTTCTCTGTCTTCCTCAGCTGTCTCTGCACTCTCAACCACACAGTTGTAATACTGCCTGTCTGAAAATGAGGAAGCTCCTGCCAAACTAATCTGGAAAGATCTCCAAGAACATATTGTTAGGTGAAAAAACGCAAGACGCTGAACTGTATGGAGAGTGTACGCTCCCTTATGTAAGAGAGGAGAAAGGAAAATAAATATTTTACATTTGCACACATTTCATGTGTTTGCATGAAGTCGCTCTGGGAAGACACACAAGAAAGCAATACATATTTCAGGGGTAGGAGATGAAAGTGGGGAAGGGGTTGGGGAATGGTGGAGATATAAATGGATTAACTACGGAAACATTAGCATTTAATCTTGAAATTGCCAGAGAAGCTTACGGGTACCTGAGAAGAGCATCACTCATCTTTTTTCTTTGTTCCCCTCACTCTTGTCGCCCTGGCTGGAGTGTAGTGGCGCGATCTCAGCCCACTGCAACATTCACCTCCCAGGTTCAACCAATTCTCCTCCTGCCTCAGCCTCCCAAGTAGCTGCAACTATAGGCACGTGCCATCACGCCCAGCTAGTTTTTGTATTTTTAGTAGAGATGGAGTTTCACCTTCTTGGCCAGGCTGGTCTTGAACTCCTGACCTCAAATGGTCCACCTGCCTCCGCCTCCCAAAGGGCTGGGGTTACAGGTGTGAGCCACCACACTCAGCTGCTCATCTCATTACTGGCAGGGTGTGTGCCTTGTAGTTTTCTTGAGTCCCCACCACTCCCTACTGTCTGCCTGGATGTTGAGTTCTCATCTAAAGGAGAACTTACTCTCAGCTCCAGCTCCTCGTTGCTAACCCCGAATGGTCCAAAGTGGCTAGCTTCCCTTATTTTTCAAGAGGAGTGGAAAGCCATGTTTTTATCCGAAACCTTCCAGATTTTACATGTTGGCAAGGAATTAATGTTTTTTAGAAAATGAGAATTGATGTGGCCTGTACACAACCTCTGATCCAGATGACTCCAGAACCTTTGTGTCCTCAGGAACCCTCCAGAGGTTGTTTTGCTTGACTCAGTGTCAGAGTTTGTAGCACTCTAAAGACCTGTAAGGCAACTATTCTATATACTGTTTGAAAATAGAGATGTCAAGAACCAATAACGATTCTATATACTGTCTGAAAACGGAGAAGCCTATATTCCATATGCTGTTTGAAAACAGAGAAGTCAAAACCAGTAACAAAGGCTGGAGAGGGGCCTCCATGTATGGTTGCTCAAGGCATGCACTGTGCAAGTGCTCCTGGCCACAGGAGAGAGAGGAGTGCTGAAATACAACCCACTGATGGAGACCTTCATGATGGATGGATCAAGCTGGTGACATCTGAACCCTTGTCAAATTCAACATCACTAAAGGAGAGGTAGCCAGACGTGATGTGCCACCCAATGAGGCAACAAGATGTGCCAGTCATCATCGAAGAATTATCCTTGCAAAAACAACCCAGCACAAAACAAAGACACTGAAACGGAATCCGACTCATTTTCTAGATCAGGGATCATCAAACTACGGCCCCCGAGTCAAATCCAGGCTGCTGCCTGATCTTGTAAATAAAGTTTCACTGGGACACAGCCACCCTCATTTATTTAAGTATTGTCTGTGTCTTGCTTTCAAAGGCAGAGTTGAAACCATATGAACTGCAATACCTAGAAGATTTATTATCCAGATTTTTACAGAAAAGTTCATCAACCCCAGGTCCAAATCTATCCCTCCATTCACGGGAAATTCGGGAGAGCGCCACTAAATCAACACCATGCGGCACGTAATCGGCAGAATCCAAAGTGTGGAACAGCCCCCAGGACAAACGATCTACTTTCTTCCACGAATAAGTGGCAAGCAAACACGAGGAGGAGGCAGAACTGTTAAAGATTCCAAGAGTCTTACAAGATCCATCAGCCAGTCAGGGACATGGGGATGACTGACTGACTATTCAGCAGGTCTTAAGGAAATGCAGCCATTTTGGGTAGATGTGAAAATGACATTGTGCTAAGTGCAATGTAGTATTTGGGGTTGGATCATGGAACAGCAAAAACAGCATTAATGGAAAAAAAAAAAAAAGGGTAAAATCCGACTAGAGTCTGCGATTTGGTGAATGGTGACCTGTCACAGTAATGTAAAATGGTAACAATAGGAGGGGCTAGGTGAGGGGCATACAGAAACTCTCTATTATCTTTGCCATTTCTCTATAAATCTAAAGTTATTCCAAAATGTAAAGTTTGTTTTAAGATAATGGCATTGTGGTTGTGGTTTTGCTTCGTTTTTGCTGTTTGAGGCGGGATCTTGCTCTGTTGCCAGGCTGGAGTGCAGTGGCATGGTCACAGCTTCCTCCAGCCTCCACCTCCTGGGCTGAAGCAGCCGTCTTGCTTCAGCCTGCTGAGTAGCTAGGACTACAGATGCACGCCACCACTCCTGGTAAATTTATTTTAAAAACTGTAGAGATGGGAGCTTTCTACATTGCTTAGTCTGGTCTCAAACTCCTGGCCTCAAGTGATCTACCCACCCCAGCCTCCCAAAGCACCAAGATTACAGGATAACCCACTGCCCTTGGCTAGACTGTACTTTATCACAGACAGTGTCTCTTAGAGTCTGTTAGATTAGACTCTAATCATCTGTAACATTAAGAGATACAATGATGCAATGACTAGATTTTACTTTAAAATAATCCAGCAAAGTGCAGATAGTAGGTGAGAGCATGAAGAAACCAGATTTGCCAGGCACGGTGGCTCATGCCTGTAATCCCAGCACTTTGGGAGGCTGATGAGGTTGGATCACCTGAGGTCGGGTGTTCGAGACCAGCCTGACCCCGTCTCTACTAAAAATACAAAATTAGCTGGATGTGGTGCTGCAGGCTTGTCATTCCAGCTACTAGGGAGGCTGAGGCAGTAGAATCGCTTGAATCTGGGGGGTCGAGGTTGCGGTGAGCCGAGATCACACCATTGCACTCCAGCCTGGGCGACAACAGTGAAAGTCAGAAAAAAAAAAAAAAGGAAGGAAGAAAGAAAGAAAGAAAAGAAAAGAAAAAAGAAAAGAAAAGAAAAGAAAAAGAAACCAGATTTGCCAAATATTGATAATATTGAAGTCAGGAAATACATTCCTGAAGATTGTCTTTGTGTTTCTCTCCATTTTGGGGTGGGTTTGCAAATGTTGATAATAAAAAGTGTTTTTGAAAATGGTTTTTATTAAGCCTACTTGCATCTAAATGTGTTCCCTAGGATGGGCTGTGGCTGCTTGGAGGAAGGGGCAACTTTATCTTACCAGAAGGCACTTTCCAGCAGCCGGGCAATGTGTCCTGGCTTGCGGATTCCCTCTGCATGTCCATCAGGGTGCCAGGTGCTGGCACCCCTCTTTGTGGAATGATGGGGGTGTGTCACCCCTGGAGCCTCCATGTTTACCCCCAACCTAGCTCAACCAATTTCATATGACATTGTAGAATCTGCCTCAAGTCCTGTTGCATGGCTGGTCATGACCACAAAGGGACCCAACTTTCTAACACACTTTAATTTGGGTAATAAACATCCCACAAAAAAATTACTGGGGACATCTGCAAAGAATTCTTATCTTTCACAAGAGTCATGGGAAACTACCCTTTTCAACCATTCCACTGGGCATGAACAAGAAAACAAGTAGCCTCAACTTCAGTGGCCGCTATCTTAAGATTTTGACTCCTTGAGAGATGAAAATAGTGCTAGATCAACCTCATCCTGAAGCCCACACCACCACTGGACTTTCAGTCATGAAAGCCAGTATTCCCTTGCTGTTCAATCTGCTTGAGTTTGCTGTGTCCTGCAGCCCAACATTCTTTCCTGGTGGGACCACATACAACTTTATCAGTTCATGCAGATCTGTATAGATTTGCCAAGTGGCCCCTGAGCCCAACAAGGCATGTGAGATGGTCAAACCGAGACACCCAGTTTAGGTCCTGCTGGCAGCCATAGTTCAAATGATACAGGCTTCAGAAAGCATTAATAACCAGGTCTAAACAGATCAAAGCCCTTTCACAACCCCTATTCCATTCGGCAGCCAGCCACTTTCAAATATCTCAGTAACCCATTCCCTCCCGCTCTGCGCCTGTGACCACTCAACGTGCTGGCCTCCATCATCATTTGCTTGGACTGTAGCAGAATCTTCCCTCCTGGTTCTCCTCCTCTACTACATTTCCCCCAACCATCCCTTACACTGGCTACAGATGGCCTTTTCTAACCTACACATCTGATCAAGGAGATGGTAAATCTTTTTTCTTTTTCAAAGAGACAGGGTCTTTCTTTTTTGCCCAGGCTGGAGTGCAGTGGCATAATCATAGCTCACTGTAGCCTCCAACTTCTGGCCTCAAGTGAGCCTCCTGTCACAGCCTCTTGAGTAGTTAGGACTACAGGTGAGTGTCATCTCAAGCACTTAATTTTTATTTTTTACTCTTATTTATTTATTTTGGTAGAGATGAGGTCTTGCTATGTTGCCCAGCCTGGTCTCGAATTCCTGGCCTCAAGCAATCCTCCTGCCTTGGCCTCCAAAAGTGCTGGGATCACAGACATGAGCGACCACAGTGGCAAGACTCTTCAATAACTTTCTAATTGTGGCAAAATTCACACAACATAAACGTCACCATCTTAACCATTTTTGAGTGCACAGTTTAGATGAAGTCAAGTCACATGGCTGTACAACCATCACCACCAACGATCTGCAAAAGTGTCTCATCTTCCCAAGCTGTAACTCTATCCCCATTAAACGATAACTCCCCATTCCCTCTCCCCTACCTGCTGGCACCCACCATTCCACTTTCTGTCTCTATGAATTTGACTATTCTAGGGACCTTATATAAGGAGAATCATCTAGTATTTGTCCTTCTGGGTCAATTTTATTTTACTAAGCATAATATCCTCTGGGTTCATTCATGTTATGGCATGTATCAGAGTTCCCTCATTGAGAATCTCATCGTTTAGGGGTTTTTACGGAAGCTTCATTTTGTAAGCATGATTGATTAAATCATTGACCTCACTGGTGATTAAAGAGATGAAAATGCTCAACCTCCAGCTCCTCTTCACTCCCTGCAGGCTGAAGGGTGGGACTGAAAATCTCAACCCTGGCTGGGCCGGTGGCTCATGCCTATAATCTCAGAACTTTGGGAGGCCAAGGCAGGCGGATCACTTGAGTTCAGGAGTTTAAGACCAGCCGGATCAACATGGTGAAACCCCGTCTCTACTAAAACAAAATTAGCCAGGATTGCTCATGACTATAATCCCAGCTACTTGGGAAGCTGAGGCAGGAGAATCACTTAAACCCGGGAGGTGGAGGTTGCAGTAAGCCAAGATTGCACCACGGCACTCCAGCCTGAGAAACAAGAGCAAAACTCCGTCTGAAAAATAAAGTAAAATAAAATCCCAACCTTTAATCATATCTTGTTTTTTCTGGTGACCAGGCCCTGTCCTGAAACCATCTAGGCACCCCTGAATCAATCATTAGCACACCCAAGACACTCTTATCATTCAGGAGATTTGAAGGGTCTTAGAAGCTTTTGTATTAGAAACTCTAGACTAAGACCAAACACAACAAAAGATGCCCCTATCATCTTTATGACTCAGGAAATTACCAGAGTTTTGAGAGCACTGTACCAAGGAATCAAGGATAAAGATCAGATATATATTTCTTATTATGTGACAGTAACACCAGAGGACACTATTCAACCCACTGAAGTAGTGCAAGTGGTAAAGCAGCTGGGGAAAAACTGCAACAGTGCCTGTGAACCAACAAAGTGTGGGACACAGCCAGACAAAAAAGCATTTTGCCCCTAAATCTGTCACCCACTATGTGTCCTACAAGAGCTGGACTTACCTTGAGCGTGTCACAGGAACTGGGGACAAAAACAAAATGGTTTTTATTATACGACAGTCTAATGACCTCATTCCAGTCCCTAAATGCGCCATTTCTGAAACCTGACATTCTGAAACCTGATACCACCATTCCTGAAAGCTGACATTTATACAGCCCCTGGATACAACCATTCCTGAAAGCTGAAATAAGGCCAGCCACCTTATTTTGGTCCCTGGATACAGCCATTCCTGAAAGCTGACATTATTTCAGCCCCTGGATACAGCTGTTCCTGAAAACTGACCTTAGCCTCTAGATACAGCCATTCCTGCAGACTGCATTTAAATGACTTGAGTCAATAAGTTCCCCTTACCCTAGTTTTTAATCTAAGTCTGTTTGCTTAGTGTTTCTATATCTTGCAATTCAAAGAATTACGATGGATACCCCTGGGCTATCCCATCCATCTGGAATGGCCTCCCCAGCCCACCACATTGATCAGCCTGACACACTCTCATTCACCTCCCACCTTGGCCCAATGCTTCCTCCTCTGGGAAGCCTTCCGTGATTCCATGGAGCAAACCTAAGGGTTCCTACTTCACTCGGAATGTTCCTCCCCGTAGCATTCACCTGGCACGGTGATGACTGATTTGTGTGTTGGCTGCACTGGACTGTTTGTTCCTGAGGGGTGAGCACTGGAGTCTCTTCGTGTTTATACTCCCAGCCCTGACCCCAGCAGCACCCAGTAAAAAGCTGCTGTGTTGAATGAACCAGTAAGTGAATGATTAAATAGTAAAAAGTGTTGCCTTCCTCTGACAATGGATTTATTTTTTTAAAGGGGTAAGAAAGACAAAAGGCTGTGGCACTGACGGTGGCTGCAGGGCACGCAGGCCTTCTCTCCTCTGATTAAATAGCAGCAAGGTGTGTGGGAAGGGAACAGAGGGGCCTCGGAGACAGGCAGATCAACGAGTGGGTGGCTCTTGCCAGCAGTAAGCCTTTCTTTCATCTGCTGTGTGGCCAACCCCTGCCCCCAGTGCCCACTTGCCAGGCTAATCTCCTCTGGATCCCCAGAAACAATAAGAAGTAATTTGTCTGAGGGGGGAATCGGATGGGAAAGGGGGAGGGAGAGACGTCCATTCCATTCCAGCTGGCTCCAGCTCTCCCCCACTGCTCCCCGAGCTAGCCAAATGCATCTTCTAATTTAGTTCATTCTTCTCCTCCTAGCCATTGGTAATAGACCCACACAGAACACGTGGAATTTAACCATCCTCCTCCCCATCAAAGGGGGAGTGAGAAGGCATGCAAAAGAGGAATAGAAGGAGAAAGAAAAGAAGGGAAAAGATAAAAGAATGACTGCAGTCAGGGCTAAGAAATACCGTTCTTACCACGTGCCAGGCACTTAGCTGACGACCTGACATAGATTAACTCAGTTCATTCTCCTTGAAATTGTATGGGATAGGTTCCAGTATTATCCTTATTTTACAAATGAGAAAGAGGAGCCAAAATAAAGTACAGGACAAGGCAGAGATTATTATTATTTTTTTTTTTTTGAAGACAGGGTCTTGCTCTGTCACTCAGGCAGGAGTGCAGTTGCACAATCATAGCTTGCTACAGTCTCCCACTCCTGGCAAATGATCCTTCTGCTTCGGCCTCCCCGAAAGCTGGGACTACAGGCATGCACCCCTATGCCCGTCTAAGTTTAGTTTTGTGTTGTTTGTTTGGTAGATAGGGTCTGCCTTTGTTGCCCAGGCTTCAGTAAATCATCCCATCTCAGTGGCTCATACCTATAATCCCATATAATTCCCAAGTGCTGGGATTATATGGGATTATAGGTCTGAGCCACTAAGCCCAGCCAACAAGGAAGGAATTGGTTTTTTTTTTTTTTTTTTTTTTGAGGCGGAGTCTTGCTCTGTTGCCCAGCCTGGGGTGCAATGACAGGATCTCAGCTCACTGCAACCTCCGCCTCCTGGGTTCATTCGATTCTCCTGCCTCAGCCTCCTGAGTAACTGGGATTACAGGTGCCCACCACCACACCTTGCTAATTTTTTTTGTGTGTGTATTTTTAGTAGAGATGGGGTTTCACTATATAGGCCAGACAGGTCTCGAACTCCCAAAGCAAGAAATTTTTAAAATCTTTCTAAATGAAGGCACTGGTGGATCCCTCACTCTGGAGCACAACACAGAGTAGGTACTCACTGAACAATATTGAACGAAGGTTTGAAAGAAATCCTAGCCCACAATGTAAAGACATCATCATCATCACTCATTATTAAGTGGAAAAGAACACACTGCAAAGCAACAGAGAGGTAGGACATGGATTTTGCTCATCTTTGTATATGGATGGGAAAAATCTGTAGGACCATTCACCAACATTGGTGGGGGTCATCTTGTGGGAAAATCAGAGATCAACTCAGACACTTCACAAACGTTGATGTAGGCCTGGTGTGGTGGCTCGCGCTTGCAATCCCAGCATTTTGGGAGGCCAATGTTTTTCTTCACACTTGAAACTAGGTAAATGTCAATTGTCCATGGCCAAGAATTGTGTGGGGCAGGGGTGGGGAGGCAGGGGAGTACCATTTATTGGAAGTTCAAGATTAAGAATAAATTAGACATCAGAATAATAGGGTACAGACTCAGAAGGGTTGTTCTCTGTCCAGATGTGACTGACATTCACTAACTATACATTTTTTTTTGAAAATTTTTTCAAAAAATTTTAATAAAAATATAAAAAATATATAATATTTTTTTAAAAACCCCTTTTTTTTATGCATTTTTTTTTCTTTTTTTTTTTTTGAAACGGAGTCTTGCTCTGTCACCCAGGCTGGAGTGCAGTGGTGCGATCTCGGCTCACTGCAACCTCCACCTCCTGGGTTCAAGCAATTCTCCTGCGTCAACCTCCTGAATAGCTGGGACTACAGGCGCGTGCCACCACGCCCAGCTAACTTTTGTATTTTTAGTGGAGACGGGGTTTCACCATGTTGGCCAGAATGGTCTCGATCTCTTGACCTTGTGATCCACCCGCCCTGGCTTCCCAAAGTGCTGGGATTACAGGCATGAGCCATCACATTTGGCCAAGTATATGCATTTCTACACATATCAAATGTATCTTGACATCCCAATTTTTTTTTTTAGACGGACTTTTGCTCTTGTTGCCCAGGCTGGAAAGCAGTGGCATGATCTCAGCTCACCACAACCTCCGCCTCCTGGGTTCAAGCAATTCTCCTGCCTCAGCCTCCCAAGTAGCTGAGATTACAGGGGTGCACCACCATGCTCGGCTTATTTTTGTATTTTTAGTAGAGACGGGGTTTCTCCATGTTGGTCAGGCTGGTCTCAAATTTCCAAACTCAGGTGATCTGCCTGCCTCGGCCTCCTAAAGTGCTGGTATTACAGGTGTGAACCACTGCTCCTGGCCTAAAAATGTTTAAAATGCAAAACATTTTTGCATTATCGACAAGCATGATGGCTTGGCTGGCAGAAGGCTGCTGCCGGAGACTGTAAGAGGCTAACACCCCAGGTTGTACCGTGGCCGCAGGTTGCTGGTCGCCCCTGAGGAGGAAGGAGTTAGCTCATCCGTGCCAGCTCCCTTCCCATGACAACAGGAGAGCACAGCACTTAGAGACACTGGTCTCAGCACTTTTTAATCTGAGAGCTTTGGAAAAGCCTCCCAGTCGGGGGAGGAAGAAGAGAGCTCTCGGAAGAACTGGCTGGCAAGATGCTGGGGTGGTGGAAAAAAAAAATGCTTCCAAGGCCAAAAAAAAAAAAAAAAAGGATTAAGAACCAGCTCTGATGCTATCTGAATACACTGCCTTGGAGGCTGGAGAGATTCCCACCCATTCCTGCCTCTTCTAGAGAAAAGAAAAAAAAAAAAAAAACCCTCTATAAATGCAACATTTAAGCTTCACTGACAAACCTCCCCTCCCCATATGAAAATAAACCTCACTTTAAAAAATTATTTCTGGCCGGGGGTGGTGGATCACACCTGTAATCCCAGCACTTTGGGAGGCTGAGGTGGGTGGATCACTTGAGGCCAGGAGTTCAAGACCAGGCTGGGCAACATTGTGAGACCCCCGTCTCTACTGAAAATACAAAAATCAGCCAGGTGGTGGCACACGCCTGTAATCCCAGCTTGTCAGGAGGCTGAGGTGAGAGAATCACTTGAACCTGAGAGGAAGAGGTTACAGGGAGCCGAGATCATGCCACTGCACTCCAGCCTGGGCGACAGAGTTAGACTGTCTGAAACAAACAAAAATTAACCCTGTAGAGTATTTATCCAGAATGTATTCCCAAGAAAACTGGGTACAAATACTCAGTCCGCCTAACAAAGGAAACACATATGTTTTTGTGTTCCATGACTGCATAGTGGGGTGGCTTAGGTGTGGGCAGGTATCCCAGGGTTCAGACACTTCACCTACAGAAGGTGTCATCTAACCAGAAACACAAACGTATAGGCAGATCCTAGGATTTCAGGACTAGGACTGGCTTTGTTCCTGGAAATGAACAAAAAAGGAACTTTTAGGTTTACCCAGGGAGAAAGACAGTTATGATTGTGAGCATTAGGTTATCTGCAAGTGAATTATGGACTTTATGAGTAAATGTCATTAAGTTTTTGTCCTTAATCAGTCACCTTTGCTACTCCTGGATGTGGAAGAGAAAGTGGCATCTACCAGCATCCTGGGCACAAGATGGACTACATTTCCCAGATGCCCTTGCAATTCTATGTGGTCATGTGACCAGGGAATTGGGAGCGGTTGCAGGTGGTAGATAGTTACCACAATGGAAAGTATTTGTGTATCTAAACATATCTAACCATAGAAAAAATACAGTAAAGACACGACATAAATGATAAGAACTGGTACATCTATATAGGACATTTATCAGAAATGGAGCTTACAGGACTGGAAGTTAATTCAGTGAAGGGTGAGTGAATGTGAAGGTATAGGACATTACTGTACACTACTACAGAATTTATGAACACTCGGCCAGGCACAGTGGCTCACGCCTGTAATCCCAGCACTTTAGGAGGCTGAGGCGGGCGGACCATGAGGTCAGGAGTTCGAGACCAGCCTGACCAACATGGAGAAACCCTGTCTCTACTAAAAATACAAAAATTAGCTGGGCATGGTGGCACATGCCTGTAATTCCAGCTACTTGGGAGGCTGAGGCAGGAGAATTGCTTGAACCCAGGAGGTGGAGGTTGCAGGGAGCCAAGATCACAACACTGCACTCCAGCCTGGGCAACAAAATGAGATTCTGTCTCAAAAGGAAAAGAAAAAAAGTTATAAACACTCTACACTTAGGCCACACTACATTTATAAAAAACAACATTTTCTTTCTTCAATAATAAATTACCCTAGTTTACTATAACTTTTTTACTTTATGAACTTTTTAATTTAAAATTTGTTTGTTTTTGAGATGGAGCTTCGCTCTTGTCACCCAGGCTGGAGTGCAATGGCACAATCTCAGCTCACTGCAACCTCTGCCTCCCAGGTTCAAGTGACTCTCCTGCCTCAGCCTCCAAGTAACTGGGATTACAGGCATGCAACACCATACCCAGCTAATTTTTGTATTTTTAGTAGAAACAGGACTTCACCATATCGGCCAGGCCAATCTTGAACTCCTGACCTCAGGTGATCCACCCACCTCAGCCTCCCAAAGTTCTGGGATCACAGGCATGAGCTAATGCACCGGCCTTAAAAACTTTTTGTAATACCACTTTAGTGATTGAAGATTACTAAACCTAGATGCTGGTGCTTTCTGCAGTAACACCAGAGTCACACTGATAACCTTTAGTAATAATGCTTAGCTTAAAATACAAACACATTGTATAGCTGTAAAAAATATTTTCTTTATATCCTTAGTCTATATGCTTTTTTCCATATTTAATTGAAAAAGTTTTATTTTTAAAACATTTTTGTTAAAGTTTAATACACATATACATTAGCCTAGTCCAACACAGGGTCAAGATCATCAAGATATCACTAGATGATATAAATGTTTTAGCTACATTATAATCTTTGTTTTTGAGAGAGTCTCACTCTGTCACCCAGGCTAGAGTGCAGTGGCACTATCTAGGCTCACTACAACCTCTGCCTCCAGGGTTCAAGTGATTCTTCTGCCTCAACTTCCTGAGTAGCTGAGATTACAGGTGTGCACCACCACACCTGGCTAATTTTTTTGTATTTTTAGTAGAAACGGGGGTTTCAGCATGTTGGCCAGGCTGGTCTCAAATTCCTGATTTCAAGTGATAGCCCGCTTTGGCCTCCCAATGTGCTGTCATTATAGGAGTGAGCCCTGGTGCCTGGCCTTTCATTATAATCTTATGGGGCCACTTTCACACATGTGGTCTGTCACTGACCAAGACATCATCATGTGGCACATGACTGCACTTATCTACGAAGTGACCTGAGAAAATATCAGTAGGGCAGAAGGGAAGTGAGACAGGGAATCGAAGGCAGCCAATGAGTGGTGTGTTGTTGAACCAGGTACCACTGTGGGCACCTGGGACTGAAAAGCACTGGGAAGAGTTCTAGGAAGCAGAGCGGAACACAGATCTCGCAGGCGTCCACCCAAGGGGGAGGGAGCTGGGGTATTTATACACCAACCCTCAGTAGTCATTGTTGGGCCTTCTCCCCAGCACTTCAGGCTTGCCTTGCTTGCACACATAGAGAACTTTGGCTGCCAGGACATAGAGATGTGGGTGCTGTCAGCTGAGAATTGGGCTGGAAGGTATAGATACGGGGAGTGCCAGAAGGATGGCACTTGGAATGTCTATAGTATTAGCAATGGGAGAACCACACGATGGAAGGAACCTGGGCTCCTGAATGACTGCCTGGAGCAGAGCCAGTCTCATCAACCTAGACTGTAACAACTTCAACCATAACAATTGAGAGGAAAATACTCTACCTTCTTTAAGGCATTGAAATATTAATAGTATTGGGCTTCTTTGTTAACAGCAGCCCAGCCTTATCCTAACAAATATATCAGACTTTTTTCTACTGAGCTTGAGAACTACAATTTCAGAGAGAACACCACCCAACACTGAGGATCTGCAGTTTTGATATGTTATTTCAGGGAATATTCCTGAGAAGCCTATGCCAACTGATTTGGTAGTTCACCAATAATAACCCCTCAGTAAATTTTGAGAGAGGGAAGACACCCAGAAATGCTGGGAGTTAACATTGCTGGAAACAATTAGTGTCCTCAACCCATGACTAATGAGAACTGGTGGATAAATACCCCAGCTCCCTGACCTCTAAAGTAGGATGCCTGAGGTCTATGCCATCCCACAGTGCTCTCTGATGGGGCTGAGCCCCAGGTGCCCACAGTGATGACTTAATAACATGCCATTCACTAGCTACCTTCCCTTCCCTCTTTCACTTCCCCTCTCCCCTGTGGGTGCTTCCTGGGATAACTTTCCAAATGACAATTTGCACTTGAATTCTTTTCTCAGAGTCTGCCTCAGAAGACCCCAAACTATGCCTGGAGATAAATTATTATCACTTTTAATGCACAGACCAGGACACATAGAAAGATCAAAACTATCCCAAGTTATGTGGCAAGGAGGTAACATAGCTGAGACCCAAATTCACATCTTGACTCCAGGATTCAACCTCTTAACTGCATTGCTGTCCAGCAAGCTGGGCCCCACCACAAGGGAATCCTCTCTTCTCAAGCACAATTATGGGGTAAGCCACCCCCATCATCTCTTTCCCACAACACTTGTTACTGTCCAGGCTTTAAATATAAATTTCGCAAACACTTATTAAGCACCCACAGTATACCAAGTACTAACCCCACAATGATTCATTGACCCCACTCTCAAATAGCTGAAAGTAGAATTAGGGAGCAAACATATAAAGGAGAAACACGAAACCAACCGGGAGGTTGTAATCATGGCAGCTGTTCAGTGCTCAGGCTGTTATAATGGTCAAATATTCCATATAAGTTGATAAATAGCCACTGTCCTGAGTTATGATAGTTAATTTTGTATGTCAACGTGACTGGGCTATGGGATGCCCAAATATTTGCTTAAACATGATTTCTGGGTATGTCCGTGAGGGTAGGTATTAGCCCATTTTCACGTTGCTAATAAAGACATACCTGAGACTGGGTAATTTATAAAGAAAAAGAGAAATTTTTTCTTTATAAAAGAGATTTCTCTTTTTCTTTATAAATTAGTGCCTCCCAAAGTGCCTGCAATCCCAGGACTTTGGGAGGCACAGGTGGGCAGATAACAAGGTCAGGAGTTCAAGACCAGCCTGACCAATATGGTGAAGTGCTGCATCTACTAAAAACAAACAAAAAATTAGCTACATGTGGTGGCACTTGGTAGTCCCAACTACTAGGGAGGCTGAGGCAGAAGAATCGCTTGAAGTCAGGAGGTGGAGGTTGCAGTGAGTGGAGATCACACCACTGCACTCCGGCCTGGGAGACAGAGCAGGACTCCATCTCAAAAGAAAAAGAAAAAAAGGTTTAACAGACTCACAGATCCACGTGGCTGGGGAGGCTTCACAATCATGGCAGAAGGCAAAAGGCACATCTTACATGGTGGCAGACAAGAGAGACGTTAGAAGCCATATGGTTTCCCCTTATAAAACCATCAGATCTCACAAGGCTTATTCACTACCACGAGAATAGTATGGGGGAAACTACCCCCAGGATTTAATTATCTCCCACCGGGTTCCTCCCACAGCACAGGGGAATTATGGGAGCTACAATTCAATATGAGATTTGGGCGGGGACACAGCCAGACCATATCAGGGTGTTTCTCAAAGAGATTAGCATTTGCACTGGGGGGGTCAGCAAAGCAGATGGCCTTCCCCAATGCAGGTGGGCACCGTCCCATCTGTTAAGGGCCTGAATAGAATGAAAGAGTGGAAGAAGGGTTGAATTAACTCTGCGGGACTGCAGAGCTGGAACATTAATTTCTTCCTGCCCTTGGTGCTCCTGGTTCTCAGGACTTCGGACCTGGACTGGAACCTGCCCTCTGGCTCTCAGGCCTTCAAAATACACCACCAGCTTTCCTGGGTCCCCAGCTTGCAGATGTCAAACCAAGAGACTTCTTAGTCTCTATAATTATGTGAACCAATACCTTATAGTAAGCCCTCTCCTATACATACAGACATAGCACCAACAGGATAAGTATCGACACAGACACATACATGTGGACAGGAATAGCACACATGAAGATGGAGATGGAGGCAGAGATACAGGCTTCATCCTGTTGCTTCTGTTTCTCTGGAGAACTGTGATTAATACATCAGTCTCCCTGAGGGCCCCCCATCTGCTCTCTGGGCCCTTCCTCCAAGACACCCTAGACCTCCTTTTGACCCATCAAATAAAGGGATAGGGACAGGCGTGGTGGCGCACACCTATAATCCCAGCACTTTGGGAGGCCAAGGCAGGCGGATCACCTGAGGTCAGGAGTTCCAGATCAGCGTGGCCAATATGGCGAAACCCTGTCTCTACTAAAAATACAAAAATTAGCTGGGCGTGGTGGCTCATGCCTGTCATCCCAGCTAGTAGGGAGGCTGAAGCAGGAGAATCACTTGAAGGCAGTGGTTGCAGTGAGCTGAAAATTCTGGAATTCTATAATTCAGTTCTGGAATCTAGAATTCCTAAATCAAGGTTTCAACATACCACTGCACTCCAGCCTGAGTGACAGAGCAAGACTCCATCTCAAACAATAATTATAATAAAATAAAATAAAAATAAATAAAGGGAAAGTTCGGGCACTCAGGGAAACCCTAGGGTCCCAGTCCTGAGTTATGGGCCACGTGCACACTGACTGTGCAGATCTGATTATCACAGAGATGTGTCCTCAGTCGGGAGGACAGGAAGGCATCCTCTGCTTTACCTGAGCTGATCAGGGAAGGCCTGGAGTATGTTGTTTTTATATTAACCCAGAAGACAACAGCCTATGGTGGGTATAAGTTTCTTAGGGAGTTGATAACAATGGTAGGAAATTACATGGTGTTGATGATTGTACAATCTACAAACATGCTAAAAACCCTTTAAAGTCGTCACTTTAAAGGGACGACTCATATGGCATGTGAATTATAGCCCAATAAAGCTTTTATTTATTTATTTATTTATTTATGTATTTATCTGAGACATGGTCTCACTCTGTTGCCCAGGCTGGAGAGCAGTGGTGAAATCTCAGCTCACTACAACCTCCACTTCCTGGGTTCAAACAATTCTCCTGCCTCAGCCTCCTGAGTAGCTGGGATTACAGGCATGCGCCACCATGTCCGGCTAATTTTTTTATACTTTTAGTAGAGACAGGGTTTCACCATGTTGGTCAGGCTGGTCTTGAACTCCTGACCTTGTGATCTGCCCGCCTTGGCCTCCTAAAGTGCTGGGATTACAGGCGTGAGCCACCACTCCAGCCCACTATTTGTATGCTCATACTTAGTCCACAGTGCAATAGTATTAAGAGGGAGGACTCTTAGAGGTGATTAGGTCATGAGTGCTGTACCTTCCCTAATGGGAATAGTTACTTTGTAAAAGAGGCTCAAGGGTGGTTCATGCCTGTAATCTCAGCACATTGCAAAGCCAAGGCCAAAGGACTGCTTGAGCCCAGGAGTTTGAGACCAGTCTGAGCAACATAGGAAGATCTTGTCTTTACAAAATAAAGTTTTTAATTAGCCAGGTGTGGTGTGCGCACTTATGGTCCCAGCCACTCGGGAGCCTGAGGTGGGAGGATTGCTTGAGCCTGGGAGGCCGAGGCTACAGCGTGCCATGGTTCCACCACTGCACTCCAGCCTGGGCAACCTATCTCAAAAAAAAAAAAAAAAAAAAAAAGGAGAGATTCCAGGGAGTCTGCTTGCCCCTTCCACTATTTGAGGACATACAGAATGTACCATCTATGAGGAAGGGCCCTCACCATACACCAGATCTACTGGTGCCTTGATCTTGGACCTCCCAGCCTCCGGAACTGAGCATAAATTCCCATTGTTTATAAATTACACAGTCTAGGACATTTTGTTACAGCAGCCCAAACCTATAAAGGCGGGGCATTAGGACCTTCACATATGCACATGAGGGATAGGAGAGCGAAACATTTCAACTCATCACGCATGCAAAGCCACATTGCATCCTGAGGCCAAAGGAAAAACCTGAAATACTGATCTTGCTTTTATTGAGAAAGTTGATTAGTGGAAAGGGATGCTCGGTGCCACAAAGAAAAATTAGCACCGAGACAAAGGATCTTTCAGCAACGCAATTTTTACTTCCGGAACTGCAGGAAGCATACTCTTCCTTGCCATCTTGCCACAAGAGTACCCTTTCTGCAGCAAGTGAAAAGAATTGCTTTGCTGAGAGATCCTTTGTCCCGGTACTAATTTTTTTGTGGCACTTAAAAGAAAAATTTTCTATGTAACATTGATATTTTGCTCATCACAGATCTCTGCATTGATTTTCATTTTTAAAATTATTGTACTAAAATGTTATTTATCTTGATCCCTGAATTTGTTGGTGCTCTGAGAGTCTGTGCCTAAAGTAAGCGTCTGCCCTACCTCACCCTGGTCCTAGCCCAGTCTGGCTTGCTTTAAAGTCTGATTGATTTTCAAAGCCTGCAACCAGTGGTTTCTCTCTCCACCCTTGGATTAGATTAGTTTAGGCTCAGAAAGCTGAAAGGCACTCAGGTGTTTTTTATCTGCCTCTCCCTGTGATCATTGGCTTCATTTCTTCTTTCACTGAGGCTGTTCTTCCTGCCCATTTTGAAGACTTTTGCTTTTTTCCCCAGCTTTGTTGAGCTATAACTGGCAGATAAAAAATGGTATACATTTGCTATATAGTTTGGATGTTTGGGTCCCCCAAATCTCATGTTAAAAAATTTATTGTTATTTTAGAGATAGGGTTTTGCTCTGTTGCCCAGGCTAGAGTGCAGTGGTGCAGTCATAGCTCACTGCAGCCTCAAACTCCTGGATATAAGTGATGCTCCCGCTTCAACCTCCTAAATAGCTGGGACTACCGGCATGCACTACCATACCTGGCTAGTTGTTAGTTTTTTTGGTTTTTTTTGTATAAACGAGGTCTCACTCTGTTGCCCATGCTGGTCTTAAACTCCTGACCTCAAGTCATTCCTCCCACCTCACTTTCTAATGTGCAGGGATTACAGGCATGAGCCACCGCACCTGGCCTTATGTTGAAATTTTATTCCCAGTGTTGGACGTGGGGCCTGATGGGAGGTGTTTTGGTCATGGGAGTGGAGCCCAAACTGATACTCCATTAGCACCAGCGAGAACTGGTTATTAAAAAAAGAGCTCTGTCCAGGTGTGGTGGCTCACACCTGTAATCCCAGCCCTTTGGGGTCTGAGGGGGGTGGATCACCTGAGGTCAGGAGTTCAAGACCAGCCTGATCAATATGGTGAAACCCCATTTCTACTAAAAATGCAAAAATTAGCTGGGTGTGGTGGCGGGCGCCTGTAATCCCAGCTACTCAAGAGGCTGAAAGAGGAGCACCGCTTGAACCCAGGAGGCAGAGGTTGCAGTGAGCCAAGATTGTGCCACTGCACTCCAGTCTGGGAGACAGAGCAAGACTCCATCTCAAAAAAACAAAAAGAGCCCTGCACATCTCCCCACCATGTCTTTCTTCCTCTCTCACCATGTGATCTCAACACGCTGGGACCCCTCCCCTTCCACCAGGAGTAGAGGCAGATGCTGGTGCCATGCTTCTTGTACAGCCTGCAGAACTGTGACCCAAATAAACCTCCTTTCCATTTGTGTACCTGAGGAGTACGTGAGGCTGGGCACTCTTTTATAGCAACACAAATGGACTAAGACAATATTTCAGCTGTACAACATGATCTTTGATCATGTGTATACATTGTAAAATGATTACCACAATCAAGCGAATCAACACATCCATCACCTCATCTAGTTACCATTTAGTCTGTGTGTGGTGAGAGCCTTTAAGATCTACCCTTTTAGCAATTTTCAAGTAGACAGGCTGGACATGGCACCTCACGCCTGTAATCCCAGCACTTTGGAAGGCTGGGGCAGATGGACTACCTGAGGTCAAGAGTTTGAGACCAGCCTGGCCAACATGGTGACATCTCTATTAAAAATTAAAAAAAAAAAAAAAAAAAAAAAAAAAAAAAAGCCAAGGGTGGTGGCGGATGCTTGTAATCCCAGCTACTTGGGAGGCTGAGGCCGGAGAATCGCTGGAACACAGGAGGTGGAGGTTGCAGTGAGTTGAGATCGTGCCACTGCACTCCAGCTTGTGCGACAGAGCAAGACTCCATCTCAAAAAAAAAAAAAAGACGAAACTTCAAGTAGACAGTACAGTACTGTTGACTGTAGTCATCATGCTGTACATTAAATCCCCAGAACTTACTCATCTTGCCTAACTCAAAGCTTACACCACTTGCCTGACATTTCTGCATTTCTTCCCTGCCCCAGCCCCTGGTAACCACCCCTCTACTCTCTGCCTCTGTGAGTTTAACTTTTTTAGATTCCACATGTAAGTGAGATCCTACAGTATTTGTTTTTCTATGTCTGGTTTATTTCACTTAACGTAATGTCCTTGGGGTTCATTCATGTTGTTGTGAATTACAGGATTTTTTTTTTTTTTTTTTTTGAGATAGAGTCTCGCCCTGTCACCCAGGCTGGAGTGCAGTGGTGCAATCATAGCTCATTGTAACTTTGAATTCCTGGGCTCAAGCACTCAAGCAATCCTTCTGCCTCAGACTCCTGAGTAGCTGGAATTACAGGCGGGAGCCATCATTCCCGGCTATTCTATGATTCTATTTGAATGATTCCGGATAAGCACAATGGTACATGCCTGTAACACTAGCACTTTGGGAGGTCAAGGCAGGAGGATCCTTTGAGGCCAGGAGTTTGAGATCATCCTGGGAAACATAATGAGACCCTATCTCTATAAAAAAAAAAAAAATTAAAAACAGCCAGGCATGGTGGTGTGTACCTGCAGTCCCAGCTACCTGGAAGGCTGATGCTGGAGGACTGCTTGAGCAGAACTTTGAGGTTACAGGAAGTTATAATCACACCGCTGCACTCCAGCCTAGAGGACAAAGTAGAACCCTGTCTCCAAATAAGAATAATGTCCCAGGCACGGTGGCTCGTGCCTGTAATCCCAGCACTTTGGGAAGCTGAGGCAGGTGGATCACCTGAGGCCAGGAGTTCGCAACCAGTACGGTCAACATGGCGAAACCCCATCTCTATTAAAAATACAAAAAATAGCTGGACATGGTGATGCCCGCCTGTAATCCCAGCTACTCAGGAGGACGAGGCATGAGAATCATGTGAGCCCGGGAAGCAGAGGTTGCCGTGAGCTGAGATCACGCCACTGCACTCCAGCCTGGGCGACAGAATGAGGTTCTGTCTCAAAAAAAAATAAATAAATAACAATAAAATAAAAGAATGGTTCAGTCCTGCCTGGATCTATTCTGCTCACCTTCCATGGGCCTTCCTACCCCATGTAGATGGCCACCATCTTGCTAAGAACTAGGGAAGGTAGAGGGAGAGCCGGAGAAGAGGGAAGTGATTCAGGATTAGAAGAAGCATCCAATGAGGTTATTTTGGAAAGCGCTATTTTAACTCGCTCCCTACTTTGACACGCATGAAAATATCTCAAACTACAGGGAAGATTTGCACGTGACAGATTTCATAACAGCAAGAGGGAAAATTGGAAATACCACTCACTCCATACCTGACACATCACATGTATTGGCTAACCTGATGAGACAGATATGATTGCTATCCCATTTTACAGGTGAGGAAACTGAGGCCCAGAGAGGTGAAGTGACTCTTCCAAGACCACACAGCTAATGAGTGTGGCAGAGCCAGGATTTGAACCCAGGCCATTTGGACCCCCTCTCCCTTCTTTGACCTGCTCTGCTATAGCTGCCTCTATTACAGGCATTGCTGTATTCTTATTCATTATTCTAATAATCATAATAATATTAATCATGGATATTTAACACAAGTCATTATTGGTTTGATTGTAGTAGCTATCTAACCCTGCATGATTTGGAGAGTTTTTTATTTTTTTTTTAAGACAGAGTCTCACTCTGTTGCCAGGCTGGAGTGCAGTGGTACGATCTTGGCTCACTGCAACCTCCACCTCTTGGGTTCAAGTGATGCTCCTGCCTCAGCCTCCCGAGTAGCGGGGACTACAGGCATGCACCACCATGCCCAGCTAATTTTTTTTTTTTTGTAATTTTAGTAGAGATGGGGTTTCACCATGTTGGCCAGGATGGTCTCGACCTCCTGACCTCATGATCTGCCTGCCTCAGCCTCCCAAAGTGCTGGGATTACAGGCGTGAGCCACCATGCCCAGCCTGGAGAGACTATTTACTGTGCATCAGACACTGGTGTGATTTCCATTCGGGGTGATCAAACTGTTTTGGAATTAGAGGTGATGGTTGCACAAGGTGATAAATATACTAAATGCCACTGAATTGTTTGCTTTCATATGGTCAATTGCATTTTATGTGAATTTTACTTCTTTTAAAAAATTCTAAATCAATAGCCAGGCATGGGGGTGATGGCCTGTAAGTCCCAGCTACTTGGGAGGCTGAGGCAGGAGGATCACTTGAGCCCAGGAGTTTGAGGCTGCAGTGAGCTATGACTGCACCACTGCACTCTGGCATGGGCAACATAGAGAGACCCTATCTCTACAAAAAAAATTAAAATTAGCTAGGCATGGTGGAATACACCTATATTCCCAGCTACTCAGAAGGCTGAGGCAGGAGGATTCCTTGATCCCAGGAGTTCAAGGCTGCAGTGAGCTATGATGGCACCACTGCACTCCAACCTGGCTGTCAGAGCAAGACCATTTCTAAAACAACAACAAAAAGAGAAATCAAATCATGTTACTCCCCTACTTCAAACCTCCTATGGCTCCCCATTGCACTTAGAAAAAACATGCACACATATGTTCACTGCAGCGCTATTCGCCATAGTAAAGATATGGAATCAACCCAAATGCTCATAATGACAGACTGGATAAAGAAAATGTGGGCTGTGTGTGGTGGTTCACACCTGTAATCCCAGCACTTTGGGAGGCCGAGGCCGGTGGATCACCTGAGGTAGGGAGCTCGAGGCCAGCCTGACCAACATGGAGAAACCCCATCTCTACTAAAAATACAAAATTAGCCAGGCATGGTGGCACAGGCTTGTAATCCTAGCTAACTTGGGAGGCTGAGGCAGGAGAACTGCTTGAACCCAGGAGGTGGAGGTTATGGTAAGCCGAGATTGTGCCATTGTACTTCAGCCTGGGCAACAAGAGCGAAACTCCATCTCAAAAAAACGAAAGAAAAGAAAGTGGTACACAGACACCATAGAATACTATGCAGCCATGAAAAGGAATGAGATCATGCCCTTTGCAGGGACATGGATGGAGCTGGAAACGATTATCATTATCCTCAGCAAACTAACCCAGGAACAGAAACCCAAACGCCGCATCTTCTCACTTATAAGTGGGAGCTGAACACTGAGAACACATGGACACAGGGAGGGGAACAGCATACACTAAGGCCTGTCATTAGGGGGAGGGGGAGGGGGAGCATCAGAACGAATAGCTAATGCATGCTGGGCTTAGTACCTAGGTGGTGGGTTGATGGGTGCAGCAAACCACCATGGCACATGTTTACCTACGTAACACACCTGCATATCCTGCACATGTATCCTGGAGCTTGAAATAAAATTCAAAAGAAAAAGAAAAAATGACCCAGCTTCTCCATGCTGGTCTACGGGAGTCTGTATAATCTGACTCCTACCAACCTCATCGTCTACTTCTCTCTCCCAACTCATCCCATTCCATCCTCACCAGCCTCCCTTCTGCTCCTAAAATATACCAGGCGCATCCCTGCCTCAGGGCCTTTGCATTTTCTGTTCCCTCAGCCAGCAACACCTATCCTTGCATCCTCAGTGGCTGCCTCCTTCTCCCCATTCAGGCCTCAGTAGCATCTCTTGAGAGGCCTTCTCTACCCAACTGCTCACCCGTCCTTAGCCCATCTCAAAATCACTCCTGAAAACACCCGTCTTCAAAACCCTAATCTGAAATGACACGCTTACTCTTGGGCTTAATCATTGATTATCTGCCTTTTCTGTGGAAATGTAAATTCTGACCAGAGGTATTGGCTCACACCTATAATCCCAGCACTTTGAGAAGCTGATGGGGGTAGATTGCTTGAACTCAGGAGTTCGAGACCAGCCTGGCAACATGGTGAAACCTCGTCTCTACTAAAAATAGAAAAATTAGTCAGGTGTGGTGGCACGTGCCTGTAGTCCCAGCCACTTGGGAGGTTGAGGCAGGAGGATCGTGTGAGCCTGGGAGGTAGAGGCTGCAGTGAGGTGTGATTGCACCACTGCACTGCAGCCTGGGTGACAGAACGAGAACCTGTCTCAAAAAGAAAAAGAGAAGAAAAAAGCAAATGTAAATTTCACATTGATATCATCCACCACCAGACTCCAGGCCTTAGCATGTTGTAGGAATTCAATAAATGAATCAACTCCATCTCATCAGCACCTTCAGTGTCTCTTGGTTCAATGGCCAGCGGCCCCCAGGAGTAAAGGCATGGGATTCCAAATAGAAATGTAACGAATAGAAATTATGTTAATATCATGGGTCCTGTATCACCCAGCTGTTTTTACATCCTGAGGGGAAGCTACTGGTCCCCCGGCCAGATCCCTCTGACCTAGCTGGGGGTCTGTCCCAGGCTGCTGTAAACTGGGCTGTTTTTTTGTTTTGGGGGTTTTGTGTTTTGTTTTGGTTTTAGAGATAGGATCTTGCTCTGTTGCCCAGGCTGGAGTGCAGTGGCGCAAACACAGCTCACTCTGCCTTGACCTCCTGTTCTCAAGTGATCCTCCCACCTCAGCCTCCCGAATAGCTGGGATTGCAGGTGCACGCCACCACACCCAGCAAATGTTTTTTTATTTAATTTTTTGTAGAACTCAGGGTCTTGCTATGTTGCCCAGGCTGGTCTCAAACTCCTGGTGTCAAGTGATCCTCCTGCCTCAGCCTCCCAAAGTGCTGGGATTACAGGTGTGTTCGTAATCCAGTTGAGTTCGTAACACCCCCTTAGCTGAGAGGGGTTGCCTCACCATGCGATGCCCGGGTTAGATCCATGCCTCCGCTCCCCAGGGGAAGCCACCGCCCGTAGCTGGCTAAGGCTGGGGTTTAAAAGCCTAGACCCCTTGCCTCTTACACCTGGTGGGCAGATCCGCCCTGGGAAGAATGAGATCTTCACCATCCTGAACATCCCCCAGGATCAGGTGGGGGATAGGCTTGGGCTGAACCGCATCCTCGATCAGCTGCTTCCTCCTCTGCCCCTTGCTGCTTTTCTTGTCCTCCTCAGACCACTGGTTCTCAAGCTGGAAACACCCCCGGAAGTTTTCGCTTAATTGGGAAGGTGTGAGCCCCAGCCACGTGGATTTTTAAAGTCCCCCCAGGCAATCAGTGCAGCTGACTTTGAGAAGCACTGCCTCGAAGGTCTCTCCTCAAACACCCCCTTTTAAGTTCTTTACCCAAGAATTGCCTGCTCGGGCTCCACTTCCAGGGAATCTGACCTAAGGCACCTGCTGTCCTCTGAACGCATCCTACTGGCAGGCAGCTAGGACCCAATGCCGGGGGTGCAGGAATGCCTCTTCCAGGCCCAGGGCCCTGCCCACAGCCAGGGTAGCCGGCTGGTCATGCAGATGGAGCAGCAAGACAAGATGGCGGGGTGGGGGGTGCAAAAGGGAGCAACGAGAGAAAGCATGTGTGAGAGAGAAAGCGGGGGCAGGAGGGAGAGAGAGACAGGGACAGACAGAGACCCAAAGACAAAGAGACACAGAGAGACCCAAAAACAGAGAGACACGCAGAGACGCCCAAAGCCATGCAGAGAGATAGAGAGAATGACTGGGCACAGTGGCTCATGTAATTCCAGTACTTTGGGAGGCCAAGGTGGGCGGATTGCTTGAGGTCAGGAGTTCGAGATCAGCCTGGCCATCATGACAAAACCCCGTCTCTACTAAAAATACAAAAATTAGCCAGACATGGTGGTGCATGCCTATAATCCCAGCTACTTGGGAGGCTAAGGCAGGAGAATCACTTAAACTCAGGAGGCAGAGGTTGCAGTGAGCCGAGATTGCGTCATTGCGCCATTGCACTCCAGCCTGGGTGACAAAGCGAGACCCTATCTCAAAAAAGAAAAAAAAAAAGGATACAAAGAGAGACCCAAAGAGAGACAGAGAGACCCAGAGACAGAAACGGCAAAAACAAGAGAGCAAGAGAAAGAGCAGCACACACTCACACATACACACATGCATACACATGCATGCGCACACACACATGCACACACAGATGCACATAAACATGTACATACACACACATACATGCATATACACACATACACACATGCACATACACAATACGTGCACACTCATACACACGCACATACACTCATACACACATACTTCTATACACACACATACATATACATACACGCACATACACAATACACTCATACACACATACACGTATATACACATACATATACATACACAGATGCACATAAACACGCACATACACACACAATACACACATACACACTCATACACACATATACACACGCACATACACAATACATGCACACTCACACGTACATGCATATACATACACACGCACATACACTCACACATACTTGCATGCACACACATACACACACACGCACATATACAATACACACATGCACACTCATACACACATGTATATACACACACATATACACATGCACACACACACACATACACATGCGCACATACACATATACACATGCACACACACACACATGCGCACATACACATATACACATGCACACATATACACATACACACATGCACACACACACATACACACACAGAGACTGAGGCAGGGGAAGGGAGGCTGCTGGAGGAAGAGAGAACAAGAGAGAGACAGGGTGATGCAGAGACAGAGACAGAGAGACCCAAAGGGAGAGAGACAAAGGGAGGGAGAGGGGGATCCAAAGAGAGAGGGAACGAGACCGAGGGAAGAAAACAGAATTCAGATAGAAACAGGGACAGACAGAGAGGAACAGAAAGCCCCTTCTCTCTTTCTATCCTTGAGACGGAGTCTTGCTCTGTCACCCAGGCTGGAGTGCAGTGACTTGATCTTGGCTCATGGCAACCTCTACGCCTGGGTTCAAGCAATTCTCGTGCCTCAGCCTCCCAAGTAGCCGAAATTACAGGTGCCTGCCACCACACCTGGCTAATTTTTTCTATTTTAGTAGCGGCAGCATTTCACCAAGTTGCCCAGGCTGGTCTCGAACTCCTGACCTCAACTGATCGGCCTGCCTTGGCCTCCCAGAGTGCTGGGATTTCAGGTGTGAGCCACCACGCCCGGCCCTGGGCAGCCCCTTCTCTTTAGTCCCTGCCCTTGGTTGGCATGGTGTCTGTCTCTGTCCCCGTCCCACTTGGAATACCCAGAGACCACCGGCCGGGGAGAGGAAGGAGAGCATCCAGGAAGGTTCCTGGCCACCTCGTCTGACGTTGCCAAGGTAGCTCCTCCCCAGGGCTCCTGGAGCCGCTCGCCAGCTTCAGTTTGTGAAATGTAGCTTGGATTCCTTTGCTCTGAGTAAATTGCCTCCTTGCAAAGGAGCAGAAGAGGACTAAATCTGTTTACAGTGTTTGAAACCCACTCACTAAAATATTTTTCAGCCATCACAGTAATGACTGTGATTTCCATGCCGGCTGCCTCTCGGGAGCTGGGGTTGGTGCAGGGACCAAGGGTGCCGCCTGGCGTGGGATGTGAATGGCTGCGTGCTGAGCTCGGCAGAGCTGGGTTCAATCCCGGCTCTCCGACTGACCTGCCAGGGGACCTTTGCACGTGGTCTTTAATGCATCCTGTAAATGGTATATTGGTGATTCCCCATCTCTTTGGCTTTCTGTAAAAAGATTAAATGAGGCCGGGTGCTGTGGCTCACGCCTGTAATCCCAGCACTCTGGGAGGTCGAGGCAGGCAGATCACAAGGTCAGGAAGATCGAGACCATCCTAACATGGTGAAACCCCGTCTCTACTAAAAATACAAATGACTAGCTGGGCGTAGTAGCACACGCCTGCAATCCCAGCGACTCAGGAGGCTGAGGCAGGAGAATCTCTCGAACCTGGGAGGCAGAGGTTGCAGTCAGCCTAGATAGCGCCACTGCACTCCAGCCTGGGCAACAAGGCGAGATACCATGTCAAAAAAAAAAAAAAAAAAAAAAGGAGAGAGAGAGAGAGAGAGTAAAAGAAATCCCAGAGGCTGAGCCCCTGCAGCTGGCAGAATCCAAGAGGACAACAGGTTGGTGGTTACAGGACACAAGATCCAGAGTCAAGCTGCCCGGGTTCAAATGCCACTTGCACCCCATGTGACCTAGGACAAGTTACCTAGCCCCTCTGTGCCTCAGTTTCCTCCTCTGCTAAATGGGGATAATGCTACTGCCTAACTCACAGTGTTGTGGCAGGGTGACTTCATCTTTGGAAAACATTTAGCAAATCTGCCGTGCTGAACAATTCCAGAGGGCAACAGTTCTGCTGTTAGCCAGACGTGGTGGCGGGCACCTGTAATCCCAGTTACTGGCGAGGCTGAGGCACGAGAGTGGCTTGAACTCAGGAGGAGAGGTTACGGCGCACCAAGATCGAGTCACTGCATGCCAGCCTGGGTGACAGGGCGAGACTGTGTCTCCAAGGGTGGTGGGGAGGGTGCCTCTTCTAATTCCTCTGTCTCTGTTCTATCTGAGTTCTGTTTCCTTCCCTTTCTGCTGCACAGTCTATGTAAACGGTGCCTTTGGGGTTGTGTGAAATGCAGCTGATAGGTGCTGCTACTGTCAATGCCTTTACCTGTGGGCTGTTTGTTGCCAGACAGGTTATGAGAGACCACGCCAGCCGCTTCACTAGGTTATGAGAGACCACGCCGGCCACTTCACTAGGTTATGAGAGACCACGCCGGCCGCTTCACTAGGTTATGAGAGACCACGCCGGCCGCTTCACTAGGTTATGAGAGACCACGCCGGCCACTTCACTCGGTTATGAGAGACCACGCCGGCCACTTCACTAGGTTATGAGAGACCACGCCGGCCGCTTCACACCATCGCTTATTTTATCCTCCTTAGAACTCTGTGAACAGGTGTCATGGGGAACCTCCATTTCACAGATGATGAAACTGAGACTCAGAGAGGTTGAGTTATTGGTTCATAGTCACACAGTTAGGAGGTGACAAAGTCCGAACGCAAATTCAGGTTTATCTCAGAGGGTTGACCAGAGCCAAGCCACACAACCAGTTAATCTAGATGGTTAATGCTCTTCCATTGTTAGCAGTTGGTGTACAGGTGGATGGTATGGACAAATGTGGACCAGTACCACCCAAGGAAGGTTCTTGCTCCAAAGAAAGCACCCAGAAATCCAGTCTTTCCCTCTTCCTAGATGTGAATCAGGACATTTATTAACTAGGCTATTGCTAATGACCATCTCACAACCGTGAGAGAAGGAAGCCTGGGAACAAAACCAACCCCTAGAGGAGGGAAATGCTGAGAGAATGGCAGATAAATTAAGCCGGGTCCTTGATCAAACCATGCCTGAAGCTCACCTCTCACTAAACTTACAGTTATTGGAACAAACAAAAATCAATAATGGCTATGGGATTTCCTTCCAGGATAATGAAAATGTCTTAAAACTAGCTAGAGACAATGACTGCAAAACATTGTAAAGATACTAAATGTCAACAAATTGTGTAATATACTTCAGAGATGGCTAATGCTTAATTTTATGTTATGTGACTTATGCTTCAATTTTTTTAAAAAATAGCATGAATTAAATTTCCTGTTACATGCAACCAAAAAGCTTCATGACCAATACCTCTGATTCTCAAGGTGTGGCTTTTTCATGCTCCACTCTGAATCCTATGGACACTATTTTCTATGTCAGTCTCAGACTCATTTGTACAGTCACCTTAGAGACCGTGACCACTGTCCTGCCTAAAATTCCAAATAGAACTCCCTGTTTTTTTAAAAAAATCTACACTCCTGGGGAGGAGCTGTAATGTCAGTCATTTAATCATGATGTTTTAATTAAGCAACTACTATATGCGTTGCACCGCATAAGGCAAATGAGGCATCTGAAAGAAGTTCAAGGCCAGGTATGGTGGCTCAGCCTGGTTTTGGAGGCTGAGGCAGGAGGATCACTTGAGGCCAGGAGTTTGAGACCAGCCTGGGCAACATAGCAAGATTCTATCACTACAAAAAATTTAAAAAATTAGCTGGGCGTGGCGCCACATGCTTGCGGCTCCAGCTACTGGGAGACTGAGAGGGGAGAACTGCTTGAGCCCAAGTTGTTGAGGCTGCAGTGAGCAGTAACTGCACCACTGCACTCCAGCCTGGGTGACAGAGATTCTGTCTCAGAAAAAGAAAAGAATGACAGTGAGAGAGAAAGGAAAAGAAAGGAAGGGGAGGGGAAGGGAAGGGGG
>NW_022437092.1:1344156-1358343 GCF_009761245.1 Sapajus apella
TTTTTTTTTTTTTTTTTTAAGGTTCAGGAGAACATGCACAGGTTTGAGGTATAGGTAAACTCACATCACAGGGGTGTGTTGTACAGATTATTTCGTCATCCGGGTACTAAGCCTAGTACCCAATAGTTATTTTTTCTGATCCTCTCCTTCTTTTCATCTTCCACCCCCAAGCAGGCCCCAGTGTCTGTTGTTCACCTGTGTGTCAACTATGTTCTCATCATTTAGCTCCTGCTTATAAGTAAGAACATACAGTATTTGGTCTTCTGTTCCTGCATCAGTTTGCTAAGGATAATGGCCACCAGCTCCATCCATGTCCCTGCAAAAGACATGGTCTCATTCTTTTTAACAGCTGCATAGTATTTTATGGTGTATATGTAACAGATTTCTTTATCCAATCTGTCACTGATGGGAGTTTAGGTTCATTCCATGTCTTTGCTATGGTGAATAGTGCTGCAGTGAACATTCACGTGCACATGTCGTTCTGTGTCTTTATGGTAGAACGATTTCTATTCCTTTGAGTATATGCCCAGGAATAGCTTTTGCTAATAAAATATGAATGGAAGTGACATGAGTCTTTTCTGGGTGGAAGTTTTAAGAGCCAGTGGGATGAGCAAGAGCAAGACATTCAAAGCAAGAATAGAAAGTGCTCAATGTAAGATCAGAGAGTGCTCAATATAAGATCAGAGAGTGCTCAGTGACACACTAAATCCCGGTATTGAAAGAGATGAGTCAAAACGTAACACTCATATCCTGACACTCAGCGATCAGGAGAGTAGATGTGCTGCTCACCCACTTCACCGCCACTGCACACAGCGCAGTCATCTGGCTTTCAGCCAACGCTCAACTGGAACTCCGCAGTTGACCCACACCTCATTTCTTCCCAGAGCTGTATCTACTTGATCTCTCGGCTGGATCTGCCACCGTAAAGCCCACTCTCCTGACAACACGATTCTCACTTGCTTTTCACAAACTGATTGCGATTTCTTTAGCTGGTTTTCCTAGGCAGCTCCCAGAATCATGTTTCTTATTTCATTCATTCATTTTTTAAAATTAGAGCTGGGATCTGTTTATGTGACCCAGGCTGGAGTGCAGCGGCCGCTCACAGGCATAGTCATAGCACGCTACACCCTTGAACTCCTGGGCTCGAGCAATCCTCCTGGCTCAGCCTCCTGAGTAGCTGGAATTACAGGAACATAACATTGCATCCGGCTTCTTGTTCCACTCTTGATTGCTTTCCTGCTTATCTTTTGGTTTCAGCTCATGAGTCCCTTAGAAATCTATTGCTACACAAGGCATGGTGGCTCACACCTATAATCCCAGCACTTTGGAAGGCCAAGGTGAGTGTATCACCTGAGACCAGCCTGGCCAACACGGTGAAACCCTGCTCTACTAAAAATACAAAAATTGGCTGGGCGTAGTGGCGCACACCTGTAATTCCAGCTATTCGAGAAGCTGAGTCAGGAGAATCACTTGAATCCGGGAGGTGGAGGTTGTAGTGAGCTGAGACTCCATCTCAAAGGAAGGGAGGGAGGGAGGCAGGGAAGGAGGGAGGGAGGGGGAGGGAGGGAGGCAGGCAGGGAGGGAGAGGGAGGAAGGGAGGGAGGCAGGCAGGGAGGGAGGGAGGCAGGGAGGGAAGGGGAGGGAGGGAGGCAGGGAGCTGTTGCTAATCTACCAGTTATACCTCTCTTAAAGCATTTACCTCACTGGGACAGTCTACGGCAATGATTTTGAATTCACTGAGGACACTGACTATAATGTATTCATCCACACGTGCCTAATGGATAACAAAGGAGCTGGTCCACACCAACCCTCCAACTTTGCTTCCATCACTCCCCCACCTCACTCACCTTGTCCCGCCCAACACCGGGTGTCCTGCTGATCTCAAACACACCAGGCACATTCCTGCCTCAGGGCCTTTGCACTTGCTGTTCCCTCTGCTTGGAACTTCCTTTCCCAAGAACTTCACATGGCTGCCTCATCCACTTCATTCAGTATTGAATTCAAATATCCGTTCACCAGATGACCCACCCCTTACCACCTTTCCTTAGGTTCTCCTGTTTCAGTCACACTGTACCCCATTGCTGTGTTGTCACTCTCACTGCCTCAGATTGTTTTATTGTCTATTTACTAGTATATTATCTGTTTTCCCTTATAGAATTTAAACTCCATGGGAGTAAAGTCCTTGTCTGATTTGTTCCCTGCCTCCAAAGCATTCAGTGCTAAGTTGGTGAGGTGATGGATATATTAATTAGCTTGACTGAATCTTTCCATAACGTATACATAGATTGAAACATCACATTGTACCCCATAAATATGTGCAATTGTTGTCAATTAAAATCATTTAAAAAACTGTTTGATGAGGCCAAGTGTGATGGGGCACGCCTGTAATCCCAGCACTTTGGGAGGCTGAGGCAGATGGATCACAAGGTCAGGAGTTCGAGACCAGCCTGGACAATGTGGTGAAACTCCATCGCTACTAAAAATACAAAAATTAGCCAGCCATGGTGGTGGGCACCTGTAGTCCCAGCTACTTGGGAGGCTGAGGCAGGAGAATTGCTTGAACCCAGGAGGCAGAGATTGCAGGGAGCCGAGATCATGCCACTGCACTCCAGCCTAGGAGATAGAGCAAGACTTTGTCTCCAAAAAAACAAAAAGCTGGTTGATAAATCTCTGTTGAATGAATGATTAATGAATGAACCTCACCTACTTCCATCCGTTCTATAATAACTATGTCTATGTAGTGCTTACTGTGTGCCAAGCACTGTTCTAAGTAATTTACATGTGTTAATTAATTTGATGTTAACGATCTCTCTGAGGTAGGTGATGCCATTATCATCCCCATTTCATAGTTGAAGAAACTGAGGCACAGGAAGTCGGTCCGGTAACTGGTATACAAGCCAATGAAATCTGGATTTGATACCAGAAGTGGGGTGCTGTTGAATGCACTAAGATTACATAGCTGGTAAGAAGTTGGGCCAGGATTTGAAGCCAGGCACTCTGGCTCCTGAGCCTACAGCCTTAACCACTCTGTTCTGTTTCTCACAGTTCCCCCAAACACTATTTCTACCCACTTTTAGTCTCTTCTGCTCTATCCCCTAATTTCTTACAGCCTCCTAGGCAACACTACTTCGACTCTCCCCAAACTAGAAATCTCAGATTTCCCTTTAAACTCACCTGTTTCACTTCCTAGGTGAAGTGGTACTTAACTTGTTTATAATTCAGAGAGCCTGTAAATTTGGCTGGGAAAATTCACATATTCATTTCCACTGCCTCTAGCTATAATTATGCATGGATGGAAGCAACAAATTGCAGCAATATTAGCAGCGTTCATGACACCTGTGACTTTGTCATCAACAGAAACCACATCTCAGCTGGGTGCAGCGGCTCACGCCTGTAATCCCAACTCTTTGGGAGGCCAAGGCAGGTGGATCACTTGAGCTCAGGAGTTCAAGACCAGCCTGGGTAACATGGCAAAACCCCATCTCTACAAAATATTTAAAAAATTAGCTGGATGTGGTTATGTACACCTGTAGACCCAGCTGCTCAGGGGGCCGAGTTGGAGGATCACTCGCACCTGAGAGGCGGAAGCTGCCGTGAGCTGTGATCGCACCACTGCACTCCAGCCTGGGCAACAGAGTGAGACTCTGCCTCAAGACAAACATAAAACAAAAACCACATTTTTATTATGTCACATTATAAGTACTGCAGATATCTTGAAAACCACTGACTCTCATGACTACCTTGAAATTGTTAGGTCTGTCACTAGCTCGTTTTTTATGCATTGTTAAATGCGTTTGTGATGGTATGACAAATCTGTTCTTTCAAATATTTTTATAACTAACGTTCAATGTAATTGGTTTCCTCTGCATTTGATATTATGCATTTAAAAAGCACAATTTTGAGAAGGGATCCCTTGGCTTCTGTTGAACTGAAGAGGGCTCTGTGGCTCAGAAAATGTTAAGAATCTTCACCCCAGCCAATTAGCAAGTGAATCCTATTGATTCTCCTTCTGAAATGTTTCTGAGATCCTCTCCCAACCTGCATTCCCAACACGGCTGTGCTAGTCCAGCCATCTCCCGACTCACCGGCATCTCCCCCACCACATCTCCCTCTTGCTCATCTTGCCTTCCCGGTGTTAAAAATCTGTGACAAAATTAATAACTAGTATTTACATTGAGTTTCAGGGTTTACAGCAGATGTTACAAACTCAGAGCTCACAAATTACTTCCTTGATCTATCCATATCTTAAGATAAAAATACGTTCAGAACAAGTCAGGAGATTACCATAAAAGTGAAATTTTTGCTTTTTCTCAAAAACTCAGACGATTTACCCGAGCTGAGCCCACATTCCTGCACGACAGCAATCAGCTTCTATTGAATAATGGTTATATCCTTCAGATGAGCCTGGAGCTCTCCAGTTTGCCAAAGGCCTCACCACTCCCTAGTGTCTCCCTGACATGGAAGCTGCCCTAGTCACCATTACCCGCTTGGCCACTGTAAGACAGTTGAGTTTGGCAACGCTGGGTTTCAAAGCACTTTATGGATACGTCCTTATTTAATCCTTATAAAAGGCTTGCAGAGTGCATACGGTACAGATTCTTATCCTGTTTCACAGATGATGCAACTAAAACTCAGGAAAGTTAAAAGTTAAATAAAACACAGGGTCACATAAAAGTAGAAAGATCTAGTATTCTTCTCCAGACTCTGTCATTCCCACTGACCTGTACTCTTTTCTGAAATTACCTTGTAAACCACCACCATGATGTGTTGAAGTGTATCATCCCATCAAAAGACCTCCAATGCTACTCAGGAGGCTGAGATGGGAGGATCTCTTGAGGCTAGGCATTCAAGACCAGCCTGGGCAACATAGTGAGACCCTGTCACTCAAAAAATAAAATAATTAGCCAGGCATAGTGGCATGCACCTGTAGTCCCGGCAACTTGGGAGGCTGAGGTGGGAGGATTACTTGAACCCAGGAGTTCCAAGCTGCAATGAGCCATATACGATTGCACCACTGCACTCCAGACAATGGTGGATGGAGTGAGACCCGATCTCTAAGAAAAAGAAGAAAAAAAGACCTCCGGGCTATCAAAGCCCGGTCAATGATAATGGATAAATCCCAAGCTTCCCAAGGGGATATCTAAGCTCCTTTAAACCCAGCAGCCTCCCGTGCAGCTTCCACTTTCAAGTTTGACATGCCCCTTGTTGAAATCCAGACTCTGGAATGTCCAATGATCCAAAGCCACCATGCTATAAGGAAGTTTGAGCTAGCCACATGGAGAGAAAGAATATATTGAAAAAGCTCCAAGGCACCAAACATGTGAGTGAAGCCTCATGGACGCCCAGCCCTGCCAGCCATCAACATAAGGCAGCTAAATGAGAGACTACTTTATACTGAGATTACAACAGCTGAGTTCCAGAGAACCCTCGACTTAAATCGTTGCAAGAAAACATCCTCAATTATTGATGCTTTAAATGACCACAGAGCCTGATGCAATGGCACATGCCTGTAATCCCAGCACTTTGAGAGGCCAAGGAGGGAGAATCACTTGAGCTCAAGGGTTTGAGGCCAGCCTGGACAACAAAGCAAGACCCCATTTCTACAGAGGGGGAAAGAAAAAAAACTAGCCAGGTGTGGTGGTGCACGCCTACAGTCCCGGCCACTCGGGAGGCCGAGGTGAGAGGACTGCTTGAGCTTAGGAGGCTGAGGCTGCAGTGAGCCATGATCATGCCACTACACTCCAGCCTGGGTGACAGAGGGAAACCTTGTCTCACCCGCCCTGCCCCCCACCGCCCCCGCAAAGAGAAAACAAAACAAAAACACAGCCAACCTCTTCTCTCACCATAACTTCAACCCACTTGATTCGCTCGTGGTCAATGGCTCCGGTGTGTCCTCTCCCACATTTGGGGATGTGTTCTTTCAGTTCCTCCTGGGTATAATAGCACTCTTCTCCAATCCTGCCCCAGGAAACCTCCTGGCCATCCCGGCGACACACCCCTGGCTCCCCAGACCCTCTCCCACCTGTATGTCACCAGTCATTTGGTTGTACCTTTCCTCTAACCCGACATTCTCTATTACAGGGAGTTAAAGTCTCCTGCCTCAGAGGAAATAAGTATTTCTGGAAGTCAACACCTCTCTTGTCTCTTAGGAAATCCTGAACTCAATTAAAAAATATCAGGTGTTCCTGAGGGTAGAGGGGAGGAAGATGCCTTTGTGGGGAGCAACTGGGAAGACATGAAGGTCGGGGGATCCCCCAAGGGCAGACTGAAGCCCACTCCCTAGGTATCTCCCAAGAGTGGAAGGGTGACCCTAAGGGCAGAATTCTGGGCTACCCCAAAGATTTCTGAGCCCCAGAACTCAGCTCAGAAACAGCTGGGCCTCCAACTTAAGTGGACCTTGCAGGATGGGGCAAGGGAGGGTCCCAAAGGTAATCAGTGTGGATTATGAATCAAGAAGCCTCTAGATGTTTTCACACTTCATAAAACCCATGCCCTAACAGCAAACAGCGATGACCTAGGTTCAATCATCTACATCCAAGAGGCGGAAAAACTAACAACACTGTAGCAGTGCTGTTAAGATGGTCCCCAGTGGTCTCCACCTCGTGGTACTCCATGCTGTAAGTAAGCTCAAGCCAGACACATGAAGAGAAAGAATATACTGGAAAAGCTCTGAGGCACCAAACATGTGAGTGAAGCCTCGTGACCTTGCGCGATTCCCTCTCCTGAGGAACTCGCTTCTAACCAATGGAATACTTCAGCGCTGGGGGATGCCCCTTTCACAATTAGATTTCAACATATTAAGACTTCTTTCTTGCTAGTAGACACCTCGCTATGCTGCCTTTGACAAAGCAAACCGCCACATGGGGGAGGAACTGAGGGTTTCCCCTAGCCAATGCTCAGCTGGAGCTTAGGCCTTTAGACCAGCAGTTGGCAAGGAACTGAATATTGCCAACAACTAGGTAAGCTTGGAAGCCAATTCTACCCCAGACAAGCCTTTGCCTGAGACCCGATTCCCATCAGCACATTGTAACAGAGAACACCTTAAAACAGAGAACCCAACTAAGCCACACCAAGATTCCTGACTCACAGAAACTGCAAGAAAAGAAATGTGTGTTGTTTAAAGCCAGTAAGTTTGTGCAAAGTAAGCCACTGCACTCCAGCCTGGGGGATGCAGTGAGACTCCGTCAAAAGAAGGAAAGAGAAAGAAAGAGAAGGAAGGAAGGAAGGAAGGAAGGAAGAGAGAGAGAGAGGGAGGGAGGGAGAAAAAGAGAGAGGAGGGAAGGAAGGAAGGAAGGAGAGAGAAAAAGAGACAGAGGGAGGGAGGGGACTCAGTTGAACTTGTATGAACTTGGGAAACTTTTAAGTTTGTGGCCATTTGCCATACAAATTTTAGTCATTTGGTTACACAGCAATTGCTATCGCAAATGTTATTACTTCTAAGATGTTAACTACACACCAGGCCCTGTTCTAAGGCCTATCCATGCCTTTATTCTCTTAAACCTCATCCTATATCTTTGGGGAAGATATTATTAGTATTTCACCCACCAGGAAACTGGGAGATGAGATTACTTGCCTAGCTGGTCAACGTCGGGACCAGGGTTAGAGTTAGTACCACTCCCTCTCCAAACAGAGGAGTTTTCTCACTTCTGAGTTTGCAAACCGATCTTCTTATCTGAGATGCTTGCTCAGACACAAAAACTAAAGATAAAGACATGAGTAAGCAGATCAAATACACTGGGGGAAAGGTTAAAATACATAGCTACTGGCCGGGCACTGTGGCTCACACCTGTAATCCAAGCACTTTGGAGGCCAAGGCGGGCGGAACACCTGAGGTCGGGAGTTCAAGACCGGCCTGACCAACATGGTGAAACCCCGACTTAAAAAAAAATACATCGCTACCAGCAGGAGGCGCTATCTTTGGAGTACTGATGATCGGGAGGCCGGAGGATCAGGAAGGGACTCGGGTGGGTGGAGGAGCTCACTCAGGGGTCTCCAGGCAACAGCTATTTACTAACTGGTATGAAAATATTTTAATATTTTAACAATCAGCTGTACCAACGTGTCTCAGCTGAATATCTGCTCTGAATACACAGAAAGGAGATTATTGAAGCCAAAAGAATAAGAATCCAAGCCGTGAATCATACCACAATCATTCCGCCTTGGCTTAGAAATGGATTAGACAGCATCATTTTTTTTCGTTCCCCAGTGGATTTTAAATTCCCAAGTTGGGTACAAACCTGCAAGCCTCTACTGAGTGTATTGTAAGTAACGTGGAAGGTGATGACCCGCACGCTGGCAAGAATCGCCTGGGAGCTTTATTTTATTGTTATAGAGGCAGAGTATCGCTCTGTTGCCCAGGCTGGAGGGCAGTGGTACGATCGTAACTCACCACAGTCTTGACCTCCTGAGCTCAAGCGATCCTCTTGCTTCAACCTCCCCAGTAGCTGGGACTACAGGTACACGCCACTATGCCTGGCTAAATTTTTTTAAATGTTTTTGTAGAGATGGGATCTTGCTATATTGCCCAGGCTGGTCTCAAACTCCTGGCCTAAAGCCAGGAGCCAGGCCTCCAAAAAGCACTGGGAGAACAGGTGTGAGCCACCATGCCCAGCTCACTGTCGCCAGGCTGGAGTGCAGTGGCGCAATCTTGGCTCACTGTAACCTCTGCCTCCCATTCAAGTGATTCTCCTGCCTCAGCCTCCTGAGTAGCTGGGACTACAGGCACACACCACCACACCCAGCTAATTTTTTTATTTTTAGTAGAGACGGTGTTTCACCATGTTGGCCAGGATGGTCTCGATCTCCTGACCCCGTGATCTGCCTGCCTCAGCCTCCTAAAGTGCTGGGATTACAGGCATGAGCCACTGTGCCCAGCCATTTTTTGTTTATTTTTTTATTTTTTTTGAGATGGAGTCTCACTCTGCAGTGGCATGATCTTGGCTCAGTGCAACCTCTCTCTCTCTCGGGTTCAAGTGATTCTCCTGCTTCAGCCTCCCAAGGAGCTGGGACTACAGGTGCATGGCCACCATGCCCAGCTAATTTTTGTATTTTTAGTAAAGATGGGATTTCACCATGTTGGCCAGGATGGTCTCGATCTCTTAACCTCCTGATCCGCCCACCTCAGCCTCTCAAAGTGCTGGGATCACAGGCGGGAGCCACCGTGCCTGGTTGAGAGATCCTCATTCTAAGACAAGCACCGAAGAGTTCCAGAATGTTCTCGCAGACCCACCCACAGGACCAACGCACAGGCCCCATGCCACTTCGTGATGGATTGCAGTCACGCGTGTCTACTGAAAAGCCTCACACAGCATGCCTCGGTGGCTGCCCTGTGTTGGAAGCCTGCTTCTAGGGCCCGTGCACCCAGCCGTGGACGTTTAAATGGCAGCTTTACGAGAAGGCCTCAGCTATTCTCTGGTCCGGATGGAAGAGGCCAGAGGTTTGAAAATAGACCCAATTCAGCCAGGCATGGTGTCTCACTCAAAATCCCAAAATCTCAGCACTTTGGGATGCTGAGGTAGGCAGATCACCTGAGGTCAGGAGGTCGAGACCATCCTGGCCAACATGGCGAAATTCAGTCTCTACTTAAAAAAAAAAAAAAAAAAGCTGGGCATGGTGGCAGGTGCCTGTAATCCCAGCTACTTAGGAGGCTGAGGCATCAGAATCACTGGAACCCAGGAGGTGGACGTTGCAGTGAGCCAAGATGGCACCACTGCACTCCAGCGTGGGGGACAGAGCGAGACTGTGTCTCCAGTGAAAAAGGGGAAGGAAGGAAGGAAGGAAGGAACGGAGGGAGGGAGGGGACCCAGTTGAACTTGTATGAACTTGGGAAAGTTTTCTTAACTACTCTGGGCCCTAGTTTCTGATTTTAAAAAGGGAAGAGGTGAGCCAGACACTGTGGCTCATTCCTATAATCCCAGCTACTTGGGAGGCTGAGGCAGGAGGATTGCTAAACGCCAGGAGTTCAAGGCCAACCTGGATAACATAGCAAGACCCCCGTCTCTACAAAAGAAAATTAAATTTTTAAATAGCTAGATGTGGTGGTGCCCACCTACAGTCTCAGCTACTTGAGAGGCTGAGGCAGGAGGATCACCTGAGCCCAGGAGCTCAAGGCTGCAGTGAGCTATGATTGCACCACTGCACTCCAGCCTGGGCAAAAGAGCAAGACCTTGTCTATTTCTTTATTTGAGACAGAGTCTCGCTCTGTCACCCAGGCTGGAGTGCAGTGGTGCAATCTCCACGTACTACAACCTCCAAGGCACTGTTATTTGAACCCGGGCTCGTCAGTGCCCTCTCCCAGACTTTCTGCACTAGGAACTGTTGTTATCTTCCTTCAGTGCTCAGAGAGGCTGTGGCACTTGACCGGGGTTGCCCAGCTCTAACAGGATGGGCTTGGATTTTCAAGGTGGCTCCTTTGGCCCCAAATCTGTCTTTTGTAACATATGTGGGGTCCTCCAGAGGAACTTCACCAGGCAAGAACGGCCCTCTTGGATGGCAAAGGAATACATTTGATCTGCAGCACAGCATTTCAGAGAGAGACTGGAATTTGTTTTGTTGCTGTGGTGGTGGTTGTTACTTTTTGGTGTTTTTTGAGAAGTCTCACTCTGTCACCCAGGCTGGAGAGCAACAGTGTGATCTTAGCTCACTGCAACCTCTGCCTTCTGGGTTCAAGTGACTCTCCTGTCTCAGCCTCCCGAGTAGCTGGGACTACAGATGTGTGCCACCATGCCCAGCTAATTTGTTTATTATTTATTTTTGTATTTTTTAGTAGAGATGAGATTTCACCAAGGTGGCCAGGCTGGTCTCAAACTCCTGACCTCAGATGATCTGCCTGCCTCCGCCTCCCAAAGTCCTGGGGATGGTGGGATTATTCTTTAACGTCAATGTCACCATTGGATTTTTGATTCAGGGTTCATCTCTATGTGTACGTGGTCTTCCCGTCTCTATTTGTGATTTGGGGATTCTAAGACCTGCCCTCCCAAATGTTATTTTCATGGTTGCAAGAGACAGAGGAGGTGAAAGGAGTCAGAGTAATTGGAAATATCAGAAGGTGAAGTCTTTTTTAATCCCAGTTCAGTCTTTCAAGCTGGTTCTAGTTGCCAGGGCTTACAGAATGGGTTGCGGGTGCCATGCCAGCCTTCGGGATTGTGTAAATGTCATCCTGAGTTTCTTGAGACTTCGCATAACTAAGTTCGACAGACATCACATGCTTTCTCCCTGCCAAGCTCTATGCAGAGCGCTCCCAGAGATTCAAGGGTCAGTAAGAGAGGGGACTTGGCTTTGTAGAGTTTAGTACTTCAAGGGCAGAGAAAAGCTTAGTGATAACAGTTTCATTAGTTCACCCTTCCTCTCATTCTTTCATTCTACTATATGCCAGGCATTTCCAAGTTCAAGACCTTGAAAAGGCAGGTGTTAGGAACATGGGCTCTGGATTCAGACAGAACTGGGTTCCAAAGCTGATGCTGACTGGCTTCATTCTTTTACGTCTCTGTGCCCCAGTTTCCTCCTCTATGAAATGGGTATTGAGGGGAGCAACCCATGAGCTCACACCCAAAGCCCCTTGACCCAAGCTGGGCCCATGGTGGGTGGGGGATGAATGGGGACTGGTCTCTGTGTAGCTCATAGACATTGCACAGCTGCTGTCTGCATGTCTACCTCCTCCTCCAGGCAGGCCCCCTTGAGTACAGTGTATGAATTTGGGAACAGAAGACCCCCTGGGCAGAGAATGGAAGAGAAAATGGAGTTCGCCTGCACTAAGGGGCTTGCAGTTCTCAAAACCAGAGCCATAAAGAGGTGATCAACACAGACGTCCAACTTCACCAGGCTCCATCAGTCATTCACTCAACAAACACTGGTATCTATTATGCACTAGGCACTTTTCCAAGCATTCGAGACACAGTAGCAGAAAAGACCGACCAGAAACAAACCAACCAACCTGCCCTCATGGAGCTGACAATCCAGTTTAGAAAGAAACACGTAATTTTATGTAACGAACAGAACGGCTCCACAAAATGAACAGTGACCCCAAGAGAGAGGGCTCTACATGAGGTGGTGACGTTTGTGCTGAGACCACAGTGCACGAAAGAGCCAGCCAGGGGAAGGGCGTTCCAGGCAGAAGGAAGAGCAAGTGTAAAGGCCTTGAAAATGCAGGGGACAGAAGGAAGGCCAGTGGGGCTCAACCACGGTGAGCGCGGCGATGATGGGATCAGCCGCGTGCGGGGTTCGACCACAGTGAGCGCGGTGATGATGGGATCAGCCACGCGCGGCGGCTCACACCTGTGATCAGGAGGTGTGATCTCTACAAAATACAAAAATTAGCCAGGTGTGGTGGTGCACACCTGTAATCCCAGCTACTCGGGAGGCTGAGGCAGGAGAATCACTTGAACCCAGGACACGGAGGTTGCAGTGAGCTGAGATCATGGCACTGTACTCCAGCCTGGGCAACAGAGTGAAAGAAAGAAAAAGAAAGAGAAAGAGAGAAACGGGGGAGGGAGGAAGGGAAAGAAAAGATGACAATCCCAGCACTGTGGGAGGCCAAGGCGGGTGGATCGCGAGGTCAAGAGATCGAGACCATCCTGGTCAACATGGTGAAACCCCGTCTCTACTAAAAATGCAAAAAATTAGCTGGGCATGGTGGCGCGTGCCTGTAATCCCAGCTACTCAGGAGGCTGAGGCAGGAGAATTGCCTGAACCCAGGAGGCGGAGGTTGCGGTGAGCCGAGATCGCGCCATTGCACTCCAGCCTGGGTAACAAGAGCAAAACTCCGTCTCAAAAAAAAAAAAAAGAAAAGAAAAGAGGACAGAGAGAAAGAAAGAGAAAGGAAAGAAAAGAAAGGAAAGGAAGGAAAGGGAGGGAGGGAGGGAGGGAAAGGAAGAAAGGGAAAGAGGGGAGGGGGAGGGAAGAGGAGGGAAGAGGAGGGGAGGGGAGGGGAGGGAAGAGGAGGGGAGGGGAGGGAAAGGAAGAAAGGGAAAGAAGAGGGGAGGGGAGGGGAGGGAAGAGGAGGGGAGGGGAGGGGAGGGAAGAGGAGGGGAGGGGAGGGAAAGGAAGAAAGGGAAAGAAGAGGGGAGGGGAGGGGAGGGGGCATAGCTGTTCCCAGGACTGGAAACCCAAGGTACAGATAAATTCTAGACTGAAAAGTCACATTGAACAGTGGGGATAATTTGGAAGTGGGGGTGGTGGGGGTTCCTAAGCTGCTTGGGTTCCAAGCACCAGCATGGAGAATCTGGTAGACCAAATGGGATGGGGAGCCCCATCTCTGGGGGGCCCTACCCAGACCTTCCACAGCTGCCAAAGCTGCTAATACAAAAAACAAAAGAAGGGTCTTTCTGCACCATAAGTCAGCCAGCTACACTGAGAAAGAAGCTCCCTGGGACCAGACCTATTTTTCAAAATATCAACTAGGCTAGAATTGGCCAACCTGCCTCCCTTAAGAAAAGAAAGAAAGAGGCCAGGCACGGTGGCTCACGACTGTGATCTCAGCACTTTGGGAGGCCAAGGTGAGTGGATCATTTGAGGTCAGGAGTTTGAGACTAGCCTGGCCAACATGGTAAAGCCCCATCTCTACAAAAAATACAAAAATTAGCCAGGCATGGCAGCTAATTACAGTGGGTGCCTGTAATCTCAGCTACTTGGGAGGCTGAGGCAGGAGAATCACCTGAATCTGAGAGGCGGAGGTTGCAGTGAGCTGAGATCATGCCACTGCACTCCATCCTGTGCAACGGAGCAAGACTCCATCTCAAAAAACAAACCAAGAAATAGAAGGAGGAGGAGGAAGAGGAGGAGGAAAAGGAAGAAGAAGAAAGAAGGAAGAAGAAGAAAGAAGAGGAAGGAGGAGGAGGGAAGGAGGAGGAAGGAAGAAGAGGAAGAGGAAGAGGAGGAGGAGGAAGGAGGAGGAAGAGGAGGAGGAAGAAGAGGAGGTAGAGGAGGAGGAAGAGGAGGAGGAGGAAGAAGAAAGGGGAGGAGGAGGAAGAGGAGGAGGAAGAGGAGGACGAAGAGGAGGAGGAGGAGGAAGAAAGGGGAGGAGGAGGAAGAGGAGGAGGAAGAGGAGGAGGAGGAGGAAGAAAGGGGAGGAGGAGGAAGAGGAGGAGGAGGAGGAAGAAAGGGGAGGAGGAGGAAGAGGAGGAGGAGGAGGAAGAAAGGGGAGGAGGAGGAAGAGGAGGAGGAGGAGGAAGAAAGGGGAGGAGGAGGAAG
>NW_022437092.1:1358443-1368661 GCF_009761245.1 Sapajus apella
GAGGAGGAGGAAGAGGAGGAGGAGGAAGAGGAGGACGAAGAGGAGGAGGAGGAAGAGGAGGAGGAGGAAGAGGAGGACGAAGAGGACTCTGATCTCTAAGCAGGTTCTTTTTAAAAGGTTAGGTTGCAGTTTAATTGTGATATCAACCTGCTTTGCTTTTCTTTTTTTTCAAGACAGGGTCTCACTGTCACCCAGGCTGGAGTACAGTGGTATGATCATCACTCACTGCAGCCTTGAACTCCTGGGCTCAAGCGATCCTCCCACCTCAGCCTCCCGTGTAGGTGGGACTACAGGTGTGCACCACCACACCTGACTAGTTTTTTTTAGTAGAGACAAGATCTCCCTATGTTGCCCAGGCTGATCTTGAACTCCTGGGCTCAACCGATCCACTTACCTCAGCCTCCCAAAGTGCTGGGATTCCAGGCATGAACCACCATGCCCAGGCTTTTTTAAACTGTGTAAACTGAGGCCTCAGATGCTTAATGGCATACCCACTGCAGAAACTATTGCAAGTGCTTTCAATGTGGCTGCACTGTTCTAAACGCTATTTAATCATGCAGTGAACTTAATCTTTGTAAGAGCCCCAGAGACCCATGCTGTCGTTTTCCCCATTTGACAGGTAGGGAAACTGAGGCCCAGAAAGGGAAAGGAACCCTCCTTCCCAGACTCTGTCAGCAAGTGGCAGAGCTGGGATTTGAACCCAGGCCGAGACACTCAACCACACCTCAGACTGGAGCCAGGCAGGCCCCACACTTGACCCCAGGACCCGCTTGTAACCCATCAGACCTCAGGGGGCCCTGCAAAGGCCCGAGCCTGCCCCTGCCACCCTAGTTCGTCTTTACCAAGGCCTTTGTGCATGAAAAAGCAATAGCCACATATGTAACGATTAGCTATTACATGATGGGAATTCGATGATTGATCCGGGGCTGTTCTCGGAACAGGCGGGAAGGGTACGGCAGGGAGGTGGGTGCCCAGAAGGGCAAGCTGAACGTGCTGTTGCCCGGCGCCTGCCCGGCTGGGGAGCCATGGCGCCACCTGGTGACCAGTTGTGGCAGCGGCAGGGGACCTGGGGTTAACGCAGGGGATGCCCGCGCGCAGGCTGCTTTTTGAGCATGGCTTGTGTCAGGCGCTGTTCCAGCTCAGGGGTCCAAAAACCTCTCTAATAAAGGACCTCAGAGGAAATGCTTCTGGCTCTGAGGGCCGGTCTCTGTCCCAGAGACAGCTCTGCTGTTGTAACACAAAAGGAGCCACAGACAACCAGACCAGGCTGTGGTCCAGTAAAACTTTGCGGACACCGAATTTTAAATGTCACAGAACTTTCACCTATCAAGAATTAGCCTTCTTTTTATTATACGACAATAACAATTAATGAACAGGCCGGGCACAGTGGCTCACGCCTGTAATCCCACCACTTTGGGAGGCCGAGGTGGGCAGATCACTTGAGGTCAGGAGCTCGAGACCAACCTGGCCAACACGGTGAAATCCCCTCTCTACTAAAAAATACAATAATTAGCTGGCATGGTGGCATGCACCTGTAGTCCCAGCTACTTGGGAGGCTGAGGCAGGAGAATCGCTTGAACCCGGGAGAAGGGGGTTGCAGTGAGCCGAGATCGCGCCACTGCACTCCAGCCTGGGTGACAGAGCAAGACTCTGTCTCAAAAAATAAAATAATAATGAACAAAAGCTATATGCAACGATATGGGTGAATTTCACAAACGTTCACACCCATAAAAAAGAAGCCCAAATGAAGAAAGCATGCTGTCCAATTTCATTTATAAAAAGTTGAACTAATCTATGGTGTCAGAAATTTAGTAGGCATTTTCTTTTTATTTTACCTTCAGGGAGATATGGGGTAAAGGGCATGAGGGAACTTTTGAGGTGTTGATAATGCTGTATTTTCTAACATGACTGGTTACTTAGGTATTTTTATTCTACTGAAAATTAATTCAGCTGCATATTTATAAACAGTGTACTACTTTCTATATATGTTACATGTCAATAAAGTTGTTTTTTTTTTTTTTTTTTTTTTTTTTTTGAGATAGGGTCTCACTCTGTCACCCAGGCTGGAATGCAGTGGTACAATCGTGGCTCATTGCAGCCTCCAACACGTAGGCTCAAGCAATCCTCCCACCTCAGCCTCCCGAGTAGCTGGGTCTATAGGGGCACGCCACCACACCCAGCCAGTTTTTAATTTTTTTGTAAAGATGGGGTCTTGCTATGTTGCCCAGGCTAGTCTGAAACTCCTGGCCTCAAGCAATCCTCCTGCCTCAGCCTCCCAAAGTGCTGGGGTTGCTGTGCAAACCTCTGTACCCAACCAATAAACATTTAAGTTTTTTTAAAAAAAGAAATACTGTATTTCTTTTGATTTTTCTTCCATCACTAAAAAAATATGAAAACCATTGTTAGTCCACAGGTCCTACAGAAACAGGGCTTGGGGCAAGATTGGCTCCCTGGCTGGAGCTGCCTGGCCCCTGTCCTAGAAGCCAGAGACGTAGCAAAGAATGAACCAGACAGAAGTTCCAGCCCCTCTCCAGCCTGTGCCTCCAAGACAACCAAGGAGCCACAGTCGTGCCAAAAAGGGCCAGGGCCACATGCAGCCTATTCGCTGCACGAACTGTGCCTGATGCATGCCCAAGGACAAGGCTAAGAAATTTGAAACAGTAATCCCAGCACTTTGAGAGCCTAAGGCATGTGGATCACAAGGTCAGGAGTTCGAGACCAACCTGGCCAACATGGCAAAACCCCGCCTCTACTAAAAATACAAAAATTAGCCGGCTGTGGTGGCGCACACCTATAATCCCAGCTACCCGGGAGGCTGAGACAGGAGAATTACTTGAACCTGGGAGTTGGAGGTTGCAGTGAGCTGAGATTGCACCACTGCACTCCGGTGACAAGAGCAAAATTCTGTCTCAAAAACAAAAAGAAAAAGAAATTCGAAACACGGCCAGGTGCAGTGGCACATGCCTATAATCCTAGCATTTTGGGAGGCTGAGGCAGGTGGATCACCTGAGGTCAGGAGTTTGAGACCAGCCTGGGCAACATAGCAAGACCCCATCTCTACAAAAAAATTTAAAAATTATCCAGGAGTGGTGGCATACACCTGTGATCCTCGCTGCTCAGGTGACTGAGGTGAGAGGATCACTGAAGCCCAGGAGGCCAAGGCTACACTCAGCCATTATTGCACCACTGCACTCCAGCCTAGGTGACAGAGTGAGACCCTGTCCCTAAAAATAGAAGTCTCAGTTTGCGTGTCTCATCCTCGCAGCTCAGGCCTCAGGGACCAGGACAATTGAGGCCACCCATCCCATCCCTAGCTGGGAAAGTCACCCAGTCGTAGCTGGTAACCTGCAGTTTGGCTGAGCCTGGGTCCCTACATTAAGGGAAGAGCCACTGTGGTGGCTCACGCCTGTGATCTAAGCACTTTGAGAGGCTGCGGCAGATGGCTCACTTGAGGTCAGGAGGTCGAGGCCAGCCTGGCCAACATGATGAAACCCTGTCCTATTAAAAATACAAAAAAAATAGCCAGGTGTGGTGGCATGTGCCTGTAGTCCCAGCTACTCCAGAGGCTGAGGCAGGGGAATCGTCTTAACCCGGGAGGCGGCCAATTCAAGGTCACGCCATCTCTGTCTTGGCTCTCGGGTGCCTCGGTAAGTAACCTGGAATTCACCTCTCAGGATCTGTTCACCCATCTGCATGAGGGGCAAAATAATAAGGGTCCTATGGGTCATCATAAGTAATCATAAGAAGATATTAAGTAACCACAATAACAGTCATAGCCACACCAGCTGCCTGCGCCATGTCACGAGATCGTTGTGTGCATTTGAAAAGATGTCTGCACAGAATCACTTTGGAGAACAACGGCATGCACCACCATCTATTTATAACAATGAGGATTAAACGCGTTAATGCACATAAAGGCCTTGGAACAGTGCCCCACGGATAGTAAGTGCTCCATCAATACTGGGCTGGTTTGGTTTTGTTTAAGACAGAGTCTTGCTCTGTTGCCCAGGCTGGAGTACCGTGGTGCCATCTCGGCTCATGGCAACCTCCACCTCCCGGGATCCAGTGATTCTCTTGCCTCAGCCTCTGGAGTAGCTGGGATTACAGGCACACGCCACCACGACACGCTAACTTTTTGTATTTTTAGTAGAGACAGGGTTTCACCATGTTGGCCAGGCCGGTCTTGAATTCCTGACTTCAAGTGATCCACCCACCTCAGCCTCCCAAAGTGCTGGGATTACAGGTGTGAGCCACCGCGCCAGGCCCACGCTGCTTATTGCCGGGCACAGTGGCTCATGCCTATAATCCCAGATACTCCAGAGGCTGAAGCAGGAGGATCACCTGAGCCCAGGAGTTTGCAACCAGTCTGGGCAACATGGTGAGACCCCATCTCAAAAAAAAAAAAAAAATAAAAAAAAAAAACATAGGGATGATGATGATGATTACGGCCTAATAAGTACCATTCATGACACTCATGCAGTTCCCTTAACACTCCTCTCTCTGCTCCCATCCTCATCATGTTCTCTCTATTCTCTGATGATGACGATGGCTCAGCAGCTCACTGCTTAGACCAGGCGGCAGCAGCCTCACCCAGCAGCCTGTTGGAAAGGAATGCAAAAACCCTGGCCAGGCACGATGGCTCACACCTGTAATCCCAGCACTTTGGGAGGCTCAGGTGACCGGATCACCTGAGGTCAGGAGTTTGAGACCAACACCACCAACATGGAGGAACTCCGTCTCTACTAAAAATACAAAAATTGGCACATGCTTCTAATCCCAGCTACTCAGGAGGCTGAGGCAGGAGAATCACCTGAACCCGAGAGGCAGAGGTTGCGGTGAGCCGAGATCACGCCACTACACTCCAGTCTGGGTAACAAGAGCAAAACTCCGTCCAAAAAAAAAAAATAAGAGGAAGGAAGGCAGACAGGCAGGCAGGCAGGCAGGCAGAATCCCAAGTCTTAGCCTAGACCTGTCAAAACAGAATCTGCATTTAAGAAGACCCTATAGGCCAGACATGGTGGCTCACACCTGTAATCCCAAGATTTGGGGAGGCTGAAGCAGGAGGATTGCTTGAGACCAGGAGGTTGAGGCTGCAGTGAGCCATTATCAGGTCATTGCACTCCAGCCTGAGTTACAGAACATGACTCTGTCTCAAAGAGAAGCATTGAGTTTTATTAGAACTTAACTGATGGTTGACCCAAATCCACTTGGCTGGCTGGCAGCGGCTCTCATTCATTGTTAGTCAATGCTTTTCTTCAAGAGATATTTTGTAAGCATCTACTGGCTGGTGACCTCAGTCTCTGGGGACACAGCTGTGAACGGGACAAACAAGCAACCCCTTTGGGGATATTCCAGTGGGCAAGACAGACCACCAGAAATGAGATAAATAACAATTCCAGGGCATGGCAATGTGTTCCAGTCTGCTTAGACCTGCGTGAGTGCATTGATGGATTGGGATGTTGGCTGATAAAGTGGACATTTGGCTTTAAAAGATTCCTGCCTGCAAAGCAAATACTGAGGCCAGACACAGTGGCTCATGTCTGTAATCCCAGCACTTTAGGAGGCCAAGGAGGGTGGATCACTTGAGGCCAAGAGTTCAAGACCAGCCTAGCCAACATGGCGAAACCCTGTCTCTACTAAAAATACAAAAGTAGCTGGGCATAATGGCAGGTGCCTGTAATCCCAGCTATTTGGGAGGCTGAGGCAGAAGGATCACTTGAACCTTGGAGGCAGAGGTACCAGTGAGCTGAGAACACTCCACTGCACTCCAGCCTGGGTGACAATGCAAGACTCTCTCTCAAAAAAGGAAGAAAGAAGAAAAGAAAGCAAAGCTTGAAGAAGACAGTAATGCAGGCAGAAGGAGCAAAGAGACCAAACTCAGTCACGAGACGTGAACAATGGCAATCTCATCCAATCACTATCAGAAGGTGGCCACAGGGCATTCATGAAGACCACTGGCGAGGTGAAATCATGTGAGCCTCACTGTGGCATGTACTGTGCCTGGGTAGGGTTCCCACGGGTGGACAAAACCACCGCAGTTATAAAAATAAAACTTCCAAACAGGCTATGAAGAACGGAAGATGCTTAGGCCGGATGTAGTAGCTTCCATCTATAATCCCAGTGATTTAGGAGGCTGCCACAGGAGGATCGTTTGAGACTGGGAGTTTGAGACCAGCTTGGGCAACATAGTGAGACCTTGTCTCTACAAAAATAAAAAATTAGCCGGATGTGGCGGCACACACCTGCAGTCAGCTACTAGGGAGGCTGAGAAGGGAGGATCACACGAGCCCAGGAGTTTGAGGCTGCGGTGAGCTATGATTGCCCCACTGGACTCCAGCCTGGGTAACAGAGCAAGATCTTGTCTCTAAACAGTAATAATAAGGACGGCCGAAAGAGCTCAGTTGGAGAGCGTTAGACCGAATAGTAATAATGGGAGACATTCTACAGGATGATTTATCTGCTTTCTTCTCGGAGTCAACAGGATAGAAAATAGGAGATCAGGAAGATGCTATAGACTGAATAAGACATAGAAGACATGACTACCAGAAAACTAAATATGGAATTACCATATGATCCAGCAATCCCACATCTAGGAAGACATCTCAAAGAATGGAAAGCAGGGTCTCCAAGAGTTATCATCTGTACACCTATGTTCACAGCAGCATTATTCGCAATAGCCCCAAAATGAAAGCAACCCCAGTGTTTATGGATGGATGGACAGGTGGGTGGATGGATGGATGGATGGAAGGATGGGTGGACGGGTGGGTGGGTGAATAAGCGGGTGAGTGGATGGATGGATGGAAGGATGGGTGGATGGGTGGGTGGGTGAATAAGCGGGTGGGTGGATGAATGGATGGAAGGATGGGTTGGGTGGATGGGTGATAGATGGGTGGATGGGTAGGTGGGTGATTAAATGGGTAGATGGGTGGGTGGATGGATGGGTAGATGGGTGGATGAATGAGTGGATGGGTGGGTGGATGGATGGGTGGATATATGGATGGATGGATAGATGGATGGATGGATGGATGGGCAGATGGATAGATGGACAAAATGTGATCTATCCATACAATAGAATATTATTCAGCCTTAAAAAGTAAGAAAATTCTGACACATTCTACAACATGGATAAACCTGGAGGACATTATGCCCAATGAAATACTCTAGACACAAAAGGGTTAACACTGTATATTTCTACTTATATGAGGTCCCTAGAGTCATCAGATTCATATAGACAGAAAGTAGAATGGTAGATGCCAGGGGCTGGGGGATAGGGTATGGGGAGTGAGTGTTTCATGGGGAAAGAGTTTCAGTTTGCAGTGATAAAGTTCTGGAGATCAGCTGGGCGTGGTGGCTTATACCTGTAATCCTGGCACTTTGGGAGTCTGATGGGGGCTGACCACTTGAGTTCAGGAGTTCGAGACTAGCCTAGCCAACATGGCAAAACCCTGTCTCTACTACAAATACAAAAATTAGCCAGGCGTGGTGGTGCATGCCTGTAATCCCAGCTACTTGGGAGGCTGAGGCAGGAGAATCGCTTGAATCCGGGAGGTGGAGGTTGCAGTGAGAAGAGATCTTACCACTGCACGCCAGCCTAGGCAACAGAGCAAGACTTTGTCTCAAAACAAACAAAAACAAGTTCTAGAGATGGATGGTGGTGATGGTCACACAACAATGTGAATGTACTTAATGCCACTGAACTGGATGCTTTAAAATGGTTAAAATTGTCAATTTTATGTTATGTATATTTTATCACCATTAAAAGAGAGAGAAACGGCAAAATGCAACACACAGACATCCTTGATTCAAAAAAAGAATCAACTGTAAAAAGACGAGCAAGGAAATCTGAATGTGGACTGGAAATTAGATATAAAACCCATGATGAATGTTCTCAGTGTGATATTGCTAAGATGTGTCTGTGTGCTTTAGAGATGTCGTCTGAAGTTTGCAAAAATCACATGAGGTCACGGATTTACTTTTAAATATTCAGAAAGAGGATATGGATTTCTCATGCACGTCTGGCACAATCCTGATAATAATTCAATTGCAGTGGGTATGGACGTTTCACCGAGCTCTTCTTCCTACTTTGAGCGTATTAGAACACTTTCAGAGTAAAAAAGCTCTTACAGAACACAGTATTTAAAAAGTGAAGGCAAACTTCTAAAACATGAGGGCAAAAGCATGTTGTACTAATAAATCAAACTCTTAAAGCCATTTGAAAGTATGATATATCTCGACATTTCATCCTTTTCATGTTATTTTTATATGTATTTTAAAGTACATTTAACACATTTAGCAAAATACTTTCATAAATTACACATAAATAAATGCGTATGCTGTGGGTATGCATTTCAGCTATGGGTGTGCTGAGTAATTGTTTTGCTGGTTGGGTAGTTCAGAAGTTTGGAGATCATGGCTATAAGGACACCTTGGGCCAGGCATGGCGACTCATGCCTGTCATCCCAGCAATTTGGGGGGCCAAGGCAAGAGGGTCACTTGAGCCCATGAGTTTGAGACCAACCTGAGCAAGAGCCCAACGCTACAAAGACAAAAAATTTTTTTAACTAGCTGGTCATGGTGTGGTGCACCTGTAGTCCCAGCTACTTGCGAGGCTGAGGTGGGAGGCTCGTTTGAACCCAGGAGGTCAAGGCTGCAGTGAGCCATGGTAGAGCCACTGCACTCCAGCCTGGGTGACAGAGCAAGACCTTGCCTCCAAAATTAATTAATTAATTAAAATTTATAGAACTGAAGCTGGGCGTAGTAGCACAAGCTTGTAATCCCAGCACTTTGGGAGGCCGAGGCGGATGGATCACCTGAGGTCAGGAGTTCAAGATTAGCCTCTACTAAACCCTGTCTCTACTAAAAATAAAAATAATTAGTCAGACATGGTGGCACATGCCTGTAATCCCAACTACTCAGGAGGTTGAGGCAGGAGAATTGCTGGAACCTGGGAGGCGAAGATTGCAGTGAGCCGAGATCACGCCACTGCACTCTAGCCTGGAGGACAAGAGGAAAACTCTGTCTCAAAAAAAAAAAAAAAGAAAGAAAGAGAAAAGAAAAGAACAGGAAACGAGGGATAGTGGAAATACATGGAGACTAAAGAGGGAAGGAAGAGGAGAGTCGTCGAGAGAGAAAGGGTAAGTTCTGGAGAGGGCGGAATAGAGAAGTGGTGCCTAGCGCCGACGGGAAGGGAATGGTGCACCCTGGCCAGTTACGGGATGATGGATGAGTGGATGGATAGACTGGTATATAAAAGGATAGGTGGGTGGATGGACTGAAGCACGGAAGAACGGAAGAATGGGCGAGTGGGAGAGTGGGTTGGATGATGGATGGAGGTGGGGACAGGTGGGTGAATGCGAAAGTGGTTGGATGGCTGGAAAATGGATGGATGAGAGAATGAATAGGGAGATGGATGAATGGATTGATGGATAGAAAGATGGATGGATGATAGATGGGCGGATGGATGATGGGCGGATGGATGATGGGCGGACGGACAGATGGATGATGGACGGATGGATGATGGACGGATGGATGATGGACGGACGGACGGATGACGGACGGATGGATGGATGGATGCACAAAAGTTTGGATGAGTGGGTGGTGGGAGGCTGAGTGGATGGAGAGGAGGGAAAGCTAAGAGGAGCCCAGCACTGTGGAGGGTGGAGGGGAGGTCACCACGTTGCCTTCCTAAACGATGCTCAAACTTGCCAGCAGATGTCAGACTAGCCTCAGGAAACCACCTCGGGGCCAAGCTTGCACCACCCTGAGCCCCATCCGGAAGCTGATTCAAACTGAGCAACGGCTCATTTTAATAAAACAGTTTTCATTGCACCGCGTATTTACACACCCCCTCACCAGCATCCTCTCAACCCAAATGGCAGTTATAACCCCACTTCCCCTCCTGCAATGGAAAAATGGGGGCGTGGTGGGCGTCTGGTGAAGTGTGCTTTCCACAGGGTGGAGTCCACATCATGGAGAGGGTAAGAGAGTCAATGTTGGGATCCCCTAAATTGATTAGTGTCCACATCAGCCTCAGCTCCAATCAACCTAATATTTATATTCTCATCCCAGGCTCCTGAGATCTGCTCAAGAATCCACCCTAGGTCTCCGCCTTTGCAAAAAAGAAAAAAAAAAAAAGAAAGAAAAAAAAAAAAGTTCTTGAGGAAAGGGAAAGGAATGGGGAAAGAAAGGAAGGGAGAGGGGAGAAGGGAGAGAGGGGAG
>NW_022437092.1:1368761-1373513 GCF_009761245.1 Sapajus apella
GGGGAAGGGAGAAAGGGGAAGGGAGAAAGGGGAAGGGAGAAAGGGGAAGGGAGAAAGGGGAAGGGAGGGGATGAGGACCCTGTCTCAAAAGGGAGGGAGGGAGGGAGGGGAGAGACTCTGTCTTAAAAGGAAGGAAAAGAAAGAAGGAAAGGAGAGAGAGGGGAAAAGAAAGAGGGAGGGAGGGGAGAAGAAAAACCATCAGCTCCCCTACTGTGTGGAAAAGGATGTGCAGGGGCCGGCCTGGGACCAAAACTTCACGCAAACCACCTTCAACGCTTGAACAGCCAAGAACCAGGGATTTCCGGGGTGAGGACCCAGCTCAGAAAAGTCATTCATCCAACATTGCCCAGTAGCAACTACATGACAGAGCCAGTTCCACCCCCGCGTCTCCCACCAAAGACCCACTTTTGGGGTCACCGACAAAGAGAAAGGGGGACCCAGGACCAGACTCAACTGAAGCCACCATGTATCTAGGTCCCCTTCCGCCTTCACACACTTTTGTCTCCACCCCTTAAACCCACAGATTTCAACTCAACACTGGAAATAGAAATGGGATTCCCACCTTCCCCCCCCCCCAGAGAGCAGCACTTCTCAGCCACCCCAACAGAAACATTTGCTGGCTGGGCGCGGTGGCTCACGCCTGTAACCCCAGCACTTTGGGAGGCCGAGGCAGGTGGATCACCTGAGGTCGGGAGTTCAAGATAACACTGACCAACGTGGAGAAACCCCGTCTCTACCAAAAACTACAATACTGGCCCGGTGTGGCAGCAGGTGCCTGCAATCCCAGCTCCTCTGGAGGCTGATTCAGGAGAATCGCTTGAACCTGGGAGGCGGAGGCTGCAGTGAGCTGCACTCCGGCCTGGGCAACAATTGCAAAACTCCATCTCAAAAAAAAGAAAAGAAAAAGAAAAATATTTGCCAAGCCGTCAGAGTGGACACTCACAATCCTCGGAGCCGGGTCCTGGCTGCCACACCCCGGGTTAACCCTGTGTTGCCACAGCGTGGGGCAGTGCGGGGAGTCACGGAGCCATGGGGGTGCCCAGGGGTCTTAACACAACTAATATTGATCAATTAGCAGGGAAGCATTTTGACATTTCAGAAGCCAGTACAGACATATCAATACGTTCAATGCATGAATTTGCTCCCTGGAAAAAAGCGTGCCCAAAACACTCTAGCCCCCAAAGGAACCCCAGTACATCCCGACTCGACGCGGCCCATACTCACTCCCATTCTTTCCTCCTGGCCTGGGGGGTGTTGTGGATTTTGTGGGCCTGGTGGGCCAAGATGACATCTCGGTGGTCCACCACGCCACCCCGCCGCCTCAGAGGGGGCCCCTCGAAGCAGATGCTGAGCCGGGGAGGCCGCGTGTCCTGCAGGGTGCTGGGCGGGCCCCGAGCTGCGGTCGTGCAGGGCGTCATAGTAACTGGGGCGCCAGAGCATGGAGTCGGGGACCCAGGGAGACTTCAGCATCCATGGGGCTCGCTCAGAAATCCCAGGGTCTTCCGCCTCAGCACAGTGAGGGGGAAACTAGGGGAAGAAAGAAGAGAGAGAGGGCCGGCGTGAGGGAGAGGCAGGCAGAGCTCACAGAGCGCCAGGAGAAGGAAACTCAGAAGGCAGGAGAGGCCGCCCCACCCTCCTTCCCAGAAAGTCAAAATATACCCCGACCCCAGCTGGCCGGGATTTAGTAGTTCCTTGGCAACTCAGGGCCCAGAAAGCCGGTTCTTAGGAGCTGCCCGGCAACAGCTGCGCCCCATGGAGCAAAAGACTGCGAGGCTGTGCAGCAGGCGCTCGCTCCACCGCCCAGGTGCCGGCCACAGAGGGCGGGACGCTGGGCTTCTCAGCATCGCTACCTCCCTCTCTGCAAAATGAACCACCCTGAGCCTGCTGGTTCGTTCTCCTTCAGTCCCGGGGTCCTGTGAGCTCTGGAAAGCTGAAAGGGTGAGTTCCAGAGGCAGTTTTAAATGCACGCGGGAGACCGGGCGCTGTGGCTCAGGCCTGTAATCCCAGCACTTTGGGAGGCTGAAGAGGGCGCATCACCTGAGGTCAGGAGTTCGAGACCAGCCTGGCCAACATGGTGAAACCTTGTCTCTACTAAAAATACAAAACTTAGCCGAGCGTGGTGGCGCACGCCTGTGATGCCTCAGCTCGGGAGGCTGAGGCAGGAGAATTGCTTGAACCCAGGAGGCAGAGGTTACAGTGAATCAAGTTTGTGCCACTGCACTCCAGCCTGGGCAACGGTGAGACTCTGTCTCTAAATAAATAAATACATGTGGGAGTAGCCACCTGTCCAGCCACGTTGCTTCTCACCAGGTTCTCTGTTTTTTTTAACTTTATTATTTTTTTTTAAGAGATGGGGTCTTGCTATATTGCCCAGGCTAGTCTGGAACTGCTACACTGTAGCGATTCTCCTGCCTTGGCCTCCCTCCCGAGTAGCTGGGAGGACAGGTGCACGCCACCACACCAGGCTTCAGCTGATTTTGGGGTTGGTTGGTTGGTTGTCTGAGATGGAATCACTCTGTCGCCCAGGCTGGAGTGCCATGGCGCGATCTCGGCTCACTGCAACCTCCGCCTTCTAGGTTCAAGCGATTCTCCTGCCTCAGTCTCCTGGGTAGCTGGCACTACAGGCATCTGCCACCACACCCAGCTAACTTTTGAATGTTTAGTAGAGATGGAGTTTCACCATGTTGGCCAGGCTGATCTCGAATTCCTGATCTCAAGTGATCTGCCTGCCTCTGCCTCCCGAAGTGCTGGGATTACAGGCATGAGCCACTGCACCCAGCCAACAGCTGGTTTTTGAAAAGAGAAAAGAGACAGACTTTCCTCCACTCACACATTTGTCAGAGGGACACTCAACACACCAAAGGACCTTGTAGCCCCAAGATATTTATCTGCAATCACTTATTCATTCAACACATCTGAACGGCCACCCAATTTGTGCCTGGCCCTGTGCTAGAGCCTGGGGACACAGCCATGAAAAAGACTGGACAATGTCCCCACCCTCATGGAGAGGACATTCTGGGAGGGAGACAGACAAGGAGCAAAATAAGTGGGTACATAATACAGAGATTAGGAGTTAAAAAGTGCTGGGAAGCGCCGAAGGACTAGGTGTGGTGGCTCATGCCTGTAATCCTAGCACTTTGGCATGCAGATTGCTTGAGCCTAGGAGTTTGAGACCAACCTGGGCAACACAGCAAGACCCCATCTCTACTAAAAATACAAAAATCAGCTGGGCAGGGTGGCGCGTGCCTCTAGTTCCAGCTACTTGGGAGGCTGAGGTGAGAGGATCACTCGAGCCTGGGACGCAGAGGCTGCAGTGAGCCAAGATTGTGCCACTGCACTCTAGCCTGGGCGATAGAGCCAGACCCTGTCTCAAAAAAAATTTTTTTTTAATTGATGAATAAAAATTGTGTGTGTATATAAATAGTTTTTTGAGACGGAGTCTCACACTGTCACCTGAGCTGAAGTGCAATGGTGTGATCTCGGCTCACTGCAACCTCCACCTCCTGGGTTCAAGCGATTCTCCTGCCTCAGCCTCCCAAGTAGCTGGGATTACAGGCACGTGCCACCATACCCGGCTAATTTTTTGTAGTCTTACTAGAGACAGGGTTTCACTATGTTAGCCAGACTGGTCTCGATCTCCTGACCTTGTGATCTGCCCGCCTCAGCCTCCCAAAATGCTGGGATTATAGGTGTGAGCCACCACGCCCAGCCTTTTTTTTTTTTTTTTTTTTTTTTTGAGACAAAGTTTCTCTCTTGTTGCCCAGGCTGGAGTGCAGTGGTGTGATCTTGGCTCATTGCAACCTCCACTTCCTGGTTTCAAGCAATTCTCCCACCTCAGCCTCCCGAGTAGCTGGGATGACAAAGTTGTATGTGTTTATGATGGCCAACATGACAATCTGGGACATGTATGCCTTGTGGAATGGCGAACTTGGGCTGATTAACATATGCATTACCTCACATGCATACTGAGGTCTTTCTGTGGCTAATCTCTTCTTAGAGGACACTAGCAATAGCCAAGAGCAGTGGCTCACACCTGTCATCCCAGCATTTTGGGAGGCTGAGGCGGGTGGATCACCTGAGGTCAGGAGTTCAAAACCAGCCTGACCAACATGGAGAAACCCTGTCTCTACTAAAAATACAAAATTAGCTGGGCATGGTGGCAGGCCCTTGTAATCTCAGCAACTTGGGAAGGTGAGGCAAGAGAATCGCTTGAACCCAGGAGGTGGAGGTTGCAGTGAGCCGAGATTGCACCATTGCACTCCAGCCTGGGCAACGAGAGTGAAACTTCGTCTCAAAAAAAAAAAAAAAAATAGAAGGACACGAGTCATATTGAATTAGTGCCCACTCATATAACCTCCTTTTAGCTTAATTACTTTTGTAAAGGCCCTGTCTCCATATGCAGCCAAATTCTGAGATACTGGAGTTTAGACTTCAACATACGAATTTGGGAAGATGCCATTCAGTCCATAACTAAGAGGGGTAAGAGGTGTAGGCTGGGCGCAGTCACTCATGCCTGTAATCCCGGCACTTTGGGAGGTCAAGGCAGGGGAATTGCTTGAGGCCAGGAATTCAGGACCAGTCTGGGCAATGTGACAAGGCCCTGTTTCTAAAAACAATTTTTTAAAAATTAGCCAGGCATGGTGGCACATGCCTGTAGTCCCAGCTACTCAGGAGGCTGAGGCAGGAGGATTGTCTGAGCCTGAGATGAGGTTGCAGTGAGCTGTGATTGCACCACTGAAGAGGAGGGGGGGG
>NW_022437092.1:1373613-1374249 GCF_009761245.1 Sapajus apella
AGGAGAAGGAAGAAGAAGGAGGAGGAGGAGGGAGGAGGAGGAAAGAAGAGAGACAAAGAGAAAAAGGAGAAAGGGAGAGAAAGGGAGAAAAAGAAGGAGGAGGAGGGAGGAGGAGGAGGAGGAGAAGGGCTGGGTAGACTTTACTTTATGAAATAGGGGCCCAGAGACAGCCTCACTGAGGAGGTGGCATCTGAGAGAGGCCTGAGGGCGCTGAGGAGCCACGTGGGTATCTGAGGGGAGAGCTTTCCTGGCAGAAGGAGCAGGACGTGAGGGTCTGGAGGCAGGACTGCGTGTGGCTTGCTCAAGGAGCAGTGAAGAGCCCCGTGTGGCTGTGGGTGGCATGGTCTGTGGCTTCTGGAATCTACACCTCACCCAAAAGCGTATTTCCAATGCCAAACTGATTTCTCCCACCTGAGTCAGACCCGGCGACCAGCCTCTCAGTATCTGTCCAAGGAAAGGAATCTATTGGGAGGGTGGCATGAATGAAATAGAATGAGGCCATGCACGGCAGCTCACACCTGTAATCACAACCGTTTGGGAGGCTGAGGCAGGAGGATCACTTCAGCCCGGAAGTTTGAGACCAGCCTGAGCAACATAGCAAGACCCTGTCTCAAAAAAAAAAAAAAAAAAAAAAAA
>NW_022437092.1:1374349-1474959 GCF_009761245.1 Sapajus apella
TTTTTAAATTAGCCTTGTATGGTGACATGCACCTGTAGTCCTATACACGCAAAAGGCTGAGATGGGAGGAACTCTGAGCCCAGGAGTTCGAGGCTGCAGTGAACCATGATTGCACCACAACATTCCAGCCTAGGCTACCGATAGGCTACCTTGTCAGAAAGAAAGAGGAGGAAGGGAGGGAGGGAGGGAGAGAGGGAGGGAGGGAATGAGGCAGGAAGGAAGAAGGGAGGGAGGGAGGGAGGGAAGGAGGCAGGAAGGAAGGAAGAAGGAAGGAAGGGAGGGAGGGAGGAAGGAAGGAAGGGAGGGAGGGAGGGAGGGAGGAAGGAAGGAAGGAAAAAGGAAAAGAGAAAAAAGGAGAAATAAAGGGAGAAAAAGAAGAGAGGAGAAAAGAGAGAAAGAAAAGAAAAAGAGGCCAGATGTGGTGGCTCACGCCTGTAATCCCAGCACTTTGGGAGGCTGAGGAAGGAGGATCACTTGAGGTCAGGAGTTCGAGACTATCCTGGTCAACATGGTGAAATCCTGCCTCTACGAAAAATACAAAAATTAGCCGGGCATGGTGGTGGGCGCCTGTAATCCCAGCTACTCAGAAGGCAGGAGAATTGCTTGAACCCAGGAGGCGTAGGTTGCAGTGGGCTGAGATTGTGCCATTGCATTCCAGCCTGGGGGACAGGGTGAGAAGGAAGGGAGGAAGGGAGGGACGAAGGGAGGGGAGAGAAAGAAAGAAGACAGAGAAAAAGGAGAGAGAAAAAGAAAGGAGAGAGAAGGAGAAAAAGAAAAGGGAAAGGAGAAGAGACAGGAAGGAGAGAGAAAGAAAGGCAAGAGATAAAAGAAAGAAAGAAGAGAGAGAAAAGAGAGGAAAGAAAGGAGAAAGAAAAAGGGAAAAGAAAAAAATCAGCCAAATTCAGAAGCTCAACCCCACACAGGAACCTTTCATAAGTCACTTCAGCACCCACAGATATAAGTAGGTGGCGCACAGAATGAGGCTGCCCCCAGATTGCAAAGAACCGATTGAAAGAAAGCAGGAGGAGGGAGGAATGATCGCCATCCCATCTCCTCTCACCTGCGCTAGCATGCAAAGAAGTGAGAACTCTCCCAGCCTCTTCTAAGCAGATCAACTCAGTATCAGCTTAACACACGTAGTTACCCTCTGGTTTCTTTCCAAATCCTGTAACTAATGGAGTTTAAAAGGTCTATCCTTCATGACGCCTTTAAGCTTCAATTTACTCCCGTGAAAACTCAGTCTTAATTGCCCACAACTGTGCATTTATAAAGTCTTTTGTGTGTTGCCAAATACTTTCCCATTGTGCTGAAAAAGAAATCTGCGGCTGCTTTTATAAGCACTTCTGCATGAAGAGCATTTTTCTTCCCATTTCACAGAAATAAAACTGAAAACAGGAGGTAGATTCAAGTGTGTTCCAGCTACAAGGTTTTATTTCACCCCTCTCCAAAAATATTCTTACTGCCCATAATATATATAATATATATTCTTTTGTTGTTTTTTTTTTAAAGAGACAGGGTCTTGCTCTGTCACCCAGGTTGGAGCACAGTGGCACCATCATAACTCATAGCAGCCTTGAATTTCTGGGCTCAAGTGATCCTCCTGAGTAGCTGGGACCACAGGCCCCTGCACCACAACAGGCTAATTTTTATAATTGTTAAATTTTTCATAAAGATGGGATCTCCCTATGCAGCCCAGGCTGGTCTCAAACTCCTGGCCTCAGTGATCCTCCTGTCTCAGTCTCCCAAAGCTCCAGGGTGGTAGGTGTGAGCCCTCACGCCCAGCCACATCAATATTAAAGAAAGAAAGAATCTGCCTGGCATGGTGGCTCACTCCTATAATCTCAGCACTTTGGGAGACTGAGGCAGGTAGATCACGAAGAAGTCAGGAGTTCAAGACCAACATAGTGAAATGCCATCTCTACTACAAATGCAAAAATTAGCCAGGTGTGGTGGCGCATGCTTATAGTCCCAGCTACTGGGGATGCTGACGAAGGAGCATCCCCAGTAGCTGGGAGGCAGAGGTTGCAGTGAGCCAAGACCAAGCACTTGCACTCCAGCCTGGATGGCAAAGTGAGACTCCATCTTGAAAGAAAGAAAGAAAAAGAAAGAGAGAGAGAGGAAGGAAGGAAGGAAGGAAGGAAGGAAGGAAGGAAGGAAGGAAGGAAGGAAGGAAGGAAGAAGGAAGAAAGGAAGGAAGGGAGAGAGAAAGAAAGAAAAAGAAAAAAAGAAAGAAAAGAAAGAAAGAAAAGAAAGGAAGGAAGGAAGGGGAAAGAAAGAAAGGAAGGAAGGAAGGAAGGAAGGAAGGAAGGAAGGAAGGAAGGAAGGAAGGAAAGGAAAGGAAAGGAAAGGAAAAGAAAAGAAAGAAGGAAGGAAGGAGAGGAGAGGAGAAAGAGAGAGAAAGAATCCAGTTTACAGGTTGGGTGGGCTGCGTGGTACCTACACATTAACTAAAATCCCAGAGTTCAGTGACAGCGTAAGCACTTTGATAGCAAAAATTCTGAACAAGCCAGGCTCTGAGATTCCCACTTGTGGTCCCAGCAACCCAGGAGGCTGAGACAGGAGGATCAGCCCAGGAGGTCGAGGCTGCAGTGAGAAATGACCAGATCATGCTACTGTACTCCAGCCTGGATGACAAAATGAGGCCCCAACTCTGAAGATTAATTAAGTTCCGAAAGCAGAGGAGTGTTTCTACCTGAGACGGCAGGAAGAGAAGCAGAAAAGTCAAAGCCTAAGGCGCATATCCCAGGTGACATCTTTGGAGACGTGCACCTGCTTATCCCACAGCCTGACACGGGATGCTCAGTTTCCCTCCCGAGTGCTACATAGCACATAGCTCCAGTCTCCCCATCTCATTAGAGGCCCCATGTTCGTCCTGATACCCAAGCCAGAAGTTGACTTGTCATTCATGGTTTCTTGCTTCTCTTCACTCTGGGCATCAAATCCACCCACAGGTACCATCCACCCACTTCCAAAATATATCCTGAGGGCCAGGCGTGGGGACTCATGCCTATAATCCCAATACTTTGGGAGACTAAGGCAGGAGTATCTTTTGAGCCCAGGAGTTCAAGACCAGCCTGGGCAACATAGCAAGACTTGTCTCTGCAAAAAAAAAAAAAAAAAAAAATTAATTAGCCAGGTGTGATGGCATGCAACAGCAATGGTGATCCCAGCTACTCAGGAAGCTGAGGCAGGAGGATGAGCTGAGCCCAGAAAGTTGAGGCTGCAGTGAGCTGTAATCATGCCACTGCACTCCAGCCTGGACGACAAAGTGAAACCCTGTCTCAAAAATAAAAATAAGCCAGGCGTGGTGGCTCATGCCTATAATCCCAGCACTTTGAGAGGCCAAGGCAGAAGGATCACTTGAGGCCAGGAGCTCAAGACTAGCCTGGACAACATGGTGAAACACTGACTCTACTAAAAACACAAAAATTAGCCAGGCGTGATGGCGGGCACCGTAATTTCAGCTACTTGGGAGGCTGAGGCTGGAGAACCACTTTCACCCATGAGAAGGAGGTTGCAATTAGCTGAGATTGCTCCGCTGCACTCCAGCCTGGGTGACAGAGCAAGACTCTGTCTCAAAAAAATAAAAACAAAACATATCCTGAGTCCAACCACTTCCTGCACTGCCTGGCTGCCATCCTCAATCATCTGAACCTCATTCTTCCCTGCTCCCACTCCCAATCCATTCTCCCCTCTGCAATCAGTGGGGTTGTTCTAAAATGTCAATCAGGCCAGGCGCAGTGGCTCACACCTGTAATCCTAACACTTTGGGAGGCCAAGGTGAGCAGATTACCTGAGGTCAGGGGTTCAAGACCAACCTCGCCGACATGGAGAAACCCAATCTCTACTAAAAATACAAAAATTACCCAGACCTGCTGGCATGTGCCTGTAATCCTAGCGAGAGGCTGAGGCAGGAAAACTGCCTGAACCCAGGAGGCAGTGAGCCGAGATTGTACCACTGCATTCGAGTCTGGGCAACAGACTAAGACTCCATCTCAAAATAATAATAATAATAAATTAAATTAAATATCAATCAGCACCGGATGTGGTGGCTCACGCCTGTAATCCCAGCACTTTGGGAGTCCAAGGTGGGTGGATCAACTGAGGTCAAGGGTTCAAGACCAGCCTGGCCAACATAGTGAAACCCCATCTCTACTAAAAATATAAAAATTAGCCAGGCATGGTGGTAGACACCTGTAATCCCTGCTACTCGGGAGGCTGAGGCAGGAGAATCACTTGACCCAGGAGGTGAAGTTTGCAGTGAGCCAAGATCATGCCACTGCACGTCAGCCTGGGCAACAGAGTGAGACTCTGTCTAAAAAAAAAAAAAAAAAAAATGTCGATCAGCACATTTGCTTTTGCTGGAATAAAAGCCACACCCTCATCCCTGTGGCTTCGTCCCCTCCCCTTCTCCCTGTTGCCCTTTTAGCCCCAGAATCACTGGCCTCCTCCGTTTCTGGGCTGTGCCAAGTTCATTCCACCTTCGCACCTGCTGTTCCCTCTTCCTGGAATGCTCTTCCCCCAGTCTCGGACAGGCCAGCTTCCTGCCATCATGCAAGGCTGTGATCAGATGCCGGCTTGCAGAGCCATCCCGCCGGAAGCACCTCCCGAGCAGGTGCTCTCATCATGCTCCCCCGTGGGGTCTTCCTTAGGCTGTTTGTTGCTCCCCGGGACCAGAACATGCTTGCAGGTTTCTGTCACATCCACCTCCCCGGTGGGATCCCGGCCGCATTTGAACAAGAATCTTGGCCTGTTTCATTTGCTATTGGGTCCCCAATACCTTCACTATTTCTTGCCTGAATGAATGAATGAAAGAATGTTCTTAGGAGGCCGGGCGCGGTGGCTCAAGCCTGTAATCCCAGCACTGTGGGAGGCCGAGGCGGGTGGATCATGAGGTCAAGAGATTGAGACCATCCTGGTCAACATGGTGAAACCCCGTCTCTACTAAAAATACAAAAAATTAGCTGGGCATGGTGGCGCGTGCCTGTAATCCCAGCTACTCAGGAGGCTGAGGCAGGAGAATTGCCTGAACCCGGGAGGCGGAGGTTGCGGTGAGCCGAGATCGTGCCATTGCACTCCAGCCTGGGTAACAAGAGCGAAACTCTGTCTCAAAAAAAAAAAAGAATGTTCTTAGGAATGAGGCTATCGAGGAAAACGTCATTAAGCTCCTTCCAAACCACCACCAGGGGTCTAGGACTTTTCAATTTTATGTATTTATTTTTAATTTATTATTATTATTATTTTGAGACCGTCTCACTCTGTTGCCCAGACTGGAGTGCAGTGGCACGATCTCAGCTCACTGCAACCTCTGCTTCCCAAGTTCAAAATATTCTCTGCCTCAGCCTCCTGAGTAGCTGTGATTACAGGCACCTGCCACCACACCCAGCTAATTTGTGTATTTTTAGTAGAGGCGGGGTTTCACCATGTTGGCCAGACTGGTCTCAACCTCCTGACCTCAGGTGATCACCTGCCTCGGCCTCCCAAAGTGCTGGGATTACAGGTGCGAGCCACTGCACCCAGCTGTTTTATTATTATCTTTGAGATGGGGTCTCACTCTGTTCCCCAGGCTGCACTGCAGAGGCACAGTCCTACCTCACTGCAGCCTCGAACTCCTGGGCTCAATCGATCATCCCACCTCAGCCTCTCGAGTAGCTGGGACCACAGGTGCACACCACTATGCCCGGATAATTATTTTATTTTATTTTTTGAGAGATGGGGTCTCATTACGTTGCCCAGGCTGGTCTCTAACTCCTGGCCTCAAACGGTCCTCCCGCCCCAGCCCCCCAAAGTGCTGGGATTACAGGCATGAGCCACCGTGCCCAGTCTGGGATGTTTTCCTAAGTAGGGAAGGGATAAAGCATGCTGGGAAATAAGGCATATTCTGGAACAAGGTCCAGCCTCTTCACACAACAATGAACCGTGGGATCCCAGGAAAATTGCCTAACCCTCTCTGAGTCTCTGCTTTCTCCTCCACGACGGGGGGATCGTGGCAAGTACCTCAGAGAGACATTGTCCTGAAGGGTCATTAGGCTCCCCCAGGAGAAGACAATGCGATGAGCACAGCGCCGGGCCGTGGAAAGTGCCAGGTCCACACCTGCTCTAGTGTTGACGTGGGGCAGGTGGGCAGAGCGGGGCATCTGCAGGAAAGGGACAGCCGCTCCAGCTACGTCACCGAGGGCGCTTTGCAGGGGACTCATGAGTGGCTCCTCTGGAGCCTCAGCTGTCCTATGTGTACACACGAGAAGCAAACACATCCTAGCCAGCGGTCACTCCCTCCCCACCCGGATGCCTGCCCCTGGCACCTGCAGGGACCCCGTGACCAAATGTGCTGTCCCTTCTCTCTCTCTCTGTGTTTGCCCAACCTCAGCACGGAGGAAGTGGCAAAATGAATAGGGTTTGCTCCACTGGCAATCAGCCAGGTTCCACCAACAGGCCGCGCCAAGGAGACAATGGAAAAAGCAAATAGAAGAAAATAAACACCAGAAAATGTGAGGCCACGGAAAGCCTCACTGTTCATGTCATAGCAATCATCACACCTGTCTGCCACACCAGGTATCGGCGGTACCCCCCACTTTCCCACTCCTGAAATGGGAGCTGACCCCTCTGTCGCCAAGCCTGGACCAGCCTGAATTGCCATGGCAACCGGATGGCACCTGGAGATGCTCCCGATTCACATAGCCTGATGCAGGAGCTCTAGGGGAAGAGAAGAGAGGGAAGGACCACAGGCAAGTCTGCGGGTGCTTTCCGTGACCACCCCCTGTAGACACGAACATTGACCTGGCTGTGACAGGCACCAGGCTTCACCACCCACAAGCGAAGCAAGTGGTCACAACTGGTAAAAATGAGTAAAAGATACAGCACTTTTTTTTTTTTTTTTTTTTTGAGACGGAGTCTTGCTCTCGTCGCCCAGGCTGGAGTGCAATGGTGTGACCTCGGCTCACTGCAACCTCCGCCTCCTGAGTTCAAGCGATTCTTCTGCTTCAGCCTCCCGAGTAGCGGGGATTACAGGTGCCCACCACCACACCCAGCTAATTTTTAGTAGAGACAGGGTTTTGCCATGTTGACCAGACTAGTCTCGAACTCCTGACCTCAAGTGATCTGCCCACCTCGGCCTCCCCAAAGTGCTGGGATTACAGGCATGAGCCACCACACCTGGCCTTAATTTTTGAAAAGTCGAGGAAAAACTGGTTCATCCCACACTAGAAAAACACATGATGCTGCAGCCAGGCATCATGTCCGGTGCCTGTAGTCCCAGCTACTTGGGAGGCTGAGGCCAGAGGATCACTTGAGCCCAGGAGGTCAAGGCTGCAGTGAGCTGTTTGCACCACTGCACTCTAGCTGGGACGACAGAGTGAGACCCCGACTCTTAAAAAAAAAGTGGGGGGTGCACATAGGTTTTGCAAGATGCCCAATGTTAAAAAAAAAAAAAAAGAGAGAGAGAAGAAAAGCGGGGGAATGTGGGAAAGAAAAACACGTAATGCTCCTTGGAAGGGGATGGGAGCTCAGAAATGCCCATGTCCTTTATCTAAGGAATTCAACAGAGAGCGCCAGGCAGGGGCTGCACTGTGACCTTCCAAACTCTCCCTTTATTCTCTGGCATGGGGAAATGTCTTTTTCCACCCATCTTGGAGGAAAATTTAAAAACTAAAAATGAAAAGATAAATAAGTGAAAACTAAAAATGAGAGGCCAAGATGGGAGAATCGCTTGAGCCCAGGAGATTGAGGCTGCAATGAGCTCTGATCATACCACTGCACTCCACTCCAGCCTGGGTGACAGAGCAAGGCCCTGTCTCTCTCTCTCTCTCTCTCTCTCTCTCTCTCTCTCTCTCTCTCTCTTTTTTGAGATGGATTCTCTCTCTGTCACCAGGCTGGAGTGCAGTGGCGCATATTGGCTCACTGCAACCTCCGCCTCCCGAGTTCAAGTGATTCTCCTGCCTCAGCCTCCTGAGTAGCTGGGACTACATGTGCCCGCCACCATGCCCAGCTAATTTTTGTATTTTCAGTAGAAATGGAGTTTCAGCATGTTGGCCAGGATGGTCTCAATCTCTTGATCTCGTGATCCACTCGCCTCAGCCTCCCAAAGTGCTGGGATTACAGGTGTGTGCCACCACCCCCGGCCGACCCTGTCTCTTAAAAGAAAGTACAAGAGATGAACTTGAACCACTCTTGCTGGTTCTGAGATGAGGAGGCCACAAGCCAGGGAATGCAGGCAACCCCTGAAAGCTGAGAATGATCCCCTGCTGACAGCCAGCAAGGAAGCAGGACTCGAGTCCTCTACAGCATGAAACTGGATTCTGCCAACAACTTAAATGAACAAGAAAACAGATTCTTCTCTAGAGCCTCTGAAGGAAGCACAGCCCAGCAACACTTTGATTTCAGCCCAGCCAGGCCTGTTGCATTTTTGGATTTCTGGATTTCTGACCTACAGAAACTGTGAGATAATGAGTGGTTTTGGTTTTGTTTGTTGAGACGGAGTCTCACTCTGTCATCTAGGCTGGAGTGCAATCTCAGTTCACTGCAACCTCCACCTCCCAGGTTCAAGCTATTCTCCTGCCTCAGCCTCCCCAGTAGCTGGGACTACAGGTGCGCACCACCAAGCCCAGCTAAGTCATGTGTTTTTAGTAGAGGCGGCATTTCACCACGTTGGCCAGACTGGTCTCAATCTCTTGACTTCAGGTGATCCGCTTGCCTCAGCCTCCCAAAGTGCTGGGATTACAGGCGTGAGCCACCGCACCCAGCTGTTTTATTGTTGAGATGGGTTCTCACTCTGTCACCCAGGCTGGAGTCCAGAGGCATGATCCTACCTCACTGCAGCCTCAAACTCCTGGGCTCCATCAATCATCCCACCTTAGCCGCTCAAGTAGCTAGGACTACAGGTGCACACCATTATGCCCGGATAATTATTTTATTTTTTTGAGAGATGGGGTCTCACTATGTTGCCCAGGCTGCTATTCCCCAGAATGCTGCGACTAAAGTCCTGCATTGTAGATCTTCATGTACTTCTACAAGTAGAGGAAAAACATTCTCTGAAACTCTGCAGGTTCATCACACACATTGGAAAAACACGTGATGCTGCAGCCAGGCCTCATGGCCAGCGCCTGTGGTCCCAGCTACTTGGGAGGCTGAGGCCACAGGATCACTTGAGCCCAGGAGGTCAAGGCTGCAGTGAGCTATGATTGCACCACTGCGCTCTAGGCGGGGCGACAGAGTGAGACCCCGAGGTGGAATTGCTCTGTCAAAGAGTGTAGGGCTGGGCGAGGTGGCTCATACCTGTAATCCCAGCACTTCCGGAGGTTTGCATTCAAGTGGAATATACACAGGGGTGGCGTCCTGATTGCAACCACAGAAGTGTTCCCTTAAAAGCAGCTTAACACCTTGCGAGGTCAAGGCAGGAGGGTCACTTGGGGCCAGGAGATCGAGACCAGCCTGGCCTACATGGTGAAATCCCGTCTCTGCTAAAAATACAAAATACAAAAATTAGCCGGGCGTGGCGGCAGGCGCTATAATCCCAGCCACTTGAGAGGCCGAGGCACGAGAATCGCTTGAGCCCGGGAGGCGGAAGTTACCGTGAGCTGAGATTGTGCCCCTGCACTGCAGCCTGGGCAACAGAACAAGACTCTGTCTAAAAGAAAAATAAAACAAAATAATAATAAATGAAACAAAAGCAGCTTAAAAACAGCATCTATGTTTGAAATCACATCTCCTCCCTTCCTCTCTCTTTTTCTTTCTCTCTTTGGCCTCGATTCTCCTTCCTCCGCTTGTCCGTTGACCCTGCCTTTCTCTGTGTGCTAAGAGCTCCATCAATAAAACATCTCAATCTAGCCCTGGACGAAACAGGGGTTGCTAAGACCCAGGGAAATGGTCTCCCAAGTTCTAGGCTGGAGAGTGTGAAATTCAGCAGACCGTGGATTCTAACAGCTCCTAAGGTGGCGCCAGGATGAAGATCATTGACCTTCAAATGCATTCGGCACCTTCCGGGTGATGTTTTATTTGGCTGATAGTAGAAGCGATTTCCAGGCCCTGAACAAACAGTCTCCATGGTAGGGAGCCAGGGATGGAGCAACCGCTAAGGACCGTCCTAGAACTGAAAACTCCGAGCCAGGAAGCAACCCAAATGTGCATCGATGGTGGGATAAACAAAAAGATGTGCTGCACACACACACAGAGAGGTCATTCAGGCTTGGAGGGCGAGGAAATTCTGGCCGGGCGCGGAGGCTCACATCTGTAATCTCAGCATGTGGGGAGCCCCAGGTGGGCAGATCATCAAGAGATCGAGACCAGCCTGGCCAACATGGTGAAACCCCGTCTCTACTGAAAATATAAAAATTAGCCAGGCGGGCCGGGCGCGGTGGCTCAAGCCTGTAATCCCAGCACTTTGGGAGGCCGAGGCGGGTGGATCACGAGGTCAAGAGATCGAGACCATCCTGGTCAACATGGTGAAACCCCGTCTCTACTAAAAATACAAAACATTAGCTGGGCATGGTGGCGCGTGCCTGTAATCCCAGCGACTCAGGAGGCTGAGGCAGGAGAATTGCCTGAACCCAGGAGGCAGAGGTTGCGGTGAGCCGAGATCGCGCCATTGCACTCCAGCCTGGGTGACAAGAGCGAAACTCCATCTCAAAAAAAAAAATTAGCCAGGCGTGGTGGTGCACACCTGTAATCCCAGCTACTTGGGAGGCTGAGGCAGAAGAACCACTTGAACCTGGGAGGTGGAGGTTGCAGTGAGTAGAGATCACACCATTGCACTCCAACCTGGTGACAGAACAAGATTCCACCTCAAAAAAAAAAAAAAATGATTACAGTGGTCAATTATAAAATCGTTACATATATTTTATCAAAAGTTTTCAAAATGTGTAAAAAAAAAATCCTTTATAAGCGGTGATCCATAAATGTCCACCCGTCTTCATGTAGGTATGTAAGTTCACACACAGGCCCCAGTGTTTGCCCCAGTGTTTCAGCCTTCATGCCTCATCGCATGAACATCCACTTACTGAGGGCATCAACAAGCAGACATAAGAACTGATACGTGAATATAGACATCAGTAAGTGGGTATAGGCACCAATAAGTGGATATGGACATCAATAAGAGAATACAGGCACTAATAAGTGAATATAGACATCAATAGTGGATATAGACACCATATAGGCATCAATAAGTGCATGTTGGCCCAATAAGAGGATATAGACTTTAATAAATGGATACAGGCACGAGTAAGTGGCTAAGGCACGAACAGGTAGATGCAGGCATCAATGAATGGATACAGGCACCAGCAAGTAGAGACAGGCATCAACAGCCAGGTATGGACATATGCAAGGGTAGTTTCGCTCATTCTAGCTGAAGCCCGAAGCTACCCCACCTTGTGCAGGGGGGACCCCCTCACGCCCCATCTTTGCCTAGACAAGCAAACAGCAAGATGAACGAGAAAGCAAAGCTGGGGCCAACAAACGCTCTCATCCCCTGGGGCAAAACTGCAGAACTGCCCCACATACACAAGAACAGAGCTAAATAAAATGCCAGGCCAGATGGCCAAGGTTGAGCAGAAGCTGAGGCCAGCAAGCCAACACAGCCCCGAGTGTGGCTGGAAGTGTTCGTCCCCCTGGTGAGAACAAACCATGTCGCAGCCGGTGTCGTGTTCCACCCACTTTCTCCTTCACCAGCTGGACAGTGTGATCACGGTGTGGTGAGACAAACATGCACCCTCCCACCGAGATGAACAGATCGCCCGGGGTTGCTGGGTAGCTGGGCAGCCCCAGGACACTGAGGGGGATTGCAGGAAGCGGGGAAGAAGGGGAGGAGACCCCCAGGGGTGCAGGCTGTTGGGCTGAATCTCAGGCTGAATTCTTCTTCCCAACTTCGCTTTGTGGCTCTGTTATCCTCCCCATCACTCATGCATCCATTCCTCATTCATTCATTCATCCAGCAATATTTATTGAGCATCTACTGTATGCCAGGCACTGTTCTCAACACTGGGGATTAGGACATGAATAACAGAGACAGAAGTCCCTCCTGGAGCTGGCATTCTAATGAAGGAGATGGACGAGAAACAGGAAACACTCGTGAAATAGACAGAATGTCAGATAGAGATAAGAAAACGGGGCCAAGTGCAGTGACTCACACCTGTCATCCCAGCCCTTTGGGAGGCCAAGGTGGGTGGATCACGAGGTCAGGAGTTCGAGACCAGCCTAGCCAACATGGTGAAACCCTGCTCTACTAAAAATACCAAAAAAATTAACCAATAAATTACTGATGGTGAAAACACACCTGTAATTCCAGCTATTGGGGAGGCTGAAGCAGGAGAATCTCTTGAACCCAGGAGGTGGAGGTTGCAGTGAGCCAAGATCATGCCATTGCACTCCAGCCTAGGTGACAGAGCAAGACTCTGTCTCAAAAAAATAAAAAGAAAATCCTGCCAATGCCCACACCTCCCGTCTGCCCATGGCTCTGTGCCTCTAGCACCTGCTGCTCCCAACCTGGGGCTACTCTGGCTGCAGGGGTGAGGCCCAACTGCAGGGGACAGGTCACAGGTGCTACCCCTAGAATATTCCTCAACCAATGGCTGCTTCCAGGAGTTGGTGGAGAAATATCCCCGTCTTTGCAGCCAGCTTGGGCTTGGATTCGGGATCAGCCTCCTCCTGCTATGTGACCCGGAGTAAATCACTCCTCCTCTCTAGGCCAGTTTCCTCATCTGTAAAATGGGGATAATAAAAGCACATCCTTCATAGTGTTATTGTGAGGACGAAATAACCTAATCCCATGCAGCATGCCCCGGACAGTGTCCCGCACATGGTAAGCCCCAGTGTGAGTGTTTGCTGCTGTTACGACTGCACTGCTGTGTATACAGTTACAATGATCGTTTCATTCTCTGTTAAATCCTCAAAGTCTAGCACAGTGCCTGGCCAACAGGAAGAACTCAATAAATCTTTGTTGAAAGGTGGATTGCCAGGTGTGGGGGCTCACCTCTGTAATCCCAGCAATTTGGGAGGCTGAGGTGGGAGGATTGCTTGAGGCCAGGAGTTTAGGACCAGCTGGGGAGACATAGGGAGGCCCCCATCTCAACAGAAAAACAGTAATAAATTAGCCAGGTGTAGTGGTGCACACCTGTAGTCCCAGCTATGAAGGAGACGGAAGCAGAAGGTCCACTTGAGCCCTGGAGGTTGAAGCTGCAGTGAGCTATGATCAAGCCACTGCATTCCAGCCTGGGTGACAGAGCAAGACAGAGAGAGAGAGAGAGGAGAGAAAAAGAAAGATGGGTGAAAGAGAGAGGAGGAAGGAAGGAAGAAAGGAAGGAAGGAAGGAAGGGAGGGAGGGAGGGAGGAAGGAAGGAAGGAAGGAAGGAAGGAAGGAAGGAAGGAAGGAAAGAAAAAGGTAGATCAATTATTCCTCTTGTCCAAGCAGGGCAAAACCAGTGGCATCAGGCCAATACTGAAACTGAACCAAATACCTGGACACTTAGCACCATGTGTCATTCCCATCTCTCTCTCTTTCTCTCTCTCTCTCTCTCTCTCCCCCTCTCTCTCTCTCTCACAAACCTGCTTGACTTCACCAGCATTGGAGAGCTAAAAGGAAACAGTGCAGACTACCAAGAAAAAAATAAAACTTCCCCCACGGTGAGTGTATTTGTCTAATGTTTCTCCCACAAACGAAACCGTGCATCTGTTCTCTGAAGTCATTCTTAGGCAGGAGTGGGTGGGTAACTTTGCTTATACTCCGTCTCCTTGAACTTTTTTCCTGATTAGGTATTCTTGACTCCTCAATACTGAGCAACCGGTGGGTGTGTCAGCATCTCCCTCCCTCATCCCGTCTCTTTGGCCAGGCAGCGTCTGTGTGTGTCATCAACATACTACCGTATTAGTGATTCATTATAGAGGTCATTATATATATACATATACACACATATACCGGGTCTTGCTCTGTTGCCCAGGCTGGGATGCAGTAACATGATTAGAACTCCCTGCAGTCTCTAACTCCTGGGCTCAAGCAATCCTCCCATCTCAGCCTCCCGACAGCTGGCACCACAGGCATTGGCCACCGCGCCTGGCTAATTTTTTAATTTTTTATAGAAACGAGATCTTGCTCTGTTGCCCAGGCTGGTTTTGAACTCCCAGTCTCAAGCAATCCTCCCACCTTGACCTCCCAAAGCTTTGGAATTACAGGCGTGAGCCATTGCGCCCAGCCCACGGTGGTCATTTTGAATTCTGATGTGCTTTGTTTGTTCAACAAATAATTATTAACTACCAACTGTGTACCACTGTGATCCAATTATCATTCACCTTGGGATCTTAAGCTGCTAGAGAAATCACCTAAAAACTGCCTCCCCTTGAAGGGTCAAAACAAAATGTAGTGGGACAGGCACGGTGGCTCATGCCTGTGATCCCAGCACTTCGGAAGTCCGAGGTGGGTGGATCACAAGGTCAGGAGTTCGAGACAAGCCTGGCCAAGATGGTGAAACTCCATCTCTACTAAAAAATACAAAAATTAGCCAGGCGTAGTGGCAGGAGCCTGTAATCCCAGCTACTTGGGAGGCTGAGGCAAGAGAATCACTTGAACGAGGACAGCAGAGGTCGCAGTGAGCTGAGATTGAGGCACTGCACTCCAGCCTGGGCAACAAAGTGAGACTCCATCTCAAGAAAAAAAAAAAAAAGAAAATGAAAATGTAGTGATGGTTTTGCTGGAGAAAAATATTCAACACCAAAAGTTGTAGTCTCTTTAGGAAAAAAAAGTGAGTAGCCCCTCAGATGAGTCCTGAAAAAAAGTTTGAAGATGGTATCTGCCTACCATCTGCAAGATTTTGGTGTCAGTCGCTAAGAATTAACGTTATGAGTTACTAGCGTTCATAATATGCTTCTGTTACTCATATCTGACCAGGATGATGTAATGGAAGGTGAGTAAGGCAAGTGGTAGAGGGAAAAGAAAGAAATGTGAACTAAAAAGGAAATCAGAGGCCAGGCGTGCTGGCTCAAGCCTGTAATCCCAGCACTTCGGGAGGCTGATGTGGGCAGACTGCTTGAACTCAGGAGTTCAAGACCAGCCTGGCCAACATGGTGAAACCCCGTCCCTACTAAAAATATGAAAATTAGCCAGGTGTGGTGGCATGTGCCTGTGGTCCAAGCTACTCAGGAGGCTGAGGCAGGAGAATCACCTGAACCCAGGAAGCAGAGATTGCAGTGAGCCGAGATCACACCACTGCACTCCAGCCTGGAGACACAGCGAGATGCCATCTCAAAAAATAAAATAGCATACAACAAAATAAATAAAATGGAAATCAGAAGTGAAAGAAGCTGGACACACAAATGAATATTGTATGATTCACTTATATGAAATATGAAGAGCAGAAAAAAGTCTATAGAGACAGAGAGTAGATTAGTGGTCGCTTTGGGGGCAGCAGAAGACGGAACTGTGGCGTGACTGCGAATGGGGACAGGGTTTCCCTTTAGGGCGATGAAAACTTTCAGGAACTGGATAGAGGTGGTGGTACAACATTGAGAACAAAGTAAATTGCCATTGAATTGTTTGCTTTAGAATGGTTAAAATGAAGGGCACTTTAGGAGGCAGAGGTGGGTGGACGGAGTGAGCCCAGGAGTTCGAGACCAGCCTGGGAAACATGGCGAAACCCTATCTCTTAAAAAAAAAAAAAAAAAAAAAACTTAGCTGGGCATGGTGGCACAGGTATTCGGGAGGCTGATGTGGGAGGATCACCTGAGCCCTGGAGGTTGAGGCTGCAGTGAGCCAAGATCAGGCCACTGCACTCCAGCCTGGGCATTGAGTAAGACCCTGTCTCAATCAATCGGTCAATCAATCAAATGGTTAGAATGGTAAACTTTACGTGTATTTTACCATAATTTAAAAACAAACTGACCAGGCGCAGTGGCTCATACCTGTAACCCCAGCACTTTGGGAGGCGGAGGTGGGTGGATCACCTGAGGTCAGGAGTTTCAGATCCTCCTGGCCAAAATGCTGAAACCCTGTCTCTACTAAAAATACAAAAATTAGCCGGGCATGGTGGCAGGTGCCTGTAATCACAACTACTTGGAAAGCTGAAGCAGGAGAATCGTTTGAACTCAGGAAGCAGAGGTTGCAGTGAGCTGAGATTGTGACACTGCACTCCAGCCTGGGCAAGAGAGTAAGAATCCATCTCAAAAATAAATAAATAAGAAAAAGAAATCAAACACAAGCTCTGGAGAGTAATGTGAAAGTATTTAGCGGGCACGTACTAGGTGCCTGGCACTGGGTATCACCTGGCTGGGCCTCCCAGCAATGCTAAGACATAGGCGCCGTCCTGATCCTTGCTGTCAGCCAGGAGCACCGAGGCACAGAGGGGCTGACTGGCTCCCCTGGGTCACACGCCAATGCGTGTGCGGCCTCTGGGGCTTCTCAGATGCTGACCTGCTCATGACTCACCCAGCCTCAAGTTCAAATGCAGACTCTAACTCAGCAGGGCTGAGTGGAGCCTGAGACTGGCTAAGACCTACACTTTGCGGGGAGGATCTCTTCCCTGGGGGTTAAGTCTTCCCTCCCCCACTGGACAAATTTGGCCTTGCCCAAGGGGGCCAGAAAACGCTTACCCAGAGCTCTCATCTGTCTGTCACTGTGGAAACAGCTAGCGTTGAAAGATCCTGGAATAGAAGCTCCTTTATTTGCCCTGGGCCAAGGGGGCCCTCTGGTTCTATACAGTAACATTTTAAATAATAATGATCATAAATGAAACCCTCTGCCAGAGCTTTTGATGTCCACGAGTTTTATAGGTCATTTGCCCAGTAATTTCGTTCAATGTCAAATCCACCCTCCCCCTCTTGAACTCACTGATGATCTTCCATTTTCTTCTGGGGGAGGCTGGATTGAACTGAACCCATCTTACGTGGAGGGAAAGTGTTATTTGCACTGAGTGACATCTTGAGATGTCTCCTGTGATCTCTATGTCTTGAAGGAAAACAGGGTATCCACACAAGGATAAGCTCAGCCCTCTTAGACTTCTACAGTTAGAGGACCTTCCTGCAGCCTGGGATTGGGGTGTTGAGGAGGGACTAGGTCGGTGTCACCTGTAGGCGCCTGCAAGCGGCCTGAGATTTTTTCAGAGAAAGAGCAGGTGTGGGATGTATCAGGGCCGCCCTGAAGCCATTGTCTCCGAACAGAACAGGACCCATGAGTTGGGGATACCTAGAGAAGATTCCTCCATAGGCGGGGCGCAGTGGCCCACGCCTGTAATCCCAGCACTTTGGGAGGCCAAGGCAGGTGGAACACGAGGTCAGGAGTTCAAGACCAGCCTGGCCAAGATGGTGAAACCCCATCTCTACTAAAGCTACAAAAATTAGCCAGGCATGGTGGCGGGCGCCTGTAATCCCAGCTACTGGGGAGGCTGAGGCACAGAATTGCTTGAACCCAGGAGGCGGAGGTTGCAGTGAACCAAGATCGCGCCACTGCACTCCAGCCTGGGCGACAGAGCAAGACTCCTTCTCAAAAAAAAAAAAAAAAGAAGATTCCTCCATAGCACTTTGCCTGGGGTTTGAGGAGAAGGAGGAGAGATGGAAGCTTCCCTCTTATTAGTTCTGCCTCTGGGAAGGTGCTCTGACCTCCTGTTGACTTTCTAAATTGGCTCCTTCTCCCGGGTCAGTCTCTCAAGAGCCTCTAAGAGGCTGGAGCAGACAACGTGATCCCCATGCCCCACAGGTCCCGGCAGCATCTGTTGTACGAAGCTGTTAGCTTCAAAGGAAGGAGAGGGGAGAAGAGGAATTCTCCTGCCAGTTTTTCTCACTTCTTGAGAAACAAAAGCCACCCAGAGAGACAACTTGGTCCAAAATTTGAGAGAAAGGGGGAGGGGCGAGGGGGATGGCTCAGAGGGGGTGTCCAACTCTTTCTCTGCTCTTCCTTCCAGTGGGGCAAGGATATCAAATACTAAAAGGAAGACGTGGTTTCCTAAGACAACATAATTATCCTCAACAGCCTCAACTCCATCTGCCATTTATCTCTTTTTCCCAACACCTTCACGCCGCGCTGATCACAGCAAACAAGGCCCAGCCACGCGGGCGTCAGGAACTTTGTTCGGGACCCCCAAAGCCACAGGCAACCATGGGGGGTGGGGCAGTGAGGGGGTATTGCCTGATTCTCAAAGTTGTTACTTGTTCAAAGCAGCACGAGACTTAAAATGTGGACCTGAATGGGGCGGGGTGGGGGGGGGGATGTAAAAAAGTGGAATCTGACTTAGGACAGAGATGCTCATTCTTGGGAAAATGTCACATGCTCTGGGCAGATGGCAAAGACGTTGGTTGCCGGGAGGGGGCTTGCCAAGGGCAATTGAATGAAAATGGATTTTTAAGAAAGAAACAGGAATACGCTGGAAATGAAGAGTCTGCCCCCCCACCCCCTTCCTCCCAGCAAGAGAAACTGTTTTTAAGACAGAAGCACGTGAAATCTGGAAATAAACTGCACACCCATGAGGAAAAACTCTTCATAGAGGGAGCCGGGGAAGATCTTTGTATTTCTACCTTTGCAGATGGAGGTAATTTGCAGCAGGGAGAAAAAGATTAAACTCCCTGCAGGACTCTGCCTGCAGCGTCCCCACCCCTCCGACGTCCCACTCACCTGTATGGCACCAGCGCTGCGACTCGGGGGACATGGCTAGTGGTCAACACTCCAAGTCCTCCAGGGGTCCCGAGGGTCCCACCTCATCAGCACCCAGGGGTCCAAGCCCTCTAAAATCCATGCCTCCATGGCCCACCCAATGGAAAGAAGAAGGGTGGCCCACAGAGAGGAGGGAGAAACGTGGGTGCCAAGAAGAGCAGTTTTCTGAGCGGAGGTCTCCCCACAAAAGCAGACAGTGAACGGGGATGCTGTACCAGCTGCCAAGGAGGAAAAAAAAAAAAAAGAGAGAGAGGAGGAGGAGGTTTCCCTGATGCTGGGAGGAGGGAAAGGAGGATCGATCGTTAGCTCCTGACCATCTTCAGCAAACTGCCACACGGGGACCCAGCCTGAGGAGATCAATCCAGGCAGAAGCTGAGAGCAGGCCAGCCCACTGCTCCTCAGGGGGAAAAGTAATTTACGATTCATGCTGTCTTCTCTACGCCCCTTCACGCTGCACCGTGACCTCCCAGCACAGAGCAGAGCTGTCGTCTCAGAAAGAAGACTTTTTCCCCCCACCATTTGGGCTTCCCTTAAAGAGCAGAGGAACGGTGGTAAGAAGAGAATTCTCTCTCTTCCACTGGTTCCTGTCGGGGGTCCGGGGAGGGGGCGTGTAGAACAGGCATCAGGCAGCAGGGATATGGAATCATGTTATAATTTAACCATCTCCACCCCGCCCCATTGCAACCTAAATTATTTATGCTCTTAGAAAACTGATAATTAGAGGACAGCTGCGAACCTCCTCTCTGAGTCTGTTGTGTTCATTCTGGAAACAACTTCCCCATACCCTGATCTCCTCCCTCAGGCAGAGGGGTTGTATTGTCAGAAAAGAAAGGCGGAGAAAGGGAAAGTTGAGTCCTTTCATGCCAAACAGCCATGGATTGCGAGTTGGTGAGTTTGTCTGCAATCTTTTCAAAGGGGCCCCCTGTTAAGGATGGGGGTTGTGTTTTTCCTATATGAAGCCTCAAGGGCACAGAGAGTCTCAAATTTTTCCCCAAGGCTGAGCCACGATGGGGGGATCTACCTCATTAAGAAAAACGCAGCATTTAGACAGGTGGGGAAAATCAGACTTGGCTGGGTGCTAGGGGATTTTAAGGAATTCACGTGAGTTTTGTAAGAACTGTTGGTGGTATTTGGTTATATTGTTCTTTAAAAGTGTTTATCTGTAAGCCTGGCACGGTGGCTCAGGCCTGTAATCCCACCACTTTGGGAGGCTGAGGTGGGTGGATCACAAGGTCAGGAGTTCAAGAACAACCTGGCCAACATGATGAAACCCCATCTTTACTAAAAATACAAAAATTAGCCCGGCGTGATGGCGGCACCTGTAATCCCAGCTACTTGGGAGGCTGAGACAGAATTGCTTCAACCCAGGAAGTGGAGGTTGCAATGAGCCGAGATAGTGCCACCGTACTTGAGCCTGGGCAAAAGAGCAAGACTCCGTCTCAAACAGCAAAAAAAGTATCTGTTACAGGGCCGGGCGCGGTGGCTCAAGCCTGTAATCCCAGCACTTTGGGAGGCCGAGGCGGGTGGATCACGAGGTCAAGAAATCGAGACCATCCTGGTCAACATGGTGAAACCCCGTCTCTACTAAAAGTACAAAAAATTAGCTGGGCATGGTGGCGCGTGCCTGTAATCCCAGCTACTCAGGAGGCTGAGGCAGGAGAATTGCCTGAACCCAGGAGGCGGAGGTTGCGGTGAGCCGAGATTGCGCCATTGCACTCCAGCCTGGGTAACAAGAGCAAAACTCCGTCTCAAAAAAAAAAAAAAAAAAAAGTATCTGTTACAGATGCATATGGAAGTATTTATGGATCAGGTGATATGATATCTGGATTTGCTTTTTTGGAAACTCCAGGAAACAGCATGGGATAAATAAAATGTGGTATAGCTATGCAATGGAATATTATTCAGCCATGATGAGGAATGAAGCACTGATCCATGCTGCAAAGTGGATGAACCTCAAAAACATGTTGAATGAAAGAAGCCAGACACGAAAGACCACATGGTTGTGTGATTCCATTTATACAAAATGTCCAGAATAGGCAGATACATAGAGATGGAAAACAGGTTAGTGATTATCAGGGACGGGGGAGAGGGACTGCTGACAGGGATGGGGTTTCCTTTCTCAGTCATGAAAATGTTCTGGAACTTGCCAGGCACGGTGGCTCATGTTTGTAATTCAAGCACTTTGGGAGGCCAAGGAGGGTGAATCACAAGGTCAGGAGTTCGAGACCAGCCTGATCAACATGGTGGTGAAACCCTGTCTCTACCAAAAAATACAAAATTAGCCAGGTATGGTGGTGGCACATGCCTGTAATCCCAGCTACAGGAGGCTGAGGCAGGAGAATCGCTTGAACCAAGGAAGTGAAGGTTATGGTGAGCTGAGATTGCACCACTGCACTCCAGCCTGGGCAACAAGAGTGAAACTCCATCTCAAAAAAAAAAAAAAAAAAAATTTCTGGAACTAGATAGAGGTGATGGTTGCACAACATTGTGAACGTATTATGAAATAGCATTTTATTTTATTTTATTTGAGACAGAGTCTTGCTCTGTCATCGCCCAGGCTGGAGTGCAGTGGGGCAATCTTGGCTCAGTGCAACCTCTGCCTCCTGGGTTCAAGCGATTCTCCTGCCTCAGCCTCCCGAGTAGCTGGGATTACAGGAGCCCACCACCATGCCTGGCTAATTTTTGTATTTTTATTAGAGACTAGATTTCACCCATGTTGGCCAGGCTGGTCTCGAACTCCTGACCTCAAGTCATCCGTCCACCTTGGCCTCCTATAGTGCTGGGATTACAGGCATGAGCCACCGCACCTGGCTGAAATTGCATTTTAAAATGGTTAAGTTTATGTTATGTGAATTTCACCTGTATTTAAAAAAAAAAAAAAATCACCAAAAAAGAAGAGAAAAGATACACCTGAACAGGAGAAAATTGCTAATTGGCCAGGTGCGAGCGTGGCTCATGGCTGTAATCCCAGCCTTTGGGAGGCTGAGGCAAAAGAATGGCTTGAGCCCAAGACTTAGAGACCAGCCTTGGCAACATGGCAAAACCCTGTCTCTGCAAAAAATGCAAAAATTAGCTGGGTGTAGTGACGCACGCCTCAGGTCCCAGCTACTTGAGAGGTTGAGGTGGGAGAATCACCTGAGCCTGGGAAGTTGAGGCTGCAGTGAGCTATGATCATGTCACTGCACTCCAGCCTGGGCAACAGAGCAAGACCTTGTCTCACAAGAGGACGGGGAGGGGAGGGGAGGAGAGGGGAGGGAAGGAGAGGGGTGAGAAGGAGGGGGGGAGGAGAGGAGGAGAGGAGGCAAGGAGAGGAGGAGGAAGGAGAGGGGAGGGGAGGAGAGGAGGGGGAAGGGGAGAGGAGGAGGGGAGGGGAGGGGAGGAGGAGGGAGGAAAGGGGGAGGGGAGAGGAGGAGGGGAGGGAAGGGGAGGAGAGGAGGGGGAAGGGAAGAGAGAAGGGGGAGGGAAGGAAAGAAGGGGGAGGGGAAGGGAGGAGGGGAGGGAAGAAGGGGAGGGGAGGGAAGGAGAAGGGGAGGGGAGGGAAGGAGGAGGGGAGACTGAGCTTGCACACTCAGCTCCTCACCATGGCATCCCCAGCACTGACTTGGGACTCTGCAGAATCCCCACTAGCATCGAGGCCCGCCCCAGATTTGGCCTCTTGACCTTGAACTCCTCAGCCTCCATAACTGGAAGAAATTAATTCCTTTTCTTTATAAATTACCTAGTTTCAGGAATACTTTTTTTTTTTTTTTTTGAGACAGAGTCTTGCTCTGTCGCCCGGGCTGGAGCTCAGTGGCGCAATCATAGCTCCCTGCAGCCTCGACCTCTCTGGCTCAAGTGATCCTCCCACTTCAGCTCCCCAAGTAGGTGGGATTACAGGCGTGCACCACCCCACCCAGCTAATTTTTTTAACGTTTTCTAGCGATAGGGTTTCTCCATGTTGCCCAGGCTGGTCTCAAACTCCTAGGCTCAAGCAATCCTCCAGCCTTGGCCTCCCAAAGTGCTGGGATTACAGGCGTCAACCACCATGCCCAGCCCAGACTCAGGTATTCTGTTGTAAGCAACAGAAAAAAGACTAACACAAAAACCATCTCTGAAAGACACATGAAAACCAGTCATAGGGGTTCTCTGCGGAGGTGGAGGGGAGTTTTCTCTACTTACCTTTTTATATTCAGGGAATTTTAAACCATGTGAGTACAATATGGATTATATGAGCTAATGCATATGTTAAATAGCTTGATTTAGCCATTCTACAATGTATCTATATCAAAATATCCATAAATATATATACAATTTTTACTTGATTTTAAAATGTATTCCATTAAAACATGAGATCATGCATGCCAAGCGACAACATTCTTTTTTTTTTTTTTTTTTTGTAAAATGTCAGATAATAAATATCCTAGGCTTGGCCAGGTGCTTTGGTTCACGCCTGTAATCCCAACATTTTGGGAGGCTGAGGTGGGAGGATTACCTGAGGTCAAGAGTTCGAGACCAACCTGACCAACATGGTGAAACCCTGTCTCTACTAAAAATACAAAAATTAGTTAGGCATGGTGGTGTGTGCCTGTAATCTCAGCTATTCAGGAGGCTGAGGCAGGAGAATTGCTTAAACCCAGGAGGCAGAGGTTGTAGTGAGCTGAGATCGCACCCTTGCACTCCAGGCTGGGTGACAAGAGCGAGGCTTCGTCTCAAATAAATAGATAAATAAATAAATATCGTAGGCTTTCAGGTCACATGGACTCCATGGCAACAAGTTAACTGCCCTTGTAGCAGCAACCCTGACCATATGTAAATGAATGAGTGTGGCTTTCTGCCAGTAAAACTTTATCTATAAAAACCGGTTACAGGCTGGATTTGGTGCCTGGCCCATAGCTTGCTGACCTCTAGTATATGCAAAGCACTTAGCATCTGTTACCTGTAAAGTGTTTTTGTGAATTCCAGGCCCTGACGTTTGCAAGCTGTGTTATCTTGGGCAGGTCCCTTAAGCCACCATTGCCACCTGTTCAAAACTAGGGTAACAATAGGAAGAAGACTGTTTCTAGTCAAACATAAGACATGGTTATTAAAGTGCCTTGTGAACTCAAAAATGCTATGTCATGTCAGCTGCTATGGTGATGCAGAGAGTCATAAGTCTAGGCAATTGGCGTTGAATTTTCCTGTTTTTAAATCACATGACTTGTATGAGTCACTTTGTGATGATCAACGTAAATAGTCATCCTGGTTTCCTTAGAAGTCCTTTGAAAATGTCAGAAAGTCCTGCTTTTCCTCTTGCGCAAATGAGACCATCCTGAGTCAAGCATCTTTTCAACTCTTGTGTTTACTGCCAGAGTTGGTGACCATGAATAGATTGAACAATTGGCCCCAGTGAGTCACTGTTTCCTGTGTGCCTGTCTTGGCGATGGTCTCGTTGTGGGTGGTGGGTACTTCACTGCTGGGCCTTGGATGTGGCCACGTGGCTTGCTTCAGTCAATGGAATGTGGGCAGAAATGGCAAGGGGTGAGTTCCAACCCAGGATTCAGAATCCACATGTGGCTCTGCCTGCCCTCTTGTACCTCTGCTCTCGCCACGGAAGCAACCATCCCAGGAGGAAGAGGAAGGACACATAAAGCAGAGTCAGCCAGCCAAGCCCCAGCCAGATCAGCCAAACCAAGATGGTGCACAGGTGCATGGGAATAAATGACTATTGCTTTAAGCCACTGAGTTTTGGGTCATGTATAACGTAGCTGTGATGATTAATTTGAGGTCGACTTGACTGGGCTAAGAAATGCCCAGATAGCTAGTTACACGTTATTTCTGGGTGTGTCTGTGTTTTCAGAAGAGATTTGCAATGGAACCTGTAGATTGCGGAAAGAAGAGTCAGCCTCCTCAATGCAGTGGGCATCTTCCAATCCATTGAGGGCTAGAATAGAACGAAAAAGCAGAAGAAGAGGCCGGGCACAGTGGCTCATGCCTGTAATCCCAGGACTTTGGGAAGCCAAGTGGGCAGATCACCTGAGGTCAGGAGTTCAAGACCAGCCTGACCAACATGGGGAAACCCTGTCTCTATTAAAAATACAAAAATTTTTTTTAAAAATACAAAAATTAGCCGGGTGTGGTGGTGCGTGCCTGTAATCCCAGCTATTCGGGAGGCTGAGGCAGGAGAATCACTTGAACCCAGGAGGTGGAGGTTGCAGTGAGCCAAGATCGTGCCACTGCACTCCAGCCTGGGCGAGAGTGAGACTTTGTCTCAAAAAATACATGAAATAAAATAAAACAAATTCCCTCAACCTCACCCTTCTCCCACTTTTTTTTTCTCTGCTCTGTCACCCAGGCTGGAGTGCAGCAATGGGACCATAGCTCCCTGCAGCCTTGACCTCCCGGGCTCAAGCAATCCCCCTGCCCCAGCCCCCCAAGTAAGTGGGACTACAAGTATGTGTCGCCGCGCTCAGCTAATGCTTTTCTTGCTTTTCTTTTTTTTCCTTCTTCTTTCTATTCTTTCTTTCTTTCCTTCTTCCTTCCTTCCTTTTTCTTTGTTCTTTTGAGATGGAGTCTCACTCTGTCGCCCAGGCTGGAGTGCAGTGGCGTGACCTGGGCTCACCGCAACCTCCGTCTCCCAAGTTCAGGCAGTTCCCCTGCCTTAGCCTCCAGAGCAGCTGGGATTACAGGCGCCCACCACCATACCCAGCTAATTTTTGTATTTTTAGTAGAGATGAGGTTTCTCCATGTTGGCCAGGCTCATCTGAAACTTCTGACCTCAGGTGATCTGCCCACCTCAGCTTCCGAAAGTGCTGGGATTACAGGCATGAGCCACTGTCCCTGGCCCTTTCTCTCTCTCTTTTTCTTTTTTCCTTTCTTTCTCTCTTTCTTTTTTCTTTCTTCTTTCTTTGTAGAGATGGGGTCTTCCTATGCTTCCCAGGCTAGTCACATACTCCCAGCCTCAACCAATGCTCCCGCCTCAGCCTCCCAAAGTGCTGGGATTACAGGCGGGAGACATCGCACCCCGCCCCTTCTCCCACTTTTCTTCTGTGAGCACCTCCCATTGGCTGAGCCAACCAAAAGCCAATGGGCAACAGAACCCAATGATGTTGTCTTTTGGGATCAGCCTTGGGAACAAAGGAGGGTAGAAGGTGGCAAAGACTAGAGCTGGAGGGAACAATGGACTTTACTCATTTTCCTTTAACCAATTCTTAGCTGAGAAAGCATCTTCAGCACTTCCTGCATCCCTGCAATTCATGTCACCGTTCTCAGCAGCCCGCTTGGCTGATCTGATTCTTCTTTTTTTTCTTCTCTGGATACCAAAGGAAACAGATACAAAAAGGAAAACTGATTCTCCAGGGAAGCCCCCAGTCCGCCTCAAGGACGATGCTTTTTTTATGCACTTATGTTCCTAGTGATATCTGGTTTTGAGCCAGCTCAATTGTGAGTGGAGTGCTGTTACGATACTGTTTATGTTCTGATCGTGTTTCTCTTGGCCGGAAGAGCAGGCAGCTGGCCACACGTATAATGCCCTCCACTGGGGCAGAGGTCTCCCTTTGAGCCCAGCAGCTGACGCCCCGCACCCAGAGCGCTACTGGGAAATCTGGCACCGTTCCCCATCGGCACCGTGAATGCCTTTGCCGTTGGCCCAGGCGAGAAAATCGCTGCTTGCCTATCCTGGGCAAAGTCCAGTTATCCATTAACAGTGAGGGAAGGACAATTAGATCAGGAAACCAAGAAATAATATGTGAGATAAAGTGTGTGCTCTCCTCGCCTGCGTGAATCAATCGTCTAAACTGCAAGAAGACACACAGGCTCTGAAATAGAATCCTGTGCTCAGAACCCAATTTTATCACTTCCTAGCTCCACGGTTTCTCTTCCTTTCCTTCCTTCCTTCCTCTTTTCCTCTATTCTTTCCTGCCTTCCTTCTTTCCTTCCACTCTCTTTTCCTTCCTTCCTCTCTTTCCTTCCTTCCACTCTGTCTTTTTCTTCCTTCCTCTGTCTCTCTTTTCCTTCCTTCCTTCCTTTCTCTGTCTCTCTCTCTCTTCCTTCCTGTGTGTGTCCACTGCCTATGTTCAAAATTCTCCTCCTTCCACGAGGAGAGCAGTCATACTGGATTAGGGACTGCTACGATTTGAATCTATGTTTGCACCCAAATTGAAATGTTGGCCCCTAAGACCCAGTGTGATAGTGTTAAGAAGTGGGGCCTTTAGGAGGTCATTCAATCAGGAGGACTCTGCCCCTTTGAATGGGATTCGGGCCTTCTAAAAGGGCTTGAGGGAACTAGCTAGGGCCCTTGACCATCCGTTCTTTATTTTAAAAATAATAATAATAATACAAAAAAGAGCCAGGTGTGATGATGCATGCCTGTAGTCCCAGCTACTCAGGAGGCTGAGGCAGGAGAATTGCTTCAACCTGGGAGGCGGAGGTTGCAGTGAGCCGAGATTGTACCGTTGCACTCCAGCCTGGGTGACAGAGTGAAACTCTGTCTCAAAAAACAAACAAACAAAAAGCTTTTGTGGGGATCCTGGGTAAATACCAAAGAGCAGAATTGTTGAGTCACCTGGTGATTGTCTGTTTAACCCCTAAGAAGCAGGCCGGGCATGATGGCTCACACCTGTAATCCCAGCACTTTGGGAGGCTGAGGCAGGCAGATCATGAGGTCAAGAAATCAAGACCATCCTGGCCAATATGGTGAAACCCCATCTCTACCAACAATACAAAAATTAGCTGGGCGTGGTGGTGGGCACTGTAGTCCCAGCTACTCTGGAGGCTGAGGCAGGAGAACCGATTGAACCCAGGAGGCAGAGGGTGCAATGAGCCGAGATGGCGCCGCTGCACTCCAGCCTGGCAACTGAGCGAGACTCCAGCTCAAACAATAAAAAAAGCTGCCAGACTGTCATCCACCAACAGTGTGTGCGTCACTGTACATCCTGGCCAGCGCTCAGATCGCCGTCTTTTTGCTTCTAACCATTCTAGTGGATGTGTGTTGACATCTGCCTGGGGTTGTAATTTGCATTTCCCTAATGTCTAATGATGTCCTATGCATACACATGCATGAGTAAGCTTTAAGGAGATGAAGGGAACGCCCGGGGTCACAGATGAAGAGACCGCTGAGAGTCAGGAAGTGGGCATGCAAGATGGCACTGTAGACGTTTTTAGGGTGTGGGAGTGAGGGGGTGGATGGGGGGGCATACTGGGCATACCTCAAGGTGGGAGATGAGGCCTCAGGTCTTTGCAAGATGATGAGTAGGAATTGATATTCTCTGTATAAACTAGGGATCCTGGACCGGGGGCAGTGCCTCACACCTGGAATCCCAGCACTCTGCGAGGCTGAGGCAGAGTGGATCATGAGGTCAAGAGATCAAGACCGTCCTGGCCAACAAGCTGAAACCCTCTCTACTAAAAATACAAAAATTAGCCGGGCGTGGTAGTGGGCACCTGTAGTCCCAGCTACTCCGGAGGCTGAAACAGGAGAATCACTTGATCCCAGCAGGCGGAGGTTGCAGTGAGCCAAGATCATGCCGCTGCACTCCAGCCTGGATGACAGAGCCAGACTGTCTCAAAAAAATAAATAAATGTAATAAAAAGCCATTCCTCTCCCCTTCTTTCACCCACCATCCTTAAATTTCATCACCTCATAGTCTCAAAGGTGGCAGCTACAGCTAGATAGGAGGAGTAAGTTCTCGTGTCCCATACCGCTGTAGGGTGACTATAGCCAACAATAATATATAGTTCCCAATACCTAGAAGGAGGATGGTGAACGTTCCCAGCATAAAGAGGTGGAAGTCGCAGTGAGCTGAGATCGTGCCATTGCACTCCAGCTCTGGTGACAGAGCGAGACTCCATGTCAAGAAAAGAAAGTAGAGACCCTGGTGGGACCACACCTAGGGACAGGGTACCAGGAAGACTCCACTAGGCCAAGGTGAGCACAGGGGAGCTCGTCTCTTTTCTGGACATTGAAAACATACACATACAGGTCATATCCAGTGTGCTCTGGGACATGGGAAACAGACATTAATTTACTGCTGGACCGGGTACAGTGGCTCATGCCTGTAATCCCAACACTTTGGGAGGCCAAGGAGGGCAGATTGCTTGAGCCCAGCAGTTCAAGACCAGCCTGGGCGAGATGGCAAAACCCCATTTTGGCCAGGCGTGACTGCTCACGCCTGTCATCTCAGCACTTTGGGAGGTCGAGACAGGTGGATCACTTGCAGTCAGGAGTCAGAGAACAGCCTCAACAACATGGTGAAATCCCACATCCTCTAAAAATACAAAAATTAGCCGGGAGACCGAGGCAGGAGAATAGCTTGAACCTGAGAGGCAGAGGTTGCAGTGAGCTGAGATTGTGCCATTGCTCTCCAGCCTGAGTGACAGAGCGAGACTATCTCAAAATTTTTTTAAAAACCCAAAAACTTCAAAAATTAGCCAGGTGTGGTGGCGCATGCCTGTAGTCATAGCTACTTAGGAGGCTGAGATAGGTGGGAGGATCATTTGAGCCTCGAAGGTTGAGGCTGCAGTGAGCTGTTATTGCACCGCTGCACTCCAGCCTGGGTGACAGGGCAAGACCGTGCCTCAAAAAAAACCCAAGAATGGCCAGGTGCGGTGGCTCATGCCTGTAATCCCAGCACTTTGGGAGGCCGAGGAAGGCTGATGACAAGGTCAAGAGATGGAGACCATCCTGGCCAACATGGTGAAACTCCGCCTCTAATAAAAAATACACATATTAGCTGGGTGCGGTAGCTTGTGCCTGTAATCCCAGCTACTCAGGAGGCTGAGGCAGGAGAATCACTTGAACCCGGGAGGCGGAGGTTGCAGTGAGCCAAGATCACACCACTGCACTCCAGCCTGGCACCTGGTGACACAGCAAGACTCTGTCACACACACAAAAAAAAAACCCCGAGAATTTACTCTGCTGTGGGTATACACATTGTTTAAAAATTGCAGGAAGCCAAAATTATATGAATCTTTTAATATTGTCAGTTTAATATTAAATAGTAGTACATTAATATATGTGATTATTAATCGGTAATGTAGTACTAATATTAAATCTAATATGTGCTTGTTAAATAATATTTAATATTACTAATTTTCATATTCTTTTTATCTTTTTTTTTTTTTTTTTTGAAAAAAAGTTTCACTCTTGTTCCCAGGCTGGGGTGGAATGGCGCGATCTCGGCTCACCGCAACCTCCGCCTCCTGGGTTCAGGCAATTCTCCTGCCTCAGCCTCCTGAGTAGCTGGGATTACAGGCATGCGCCACCATGCCCAGCTAATTTTTGTATTTTTAGTAGAGACGGGGTTTCATCATGTTGACCAGGATGGTCTCGATCTCTTGACCTTGTGATCCACCCTCCTCAGCCTCCCAAAGTGCTGGGATTACAGGCTTGAGCCACCGCGCCCGGCCTATTTTATCTTTTGTAGAGACAAGGTCTCCCTATGCAGCCCAGGCTAGTTCTGAGCTCTTGGTCTCAAGCAATCCTCCTGCCTTGGCCTCCCAATGTTCTGGGATTAAATATTCATATTATTAATTTTATTTATTAAAAGTAATGAAAAATAAAATGAATAAAACTATTAGTTTTATTATTTCACATTAGCAATAAAATAACTCATTTTATTTTACATTTAATTTTATTTAAAATAAAATTAGTTTACTTTTTTTTGTTGTTTAATTAGAGACAAGGTCTCACTTTGTGGCCTAGGCTGGTCTTGAACTCCTGAGCTCAGGTGATCCACCTCGGCCTCCCAAAGTGCTAGGATTACAGGTGTGAGCCACAATGCACTGCCTAAGATTATTTTAAAATCAACATGCATGCTTATACTTACTTGGATTTTTTTGGAAGTATGTAGCAGGAACTATCTAAAGGCAATCTATGCAAAATGATGCTGAGGCTGATCAGTACGAAAGGCTGGGCCATACCTCCGATACTACAAGGTCAAGCATCAGGACCATCCTGGCCAACAAGGTGAAACAGGTGCCTGCCACCATGCCCGGGTAATTTTTGTATTTTTAGTAGAGACGGGGTTTCACCATGTTGGCCAGGATGGTCTCAATCTTGACCTCGTGATCCACCCGCCTCGGCCTCTCATCATAAAACCATTTGAATGCAGTAGCTGCTTCGTGTCTATGTATCGCTCTTCAATCCTCTCACTCTGCATTCGTCCTTTCATTCATCCTCAAATATTCATTGAGCTCCTACCACGTGATGGCAGAATGCTTAGCACTGTGGTTAACCATGTGAGAGGCAGACCTGGGTTCAAGTCTTGGTTCTGCTTCTTTCTGACTTTGTGCTCTTGTATAAGGTCTTTATTTATTATTACTATTATTATTAATTTTAGATACAAGGTCTTGCTCTGCTGCTGGAGTGCAGTGGCATGATCACAGCTCACTGCAGCCACGAACTCCTGGGTTCAACTATTCCCCCAATGTCAGCCACGCACACAGCTATGAAAACAGGCATGCACCACTATGCCTGAGTCATGTTTAAAATTTTCTGGCCAGGCACAGTGGCTCACGCCCGTAATCCCAGCAGTTTGGGAGGCTGAAACAGGTAGATCACCTAAGGTCAGGAGTTCAAGACCAACCTGGCCAACATAGCGAAACCCTGTCTCTACTAAAAATACAAAAAATTAGACAAGCATGGTGGCAGGGTGCCTGTAATCCCAACTATCCGGGAGACTGAGGCAGGAGAATCGCTTGAACCCAGGAGTCAGAAGTTGCAGTGAGCTGAGATCGCGCCACTGCATTCCAGCCTGGGTGACAGAATGATACTCTATCTCAAAAAGAAAAAAAAATCCAGCTGTTGCTGAGGCTGGAGTTTGGTGGCATGGTCAGAGCTTACACGCAGCTGGCCTCAAGTGATCCTCCCACCTCAGCCTCCCGAGTAGCCGGGACTATAGGAGTGTGTCACCACACCTGGCCCTGGACAAGGTCTTTAATCTGAGTTCCGGTTTTCTTGTCTGTAAAATGAGGATAATCATGGGACTTGGATTATGGAGTTGGCATAAGGAAATGAGGTAAGTGCCTAGTGCCTGGCACAGCTAAGCACTCAATGTGTGTTTATTATTATTTCCTTGAACAGCACTGGGCACTCAGTATGTCGGGAATGAAGTAAAGACAGTTCCCTCCTGTGGTGCCGTCAATCAAGAAACCCACCTGGGATAAACCAAAGAACTTTTTAGTGTCAGTTCCAAAAGAAAGGAAAAGCTCTGAAATAGATGGTTTGGGTGAGATGCCCTCCTCAGTCTGTTCAATTCTGCTGGGAGGAGGGCGAGAGGAGGGGAGAAGTGACGGCATTGTACCAACATAGCTTCCAGAACCCTTCCTTTGGTTGGAGAACACTCCCCAAAGAGGGGTGAAGGTCACTGTGAGGTAGGTAAGATAGGTGATCATAGCCTCCCTTAAAGGGAAACAAACTTGCTAAAAATAGAGCAAACACCCAACAGTGCACAAAACTCAGCCTGGGCTCGTGGTTAGAGCATCCTGCAGCAAGGAGAGAGAAAATCAGAACGGGCCGGGTGCGGTGGCTCATGTCTGTAATCCCAGCAGCTTGGGAGGCCGAGGCAGGCAGACCACTTGAGGTCAGGAGTTCGAGACCAGCCTGGCCAACATGGTGAAATCCCTGTCTCTACTAAAAACACAAAAATTAGCCAGTCATGGTGGCGGGCGTCTGTAATCCCAGCTACTCGGGAGGCTGAGGTGAGAGAATTGCTTGAGCCCAGGAGGCGGAGGTTGTAGTGAGCTGAGATGGAGCCACTGCACTCCAGCCTGGGTGACAGAGCGAGACTCCTCCTCAAAAAAAAAAAAGAAAAGGAAAGCAGAAGGGAAAGTTCCCACGTTCGCACAAGCTCAGAAACCCATAATTAGTATCCTTGGGACTGACCTATGCTCATTATAATAATAAAAAAAATCATCCCTGGGTAGAGATTTAAGACGCTGAGATATTCAATATGCACACTAGCATGTGTGACAACAGTGCATGCGTATCCAGGGGACCTCCCAAAACACACTTAACAGCAACACCCCAGGCCAGGCCCGGAGTCTCATGCCTGTAATCCGGGCCTTCCAAAGGAAGGCCGAGGCAGGTGGATCACGAGGTCAGGAGCTCGAGAACGGCCTGGTAAACATGGTGAAACCCCCTTCTCTACTAAAAATACAAAACTTAGCTGGGCATGGTGGCACATGCCTGTAGTCCCAGCTGCTTAGGAGGCTGAGGCAAGAGAATCACTTGAACCTGGGAGGCGGAGGATGCAGAGGGCAAAGATCATGCCACTGCGCTCCAGCCTGGGTGACAGAGCAAGACTCCATCTAACAAATAAATAAATAAAAACCAGCAACGCCTCTTCCCACTCTTTCATGAATAATCATATCAGGCTCTCATAAAGAGAGGCTCCCCACTGACAGTCCCTGCTGTCTCACTTTTGAGCAGCCCACTCTAATCAGCTGTCAGAGTGTACTTTCACTCTGCAATAAACTTTCTTGCTTTTTTTTTTTTCAGGATGGGGTCTCACTCTACCTCCCAGGCTGCAGTGCAATGGCACGATCTCAGCTCACTGCAGCGCAGACCTCTCCAGGCTCAGGTGATGGTCTCCCCCCAGCTTCCCGAGTAGCTGAGACTACAGGCGCGCGCCACCACACCTAACTAATTTTTGTTGTTTTGTTTTTTGTTTTTTTTTTTTGTAGAAACAGGGATCTTGCTATGTTGCCCAGGCTGTTCTCGAATTCCTGAACTAAAGTGATCAACCCACCTCAGCCTCCCAAAGTGCTGGCATTACAGGCATGAGCCACCATGCCTGGCCTCTTGCTTACTTTGACTTTGGACTTGCTCTCAGATTCTTTGCTGTGTCAAAGTGAAAAACCTGGACTGGCTCACCACAACAATTGGATTTTTTTTTTTTTTTTTTTTTTTTGAGACAGAGTCTCACTTTGTCACCCAGGCTGGTGTGCAGTGGTGCAATCGGCTCACTGCAACCTCTGCCTCCTGGGTTCAAGCAATTCTCTGCCTCAGCCTCCCAAGCAGCTGGGATTACAGGCACCCGCCACCACACCTGGCTAAGTACCACTAACATATCCACTTTGCAAATCAGAAAACTGAGGCACAAAGAAGTGAAATAAGGGGCCTGAAAGCCTACAGTTAGTGAGGGGTAGAATCAAAGAGTCCTTGCTTCTAAACCCTAAATTCAGAGGGCAACAAACTTTTTATATAAAGGACTAGCAAATAAGTATCTTAGGCTTTGTGGGCCACGTGGATTTGGCCTGTGGGCTATAGTGTGCTGACCCTTTGCTTTAGTCCAACAGCCTAAGAACTTTCAAAGTAAAGCTGACCAATCCGGGCGTGGTGACTCATGCCTGTCATCCCAGCACTTTGGGAGGCCAAGGCGGATGGGTCACCTGAGATCGGGAGTTCAAGACCAGCCTGAACAACATGGAGAAACCTTGACTCTACTGAAAATACAAAATTAGCCAGGCATGGTGGTGCATGCCTGTAGTCCCAGCTACTCGGGAGGTTGAGGCAGGAGAATCGCTTGAATCCAGGAGGCAGAGGTTGTGGTGAGCCAAGATCATGCCATTGCACTCCAGCCTGGGCAACAAGAGTGAAATTCCGTCTCAAAAAAAATAATAAAATAAACACACACACACACACACACACACACACACACACACACACACAAAAGTAAAGCTGACCAGAGCTTTACCTTTCCATGAGATTTCTAACTCCTAAATCCAATACATTAGAAGAAAGGTGTAATTCACCATGAATGAATCAAGCTGATTGCTGCATAATTCATGAATATCAAAGTCATGTTTTAATGTCAGTCATCTTCTTAGTATATTTTTTAAAACTTCTAGGCACTGTGGCACTATCTTATTGCAGGGGAAAGTTTTTGTTATACATTTTTTTTTGAGACAGGGTCTCCCTCTGTCACCCAGGCTGGAGTGCAGTGGCACAATCACAGTTCACTGCAGCCTTGACCTCTCAAGCTCACGTAATCCTCCTATCTCAGCCTCCCTAGTAGCTGGGGCTACTGGAATGTGCCACCATGCCTGGCTAATTTTTTATTTACTTTTTGTAGCGATGGGGTCTTACTATGTAACTCAGGCAGGTCTTATATTCCTGGGCCCAAATGATCCTCCTGGCTTGGCCTCCCAAAGTGCTAGGATTAGAGGCATGAGTCACCACACCTGAACACAGGAAAAAAATTTGCTTCAGTTGAAAATTAGACACTGTCTAGAGCAAGGACTGGCAAATCACAGCCGAGAGACCAAATCCAACCACTCCTGTTTGTTTATATTTTCTTTTTTTTTTAAGATGGGGTTTCACCATGATGGCCAGGCTGGTCTTGAACTCATGACCTCAGGTGATCCACCCACCTCAGCTTCCCAAAGTGCTAGGATTACAGGCGTGAGCCACCGCGCCTGGCCTCTTTTCTTCTAAAAAAAAAAAAAAAAAAAAAAAAAAAAAGTCTTGCTCTATCATCCAAGCTGGAGTGCAGTGGCACAATCTCGGCTCACTGCAACCTTCACCTCCTAGGTTCAAGTGATTCTCCTGCCTCAGCCTCCCAAGAATCTGGGATTGCAGGTGCACACCACCACACCTGGCTAATTTTTGTATTTTTAGTCAAGACAGGGTTTCACCATGTCGGCCAGGCTGGTCTCAAACTCCTGGCCTGTGATCCTGCCTCAACCTCCCAAAGTATTGGGATTACAGGCATGAGCCACCGCGCCCAGCCTTGTTTATATTTTCTACAGCTGTGTTCATGCTACAATGGCAGTGTGGCCACATAGGTCATATGTCTAGCAAAGCCTAAGGTATTCACTACCTGGCCCTTTACAGAAAAAGCCTGGAAACCCATAGGGTAAAGAATGCTCTTCTGAGTTACCTGATTCTAGCCTTTCCTTGCCTTTGACCTGTTTTACAATTCTGCAAGCTCTTGATAACTGATAGCAATGCAAAATAATCCTTTTTTGTAAACATGAAAAAGCTGTGATGTCCACCAGAAGTTCAACCTACTTCCCTCCACCACTCTGGAAGAGCTCAATTTGCACAATCATTTCAGTGTTTCTGATCCATAACTGTGTATTTTATTTGAATGCTCCTTTGAATGAGTTGTAACATTGGTTCCCTCATTCATGAGGAAGATAAAATCTTTAACACATGTTCACTTTACATATATATGAAAGCCATGAGTTTTCTTCTTTAATTATTCTTGAACATTATTTATGGTTCCATAAGAGTTTGAAACCATGGAACAACGTCCAACGGACATTACAAGATGAAATATCTAGACCATTCTACTAGATCTTGTAATAGTAGACCTGAGCTATCAGTTTTGTCCCAGAAACTTTAGAAAAAGTTTGTCTGACTTAATGGCATTTTGGGAGGCTGAAAAATCAACTGTTGAGTAATAAACTGGAAATCCAAAGCCACGTGTGGTGGCTCATGCCTGTAATCCTGGTGTTTTGGGAGCCCAAGGCAACGGATCTCTTGAGGCCAGGGGTTCAAGACCAGTGTGAGCAACATAGCAAGATCCCATCTCTACAAAAATAAATTAAAAATTAAGTCAGCCATGGTGGTATACATCTGTAGTCCCAGCTGCTTTGGAGGATCTCTTGAGCCCAGTAATTCAAGGCTGCAGTGAGTGATGATCGCGCCTCTTCACTCTAGTCTGGTTGACACAGTCACACTCTGCCTCTAAAAAATAAACTGGAAATCCAAGTAACTAGATAATGAGGGGATAAAACATAAAACACTCTCAGAAGTTGTGAGTATATGGTATACGGCTTGAATGTGTCCCCCAATTTTATATATTTGAAACTTAACCCCCAAAGTTATATGTTAATCCAAAACAGGGCTTTGGGAAGGTATCTAGGATCAGATGCGATCATCAGGGTGGAGCCCCCATGATGGGCTTTATAAGAAAAGGAAGAGAGGCTTGAGCTTATACGCATGCTCCTGCCCCTCACTGCAGGATGCCTCTGCCATGTTATGACACAGCAAGAAGGCCCTCATCAGATGTCGATTCTTCAGTCTTGGCCTTCCAGGCCTCTAGAACTATAAGAAATACTTTACTTTTCTTTCTCCTTTTTTTTTTTTTTTTTTTTTTTTTTGAGAGAGTCTTGCCATGTTGCCGAGGCCGGAGTACAATGGCGCGATCTAAGCTCACTGTAGCATTCACCTCCTGAGTTCAAGTGATTCTCGTGTCTCAGCCTCCCAAGCCACTGGGATTACAGGCATGTTTCAACATGTCCAGCTATTTATTTTTTATCTTTTGTATTTTTAGTAGAGATGGGTTTTTGCCATGTTGGCCAGGCTGGTCTTGAACTCCTGGCCTCAAGCGATTCACCTGCCTCAGCCTCCCAAAGTGCTGGGATTACAGGAATGAGCCACGGTACCTGACCACATTTATTTTCTTTATAAACTACCCAGTTTGTGATATCCTGTTATAGTAATGCAAAACAGACTTAATATATAAGTGATCATTGATGCCAAAAGGATGGTTGAGATCCCCAGGGAGTGTGGGGGGAAATATGAGTGGAGGAAAAGGTGGATAAATTAGGAGGGACACAGGGTAGAGGAGCAACTGAGGACAGCTGAAGGCGGACTGGACAGAGTGCGCTGCACCAGCCTGGGCCAAAGCAGCTCTAAGACAGAAGCATCAACACCACCAAGTAATGTATAAAGGCCAAGGAAGTAAGGGCTGAAAGGTGGCCATTGGCTTGAGCAAATAACAGGTCATTAGTGGCCTTGGCAAGAACAATTTGTTAGAAGTGCTGGGTTGAAAGGCAAACAGTGGGTTTGGAGTGAATGGAGAGAAGGAAGTGGAATTACAGTTGTCTGAATAAATGAGGAATAATGCCTGATTGCTGCAGGGTTGTTATGACAACCAAAGATATTGGTGAATGTGCTTTAAAGAATTTTTTGTAATCCCAGCACTTTGGGAGGCCCAGGCAGGTGGATCACGAGGTCAAGAGATCGAGACCATCCTGGTCAAAATGGTGAAACCCCGTCTCTACTACAAATACAAAAATTCAGCTGGGCATAGTGGCGCGTGCCTGTAATCCCAGCTACTCAGGAGGCTGAGGCAGGAGAATTGCCTGAACCCGGGAGACGGAGGTCGCGGTGAGCCGAGATCGCGCCATTGCACTCCAGCCTGGGTAACAAGAGCGAAACTCCGTCTCAAAAAAAAATAAAAAATAAAAAAATAAAAAAATAAAAAAAGAATTTTTTTATTGAGATATACCTTACATACAGTGAAATCCAGCCTTTAGTAGTATACAGTCCTATAGGTTTGGACAAACATGCACAGTCGTGTAGCCTCTACAAAAATCAAGATCTAGTACAGCTCTATCACCCACAAATAGTCCTCTTTTGATCCTTTGTAATTAATCCCTTCCTGCAGCCTTAGCGCACAGCAATCATCTACTTTCTGTCCTTATAGTCTTACCTTCCCTAGTAGGTCACATAAATGAACGTGTACACTACATAGCCACTTGAGTCTGGTTTCTTTCACTCAGAATAATGCACTTGGTTTCCACCTATCAGTATTTTATTCTTTTTCATTGCTGAATAATATTCCATTGTATGTGAAGATTCCTTGAAAAGTGAAATGCTTTATAAAATTGGAAAGACTCATTATTCTTGGAAAACATATATACATAGGAAGGAAAGTCTGCCATAGTTTAGGCTCCCTCAGAAGCTGACCTTGAGGCATGATTCAATTGAAAGTTGTTTATTTTAGAGTCAGTTCCAGGAGACCCAGTGTGGGAAGAGAAAGTGACACAGGGAAGGAAAACAACAAGCGTTAAACAGTTACCACCGTGAGCAACTGAAGCTGTTTTCTGGGGATCTCTAGGAGGCAACACAGAAGACCTATGTCGGAATTGCCCAGCTGAGGAGTGAAGGAGCTGCGGTATTTATCCTCCTACCAGTCACTGATTGACAGCCACTCATTGAGGACATTAAATCCCTAGCATTTCTGGCCCAACTGTGTAGATCATAATGTGCACCCCAAAGACCAGAGACAGTCCTCAAACCAATGAATGCAGCTGCTGACCACTGGAAGTTAGGCCAGAGTGTGCTGACTGAGGATGAGGTGGGGAAGACCAGGCGCTGACCATTCCTCCTGCAGGGTGGATACATAATCAGATCTAAACTATCTCCTCTTTTCATCTCTTTCTTAAGCTGTAAACACCAAGTATTTTTACAGCTCTTCAAGATGCATTGCATGGAGACCTTCTAAATCATCTCTACGTCCTCTAATTGGGCTCGTCACTCACAGCTAATATTGCTGTATTTATAGTTACTCTCTCCATATAGCATCTTATGACTTATTTTTGGATTTGTGAGTCAGGCAAGCATACTCCAATATGCACGCTCATGCTGCTATTTATCTCTCTCTATGGGAAAACAGGGAGCTGTGTTCCTTTTTTCCCTGCCTTACTATACCCATTCCTGACCCTTGTCTGACAGCCTTTTGGCTTAAATTAACTGTTGGAAATAAGTGCTTATCTTCCAATGTCACAGGGAAGAATCAGCAGTCAAACAAAAGGTTTCTCAGCAAGGCTTCCTTTTACTTTCTGCAGAAAGGGCACTGCTCGCCAGCAGTCTTGCCAGGAGAGTGCATGGTACAAAGAAGACAGGATTATTTATAACCTGGCGAGTCCACCCTACTGCTGTGTCCATCCTCCATTGGCCGGAACAGAACCTCACATTCTATACTTTACCCTATTGGCTAATAATTTAAAACTTTCCTAAATAGGCAAAGGGAGAGAGAACAAAAAAAAGAGGAAGTTAGGCCGGGCATGGTGGCTCACGCCTGTAATACCAGGACTTTGGGAGATCAAGGTGGGTGAATCACCTGAGGTTGGGAGTTCAAGACCAGCCTGACCAACCTGGAGAAATCCCATCTCTACTAAAAATACAAAATTAGCTGAGCATGGTGGCAGATGCCTGTAATCCCAGCTACTTGGGAGGCTGAGGCAGGAGAATCGCTTGAACCCGGGAGGCGGAGGTTGCAGTGAGCTGAGACCACACCATTGCACTCCAGCCTGGGCAACAAGATCAAAACACCGCCTCAAAAAAAAAAAAGAGAAAAAAAAGAAAAGAGGAAGTTGCTCACAAGTTGGTCAAGGAAGCAGCTCCAAACAAGGAATTGCCTGAACTATGGGCTGGGACTTGCCTAGGCCTGTCTGGGGCATGCCTGAACAAGTCAAAGCAGCTAGCTGGGTTAGAATATAGGGGCCAATAATGGATAGGGACTTCAGGGTAAGAATTTGTTATTCTTTAAGGCCTAAGATGAAAACTTTGAAGAACTCTGTGTTCCCTACTTAACTTTTACAAATACCTTCTGTTGACTTCATAGTTTTCCAAATATTCAAAAACACTTTATTTCACTTAATCTCCAGGATAACACTAGGAGGCAAGCAGAGACCTCTTGCCTCTAATGCATTTTATACATGAGAAAACTGAGGCTTATGTCAATTAAAAATTACTTTAAGCTAGTTCATTTAAGTTAAAAATTAGTTTCCACTGCATCACTGAGGATGCTTCTAGTTGTGAATAAAATCCCAAACTGAATTAAACATTAAAGAAAATTATCAGCTCACATGAAAAATATAATAAATAAAAAGTAGGGTGGGCTTCCAATAGAGGTTTGATGTGTCCACTCAGAAGATGGCTGCCAGGAGCAGCTCCTGGAACTTTATGCCACTTGTTCACAACCAGAGATGGATATAGACTGCCTCCATCCTGAGATTCTGATTGGCCCAGTCCATATCACATGATCACCTCTGAGCCAATGACTATAGCCAGGTAGATGGGGACTGCTGATTGGCCTAAACTGAGTCATATGTTCTACTGGGAAGTTAAGGAAGAACTCTCTTCCCTGGAAATAGATTGAGTCCCAAGCAAAAGGCAAGAAGAAAGGGAAAATATGGAAGACATGCTGGAAAGTAGGTTAATTAGGAATGTTGTCATCTGTAGGTCACCAGTAACCTAAGAGTGGCTTAAGTAAATAGGACTTTAGTTTTCTCACAAAGCAAAAAATATGTAGGTAGATGAGAGCCATTTTTTAAAAAGCCATTCTCAGGCAGGGGACAGTGGCTTGACTGTAATCCCAGCACTTTAGGAGCCTGAGGCAAGTGGATTGCTTGAGGCAAGGGTTCGAGACCAGCCTTGCCAGCATGGTGAAACCTTGTCTCCACTAAAAATACAAAAATTAGCCAAGTGTGCTGGCGGGTGCCTGTAATCCCAGCTACTCAGGAAACTAAGGCAGGAGAATCACTTGAACTCAGAAACAGAGGTTGCAGTGAGCCAAGATCATGCCACTGCACTCCAGCCTAGGCAACAGAGCCAGACTGTCTCTAAATAAATAAATAAATAAATGAAATAAAAAGTCATCCTTCTCTCCTTCTTTCACCCACCATCCTCACTATGTTGGATTTTCTCCTTAAATTTAATCACCTCATAGTCTCAAAGGTGGCAGCTACAGCTAGATAGGAGGAGTAAGTTCTAGCGTCCTATACTGCTGTAGGGTGACTATAGCTAACAATAATATATAGTTTCCAATACCTAGGAGGAGGATAGTGAACATTCCCAGCACAAAGAAATAATAACTATTTGAAATGATCAATATACTGATTATCCCTGATGTAAGCATTATACACTGTATCATGTACAATTATTTGTTAATTGAAAATAAAATATTTAAAAAGATGACTGCTACAGCTGCAGATATCTCAATTTAAAGGCAGGAAGTAAAAGAGGGGTTAGGACAGTCCCAGAGCTGCACTTTGTACTGCTCATGCCTTTTTAAATTATTTATTTATTTATTTTTGAGACAGAATCTCGCATTGTCGCCTGGGCTGGAGTGCAGTGGTGCAATCTCGGTTCACTGCAACCTCTGCCTCCCGGGTTCACAAAATTCTCCTGCCTCAGCCTCCCAAGTAGCTGGGATTACAGGTGCGCACTGCCACACCTGGCTAATTTTTTGTATTTATAGTAGAGACGGAGTTTCACCATGTTGGCCACGTTGGTCTCGAACTCCTGACCTCGTGATCAGCCTACCTCAGCCTCCCAAAGTGCTGGGATTACAAGTGTAAGCCACCGCACCCAGCCAATTTTTTTTTTTTTTTTTTTTTTGTAGAGATGAGGGTTTCAGCATGTTGCCCGGTCTGGTCTTGAACTCCTGGGCTCAAGCAATCACATGCCTTGGAATCCCAAGGTGCTGGGATGACAGGTCTGAGCCACCGCATCCAGGCTGCTCTTGCTTTTTCACAAGGAATAAATCTACATCTTCAAGAGCGCTCCAGCAGACTTCCTTATCTTAGGTCAAGTTCTCCCAGCGTAGAGTCTGAAATAAGCATCCTCATGCAAAGGGTTTACTCAGAGGGTTTGCTCCAAGAGAAACCAGGAAGGAAATAAGGAAAGCAGAACACGGAAAGGGAAGAAGCCAAGACACCCAGGGAATGTCCCCACCTAACCCCTTCCCCACAGAGAGCTCCAGAGCTTAAATCCCATTTTGGAGATGGTCCCATTGTGTCTTTCAATCAGAAAAGCAGAACCACCATGAGTGATCTAGAACAGGGACTTTATTATGGGATTTGATCTTGTGCATTAGTGAGAATTAGTAGGGCAGACCATGTCCCTTTGTCTGGTACTGGGTCTGCAATCACTGTAGGTCAGCCAGCCCATCAGTCAGGAGAGAACACTAGCTGTGCACAAGAGCAGGGAGGAACAGAACCCATGAGGGACTTCTGTCTGTCTCACACCACCTGCAACCTCAATGTCGTGAGTGACCTGCAGGTGAAGCTGTCATCCTTCACCTTGGAGCTGCATGTTCACTTGGCCCAGTTCCCAGGAAAGGTGGAAGAGATCTGGCAAGAGCTGGAGAAGAGACAGCAGATCTGCGGTGATGTGTGTGTGTGCTGCCGCCATGCCCGACACCCACAGGGATATAGAAACTAGGGTCACAGTGGCTCGCGCCTGTAATCCCAGCACTTTGGGAGGCTGAGGCAGGCAGTAGATCACAAGGTTAGGAGTTCAAGACCAGCCTGGCCTATATGGTGAAACCCCATCTCTACTAAAAATACAAAAATTAGCCGGTGTGGTTGTGGGCGCCCGTAGTCCCAGCTACTCGGGAGGCTGAGGCTGAAGAATTGCTTGAACCCGGGAGGCAGAGGTTGCAGTGAGCTGAGATGATGCCACTGCACTCCACCCTGGGTGACAGAATCGGACTCCGACTTAAAGAAAAAAAAAAAAAGAAACCAACCTGGCCAACATGGTGAAACCCCATCTCTATTGAAAACACAAAATTAGCCGGGCGTCATGGCGCACACCTGTAATCCCAGCTACTTGGGAGGCAGAGGCAGGAGAATCACTTGAACCCAGGACGTGGAGGTTGCAGTGAGCTGAGATTGCACCACTGCACTCCAACCTGGGCAACAGAGCAAGACTCTGTCTCAAAAAAAAAAAAAAGAAAACACCTAGGGCCACTGCTTTACATCCATCTTCCAAATCTTGCACAGGTTACTCTTCTAGCCAACTCTAACACAGAATTTTCCAAGTAAGGGAGTAGGGGGAAATGTTCTTCCAGCTTAGCTAAACTGACATCATTCAAAGCCACCAGTCCCACCTGGAGACAAAGAAGTTAGCCGCTGGCTATAGGTGCCCGAAGGGAAGGTGTCATATACAGGCGTTCCCCAGGCTCCATGCAGGCGAGGAGGTCCCCGTGTCAAAGGCAACCCTGTGATGGCCACACAGGCTGAACGTGAGCAGCAAAACACACAGAACTGGTAAAAGGATCAGAGGGGATCTGGGCAGGGCATGACGATGCCACCATGTGTACCCTACATCTCCATGGCCAGAGTCAATGTCACCTCTTTGCCCTGACTCATACAGGTCAAGGTTCCAGTCTACCCTAAAGGGTAACTAACCCATATCCACATTAGCATGAGAGCCCGGGCAAGGACAACGTCATTTTATCCCCTTCCCACGTCCTACTTGGTGTTCAGTACTGACTGTTTTCAGAACATTACTAATCAAGATTGGATGTGGAGAAAACCTTGTTTAAAATGCAGTGGCCAGGTGTGGTGGCTCACACCTGTAATCCCAGCACTTTGGGAGGCCGAGGTGTGTGGATCACACGGTCAGGAGTTCAAGACCAGCTTGATAAACATGGTGAAACCCCATCTCTACTAAAAATACAAAAATTAGCCAGGCGTGGTGGTGCAAGCCTTTGTGGTGCAAGCCTTTAATCCCAGCTACTCAGGAGGCTGAGGCAGGAGAATCGATTGAACCTGGAGGTGGAGGTTGCAGTGAGCCAAGATCACACCACTGCACTCCAGCCTGGGCAACAGAATGAGACTCTTTCTCCAAAAAAAGAAAGAAAGAAAGAAAGAGAGAAGGAGAGAAGGAAGGCAGGAAGGCAAGAAAAGAAAGGAAAGAAAGAGAGAAAGAGAGAGAAAGAAAGAAATGAAGAAACTTCCAGTTTTTGAGTTTTGGTGTAGTATCGAAGAGTAATTCCTGAATTTTCTGAAATGTTGAAATAGTTCCGTCCCTTTATCAACTACGTGTCTGTAGATTTTCTTGAGTCTTCAACCAAAACAACGTATCACAACAGTGTGCAGCAGCTATGAGAATAAAGCTGTCTTCCGTCAGACCAGGCAGTAAGGAAATCTGTAAACATGTGAAGCACTGCCGCTCTTCTCAATTTTTTTTTTGGAAAATACAACAAAATATATTCATTGTGTTAGGCCGGACGCGGTGGCTCACACCTGTAATCCCAGCACTTTCAGAAGCTGCAGTAGGGAGATCACGAGGTCAGGAGATCGAGACTATCCTGACCAACATGGTGAAACCCTGTCTCTACTAAAAATACAAAAACTTAGCCGGGCGTGGTGGCATGCACCTGTAATTCCAGGTACTCAGGAGGCTGAGGCAGTAGAATCGCTTGAACCCAGGAGGCAAAGGTTGCGGTGAGCCGAGATCACGCCACTGCACTCCAGCCTGGGCGACAGAGCAAGACGCCATCTCAAAAAAAACTCTGTTCTTTGAATGCTTGGGAAACTGATTTTAGCAATAAGAAAACTCTGGTCTCCCGCATAGCCAGCTCTGTGGGAATTTTTCTCCACTTCAATTCCTCTGTCTTGATAAATCAGATGGCAGGGAACTGAAACCCCTACTCAGAGATAAACAGCAACTGTGCCTGGTTCACTTAACAAAGAGGGTTATTTGGCTTTGGGGCAGGGTTGGAATCGTCTCCAGGAGAGCAGAGTAGGGAAGGACTTTGGGATCAGCCACTTGAAGCCCTCCTGGTTTCACTAGGCAGCACAAAACATTGAGCCTTAATTTGAGGCCTTGTACCACATGACTTCTGGGCATGACTGTTTAGCAAGTATTGTGGAGTGACAGAAAGGAAAGATAAAATATTCTCCCAGAGGGACATTCTTCATAATCGCTATGAGTTGTACAGAAATCAGTATACGGTGACTTTTTTTTTCTTGTCCCAAGGAACCAACCGCCAAATGAAGTGAAATAAAGTTGGAGAAAGCTTTCACCTCGCTGCCATGGAAACCACATTTCTCACTCGTGGGGAAAGGAGGGTTTATGTGAGGATTTCCTGAGTTGATAAGGTATCTGGACATTGGCGATGCCAGATATTTGACTGACAAGAAGGAAATCACATGGATTTCCTGGAATTGACTAGCTGAGGAAGGGAAGCTTGGGATTTAAGAAAAAAAAAAAAATGCTTCTTTGAGGAGAGGCATTTCCTACCCCTTCCTTCTAAACCAGGATTCCTGGCTAGGCCCAGGGCCTCCTGCCTGTAATCCCAGCGCTTTGGCAGGCCGAGGTGGGTGGATCACCTGAGATCAGGAGTTTGAGACCAGCCTGGCCAACATGGCAAAACCCTGTCTCTACTAAAAATACAAAAAATTACCCGGGTATGGTGGCAGGTGCTTGTAATCCCAGCTACTTGAGAGGCTGAGGCAGGAGAATCGCTTGAACCCGGGAGGCGGAGGTTGCACTGAGCCGAGATAGTGTCACTGCACTCCAGCCTGAGCGATAGAGCAAGACTTCTGAAAAAATAATAATAAAGCCAGGCACGGTGGCTCATGCCTGTAATCCTACCACTCTGGGAGGCTGAAGCAGGCAGATCACAAGGTCAAGAGTTTGAGACCAGCCTGACCAACATGGTGAAACCCCATCTCTACTAAAAATACAAAATTAACCCGGCATGGTGGTGAATGCCTGTAATCCCAGCTACTCGGGAGGCTGAGGCAGGAGAATCGCCTTAACCCAGCAGGCAGAAGTTGCAGCAAGCCGAGATTGTGCCACTGTACTCCAGCCTGGGCAACAAGAGCGAAACTCTGCCTCAAAATCATAATAATAATAATTAATTAATAAAATAAACCAGGGCTCCCCACCCCCATTCTGCTCCCTAGTGAAAACCCAAGACTCTGCCTCAGAGAAGCTATCACCATTTGCAATGATGCATCGTTTGTGTTCCTTGAAGGTGAACCTCAGGAGGTAGAAAGCAGGCGGACTTTATTCATTGCTCTGTCTCTGGCACTGCAGACACCAAGAATCAATACATATTTATTGAATAAATGAATACTTAAATTGAACACACATACTGACTTGCCATGTGTATCGAATTCTTATAATTTTCTGTTGCCTCAGCATCCATTTTATTTATTTGTTTGTTTAGAGACAGGGTCTTGCTGTGTCACCCAGGCTGAAGTGCAGTGGTGTAATCACGGCTAATTTTGTCAGGAGTTTGAGACCAGCCTGGCCAACATGGTGAAACCCCGTCTCTACTAAAAATACAAAAATTAGCTAGGCATAGTGGGCAGGCGCCTGTAATCCCACCTACTTGGGAGGCTGAGGCAGCAAAATCGCTTGAACTCGGGAGGCGGAGGTTGCAGTGAGCTGAGATTGCGCCATTGTACTCCAGCCTGGGTGACAGAGCAAGACTCCATCAAAAAACAAACAAAAAACTCCCTGAGGAAAATGTTCTTGGGTAATGCCCTGAACCCCATTAAAGGCTTTGGTCTCCAGTCCCCCCACACACACTTTTCCCATCTTCTGGTTGATCTTGCATGTCCCAAATGGCTCCCCTTTTTTTTTTTTTTTTTTTTGAGACGGAGTCTTGCTCCATCACCCAAGCTGGACTGCAGTGGCGCAATCTCTGCTCACTGCAACCTCCACCTCCCGGGTTCAAGCGATTCTCCAGCCTCAGCCTCCTGAGTAGCTGGAATTACAGGCGTACACCACCATGTCCAGCCAATTTTTGAATATTTTTAGTAGAAATGGGGTTTCGCCATGTTGGCCAGGCTGGTCTTCAACCCACCTCAGCCTCCCAAAGTGTTGGAATTGCAGGCATGAGCCATCACGCCCAGCACTTTTTTTTTTTTTTTTTTTGAGAGGGAGTCTCGCTGTGTCACCCAGGCTGGAGAGCAGTGGCGCAATCTCGGCTCACTGCAGCCTCTGCCTCCCGGGTTCAAGCGATTGTCCTGCCTCATCCACCAGAGTGGCTGGGACTACGGGCATGCGCCACCACTCCTGGCTAATTTTTTTATATTTTTAATAGAGACAAGGTTTCACCATGTTGGCCAGGCTGGTCTCAAATTCCTGACCTCAAATGATCAGGACTGCCTTGGCCTCTCAAAGTGCTGGGATTATAGGCATGAGCCACTGCACCTGACCAATTTTTTACTTTTTACAGAGACTATGTCTCACTATGTTGCCCAGGCTGGTCTCGAACTCCTGGCCTCAAGCAATCCTCCCACCTTGGCTTCCCAAAGTGCTGGGATTAACATTCGGCCCAGCCCCTGGTCTCCTTTGTGTTGGCTTCATCTGTTGTCAGTTCCATCCTCCAAAGTTAGCAATTCTAACAAAAGTCCTGAGAGGGTGTCTCATTGGCTTGTCTTGAGATATGTGATTATGATTGAATTGTGAGCAGAGGAGCATGAGATTGTCCAGTCTGGGCCACGTGCCTCCCATCTTTTTTTTTTTTTTTTTTTTTGAGACAGAGTCTTGCTCTGTCACCCAGGCTGGAGTACAATGGCGAGATCTCAGCTTACTGCAACCTCCATCTCCTAGGTTCAAGAGATTCTCCTGCCTCAGCCTCCTGAATAGCTGGGATTACAGGTACATGCCCACCATGCCTGGCTAATTTTTGTATTTTTAGTACAGACGGGGTTTCACCAAATTTCCCAGGCTGGTCTCGAACGCCCTATCTCAGGTGATCTGCCCACCTTGGCCTCTCAAAGTGCTGGGATTACAGGTGTGAGCCGTCGTGCCTGGCCCTACGTGCGGCATTCGAAAGCTGGCCCCTTTCCAACCACATGGATGCAAAGGGGACCACAGCTTCCCCAGGGAAAATCAGAAGAAACAGGAGGAATGGATGCTATACAGGCAAAGGCAGCTGATACCCAGTCCACCTACACTAAGCGAGTCATTAAAGCTTACTTAAACATACTGTTCGTAAATTAAGAATAGAAAGTTACTGTAATTTATCGAGCACTCTATTCTGGTATTCCACCTAGAAGCCTGGCTGACAAACAACACCTCACAGCATTGCACGCAAGTGTACGCTGATAGTATAAATTTCCATAATTTCCTGGAGGAACATTTTGTCTTTGTGTTATCTTGAATTGGCCATGGTTTTCAACCGCTGTTCTTTTTGCTTAGCTAATGATAAATCGCTGTTTAGCTTGTTATTAGCAATTTAATTTGTTGTGGGTTGTTTGGCAAATTCTGCAGTGTTTAATAATACTCATTTGCATCTGTGGTATTTTTGGCCTATAATTGTTCAATAAATAGACTTTAAGTCATGTATGCATTGAGCGAAAATAGAAATCATCTGTGCAGATGTACCCACAATTCCCCAACTTTTAGAAAGCTTCTAGGATGATGTTCCATTTTTATCCCCTATTTGTTTTTCTGCTGGAAAATGGGAATGGGGTGAAGTGTCAATCCCTTCCTTATTGGGCTGGCGGGGGGAGTTTAGAGCTGATAACTTAGAGAACTTTGCACATGCTGGTTTTAGTACATTAGAAAGTCTCTGTGGTAGAGGAGCAGAGTACATGTTTTTAAAACTGGTCTTCCATTGTGGATGGTCTTGAAAACTTGATCTAGGACCAAGGTTGGTAAATTTCTGCTAAAAAGGAACAGATAATAAATCGCTCTGCCTTTGCAGGCTCTACAGTCTCTGTCACAATAACCCAACCCTGATGCGGCAGTACAAAAATAGACAGAGGCAACACATCTGCGAATAGGCATGGCAGCACTCCAGAAAATTATTAATAACAAAAACCGGCAGCCAGCCAAATTTGGCCCATGGGCTGTGATTTGTGAAACCCTGGTCAAGGGGTTTGAACTTCCTTCCACTGGATCATCGACAACGTCGCAGGTATGAATTTCAGTTCCCAATTTATTGACTTAAGAGATGTAAACTAATTTTCCTTTTTTTTCGTTGCTGTTTTTTTTTTTTGTTTTTTTTTTTTTTTTTTTTCTGGAGACGGAGTCTAGCTCTGTCACCAGTGGGGAGTGGAGTGGTGCGATCTCGGCTCCCTGCAACCTCTGCCTCCCAGGTTTAAGCGATTCTCCTGCCTCAGCCTCCTGAGTGGGATTACAGGCACCCACCATGCTCAGCTATTTTTTGTATTTTTAGTAGAGACGGGGTTTCACCATTTGGCCAGGCTGGTCTCGAACTCCTGACCTCGTGATCCACCCACCTTGGTCTCCCAAAGTGCTGGGATTACAGGCATGAGCCACTGCACCTGGCCACCTTATTTTTCTAGAACTAAAAGTGACCACTAGTTCAAGTCCTTATTCTTCAAGGGTGATGAAAATTCATCTCAGGTCAACTCAGAGTGCCTCTACCCTTTTCCTTGGTACCCTGGGTGCTGCATCTTAGTTCCCTGGGGCTTGGATGGTACCTAGGATGTGGGAGCCTGAAGGGTGAGATAAACTGTCATGTCATTCCTGCCTTAAAATGGCCCCAGGCAGGGGGTTCTCAGAAATGCGATTTTTTATTTTTTACTGCAAATATATATTTTATTTAGTCACTTTTGTTTACAACTGAAACTCTGGGAATTCAAAATTAACATCCTTGCCCTTGAGCTTCTTATAAACACAAGAAAGATGCTTTTCAATATAAGTTACAAAAACGAAAAATATAATTGCTGAAATAAAAACCCAACTAACAAAAATCAGCTTAAACACAACCCAAGAGGAAATGAATGAACTCAAAGACGTAGCTGAAAAAACAGCCTTGAATGTAACACAAAGAGACAGGAGATATAAAATATGAAACAGGCCGGGCGCAGTGGCCCACGCCTGTAATCTCAGCACTTTGGAGGCTGAGGCAGGAGGATTGCTTGAGCCCAGGAGGTCAAGGCTGCAGTGGACCATGATGGCACCACAGCACTCCAGCCTGGGTGACAGCTTGAGACCCCGTCTCAAAAAATAAATAAATAAAAACTAAAAATAAAATAAAATATGAAACAGTAAGAGAGATGAAGGATAAGATTATTAAATTCAGCGGGCATGGTGGCTGTAATCCCAGCACTCTGGGAGGCAGGCTGAAGTGAGTGGATCACATGAAGCCAGTAAAAATACAAAAATTAGCTGGGCGTGGTGGTGCACACCCATAATCCCAGCTATTGAAGAGGCTGAAGCAGGAGAATCACTTGAAGCCAGGAGACAGAGTTTGCAGTGAGCCTACAGCACGCCACTGCACTCCAGCCTGGGTGACAGAATGAGGCTCTCAAAAAAAAAAAAATTAAATTCAAGATGCACCTAATCAAACATCCCAAAGGACCAAATAGAAAAAATGGAGGAGAGGCAAGATTTAAAGAGATAAGACCTGCAAATTTTCTAAAACCTAAGTCTACAGATTGAAGACACACAGTATATCCCAAGCAGGATAAATAAAAAGAAATATGTGCCTAGGCCCACCGTGGTGAAACAAAACACCAAAGACAGAGACAAGATCTTAACGGCAGCCAGGAAGAAAGTGGACATCATCTGCAGAGAAACGGCCATTTCTTTTTTCTTTTTTTTGTGAGCTGGAGTCTCGCTCTGTTGCCCAGGCTGGAATGCAGTGGTGCCTTCATGGCTCACTGCAACCTCCACCTCCCAGGTTCAAGCAATTCTCCTGCCTCCACTTTCCAAGTAGCTGGGATTACCGGTGCCCGCCACTACGCCCGGCTAATTTTTTGTATTTTTAGTAGAGACTGGGTTTCACCATGTTGGCCAGGCTGACCTTGAACTCCTGACCTCATGATCCACCCGCCTCGGCCTCCCAAAGCACTGGGATTACAGGCAAGAGCCACCGCACCTGGCCTGAAATGGCCATTTCAACCTAGCCGACTTTCCATCAGTAGTAGTGGAAGACGGAAGGCATTGGAATGATACCTTGACATAGTTGGAGCAAAAGCCATTCTCCCCTCAAGACCCTTGACAGCTCTAGTACCATGAGGGATGAGGAAGGTCACCAGTGGGGACCACTGGGCCCCAGCATCCTAAAAGCCAGGTCACTCATGGAAAGCACTGAAAGCAGAGATGGTAGCAAGCAGACAGCCATTGGGACTTTCCTCCCTTCCTTCATCCCTCCCTCCCTCCCTTCCTCCCTCCCTCCCTCCCTTCTTCCTTCCTTCCTTCCTTCCTTCCTTTCTTCCTTCCTTTCTTCCTTTCTTTCTTGACAGGATCTCACTGTGTTGCCCAGGCCGGAGTACAGTGGCACAATCTCGGCTCACCACAATCACCACCTCACAGGTTCAAGCGATTCTCCTGCCTCAGCCTCCCCAGAAGCTGGGATTACAGGCACCTACCACCACCCCCAGTTAATTTTTGTATTTTTAGTAGAGACGGGGTTTCACCATGTTGGCCAGGCTGGTCTCCAACTCCTGACCTCAAGTGATCCACCTGCCTCGGCCCTCCCAAAGTGCTGGGATTACAGCTGTGAGCCACCACGCCCGGCCTTGCCACTGGGACTTTAACAGCAGCAAATCTGTTATGAGCAAAGTTTTTCCTGGGCACAAACGAAATAGTCCCCTCAGAATCCTGCAACCAGCCTGGCCAAAAAGGCGAAAGCCCGTCTCTACTAAAAATACAAAAATTACTTTGGGAGGCCGAGGCGGGTGGATCACGAGGTCAGGAGATCGAGACCATCCTAGCCAACATGGTGAAACCCTGTCTCTACTAAAATACAAAAAATTAGTTGGGCGTGGTGGTCCATGCCTGTAGTCTCAGCTACTCAGGAAGCTGAGGCAGGGGAATTGCTTGAACCAGGGAGGCAGAGGTTGCAGTGAGCTGAGATTGTGCCACTGCCCTCCAGCCTGGCAACAGAGTAAAAAACTGTCTCAAAAAAAAAAAAAATTAACCAGACGTGGTGGCGGGCACCTGTAATCCCAACTACTGGGGAGCTAATGCAGAAGAATTGCTTGAACCTGGAAGGCGGAGATTGTGGTGAGCCGAGATTGTGCCACTGCACTGCAGCCTGGGCAACACGATGAGGTCCTGTCTCATAAATAAATAAAGTCCCAATGGCTGTCTTCTTGCTACTATCTCTGCTTCCTCTGCTTCCAGTGTGGGAAGCTTGCAGAGGAGATGTTGAGGTCCTCCATGTGGAAAATAATGAGTTACTGAAATTCCGGCATTAATGTGGCCCCGTTTGTATTCAGTCTAATTGGGACCGGACTTTTTTGCTTCTAGGGTCGACTGACTGACCAATACATTCTAAATTTTGTTTACAAACTTCGGCTCAGGTTAAGCACTGAATCCATTTCTCTCCGATACACTGTAATGCCCAGATAGTAAGTGAATGTATTAGCATATAAATGAGATTCTGAAACTAAGACATGAAGATATTAAAGAGGCTGGGTGCAGTGGTGCATTCTTGTAGTTCCAGCTACTCAGAAGGCTGAGGTAGGAGGATCACTTGAGCCCAAGAGGTGGACACTGCAGTGAGCTGTGGCTGCACCACGGCACTCCAGCCTGGGCGACAGAGCCAGACCATCGCAAAAAAAAAAAAAAAAAAAAAAAAAGATACTGAACAAAGATAACAAGAAAACAATGGCTCAAATAAGAAACGAGTGTAATTCTCTCTCTCACCTAAGAATCCAGAAGGAGGCAGATGGTCTTGGTCTGACAAACACAGGGGCTCCACTGCACAAAGTCACCCAGAAACCCAGTTCTTTCTGTCTCACTGACCCACTATCTCCAGGATATGGCTTCATCCATATGCCAGCCTGGCTCACCACAATGAAAGGGGAAAAGAGAAAAAGTAGCGAGCAAGTACCTCCTTTTAAGGAAGGAACACAGAAGTTGCGTTGTTCTGTCACTCATACTCTATTGCTGGGACCTTGGTCACATGGCCTTATATAGCTGCAAGAGAAGTTGGGAAATGTAATCTCTAACTGGGCAACTATGTGCCCTGCCAATACTCAAGGGAGTTCTATTCCCAAAAGTAGGAAGGGGAGAGGGATTTCAGGGACAGATGACAATGCCTGCCGTGAGGGGACAGGGGATCAAAAAGAAGATGCTATAGTCAACTCACAATGTTTTTAATCAATAGTAATAACAGGCTGGGCACAGTGGCTCACGCCTGTAATCCCAGCACTTTGGGAGACCAAAGCAGACAGATCACGAGGTCAGGAGTTCGAGACCAGCCTGGTCAACATGGTGAAACACCATCTCTACTAAAAATACAAATATTTGCCAGGTATGGTGTCAGGCGCCTGTAATCCCAGCTACTCAGGAAGCTGAGGCAGAAGAATCACTTGAACCCAGGAGGTAGAGGTTGTAGTGAGCCAAGTTCGTGCCACTGTACTCCAGTCTGGGCAACAAGAGCAAGACTCCATCTCAAATAAATAAATAAATAAATAGTTATAACAGCTACCATTTACATGCAATGTACCAGGCATTAATCTAAACATTTGTATCAACCCCTTTAATCCTCAACTCTCTTAGGTAGATACTCTTATTAATCCCATTTTGTAAATGAGAAAAAGACATAGACTAAATAATGTGATACATGTCTAGTAAGTGGTACAGCTAGAGTGTTTAAACTCTTCAGTCAGAGTCTTAAGAAAATTCATTTCATTGACTTGCGTCAGTGCAGCGTGTTGCACCTGTAATCCCAGCTGCTCAGGAGGCTGCGGTGGGAGGATCACTTGAGGCCAAGAGTTTAAAACCATCCTTGGCAACACAGCTAGACCCCCGCCTCTAAAAATAATCTTAAAAATTAGCTGGGCACGGTGGCTTGCACCTGTTAATCCTAGCTACTCAGTAGGCTGAGGCAGGAGGATCACTTTTAGCACAGGAGTATGAAGCTGTAATGAGTTATGATCATGTCACTGCACTCCGGCCTGGGTAACGGAGCAAGACTTCATCTCTTTAAAAAAATGACTTTGCATTTACCTATAAGGTAATTATTTGAGGGAATGCAAAGAACATTTCTAGTAAAAAATAAAGCTAGCAAAGCAACTGATTTCCAGTTTAGTGCAATCAGTTTAGTGCAAGGAAGGCAAACTGTTTACTGAATAGAGAAAAAAATATTCTCTCTAGTTTATCTCTAAAAGTAAATGCTTTGAGAACATAATCTATTTGCCCTTAGGATGAAGTCAGAGCAATTTTAATCTCAGGATTCAATCTTTCTGCCAAATATGGTCTCTATTACTAACCCCCTTGACTAGAAATCTGTGGGAGTTAAGAATATTTCTTTCCTTTCCCTAATATACAGATGCTGAGAGCAGACATCTGTCTCCTGGGAATCTTGGCAGGAAAAATCTAAGATTTTTTTTTTTTTGCCACCAAGCTACTTTGGGAATTAAGATCATTAAAGACTAATAGCAGCTGTTAGGTACTTAGCAAATGGAGCTAATCAGCCTTCCACACATGGAGAAGTATCTAAACACACCACTGCTGCTAAATCCCAGTCTTGACTTCAGGGATATCCATTCCCCTCCTGACCAGGTAATTAGAAAGAACTGGATAATCACTTTAGCCAAATAGCAGATGCAGTAATGTATCACACCTGTCCACAAGCTGTGTGACAGGATTAGAGGTTGAAGGTGCCTTTGGGCTGAGAAATAGCACAGTAAAAATGATGCATCATAGAAGCTGAAATTCACAGAGCCAGCCCCAGTGAGAAGTACCTGATGCAGGGGCAGTGGAGACCCACAGAGTGGGCATGTTACAGGACCACCAGGTTTGTATCCCTGCTGTTCAGTGACATACAAATCCACCAAGACAGCAGCATTTGCAGCAGAGAAAGAGTTTAGTGATCACAGGGCGGGCGAGTGAAGAGAGAGAAGGAACCCCTAAATCCGTCTCCCTGAGGAGTTCTGAGCTGGGGTTTTAAGAGGATCATGGAGGCCAAGGATTGGAAAATTGGAGTCTGATTAGTTGGGTAAGGAGGATGAAATCATCAAGATATGGAAGCTGCATTATTTGGTGAGTCAGCTCTTTGCGGGGTCCTTCAGACCAGCTGGCATCAGCAGTTTCACTGACATGCAGAGTCTTAAAGAACATCTCAAATGGAAAACTTAATGCCTCACAATCCTTAAGATGACATCTGGAGAGCAGTTACGGGAAACTAATCTTGTGACAGGGCCTACATGATTCTGAGGCAATAGGAAGCAAATAGCTAGAAGGAAGCAGGCCAGAGAGCAGGCTGACTTAACGATTAATGCTGACTGTGCTATGTATGGGCTTGGCTTATTTTCACTTCTCCCCCTCCCTTTCTCCCTGATTAATTTTATAAAGTTTATAAGACGATTTCAGGCACAGGGATGCCCAGTTGGAAGCTACGTCTTCAGCCTCTCTCGGGGCTGGGTGTGGCTAGATGAATAGGGTCTTGCTGGGCAGGTTCTTGGCTTTACTCGGGAAGGAATTGAAGAGTGAGCCCCTAGTTGGAGAAAGCAGCTTTACGGAGGTGGCCACAGTGTTACAGCTCTGAGTACTCCTGCTCCTCATAGGCACTGCACCAAGAGTAGCAGTGATTCCTGGTCATACTTACATCCACCTTTTTTTTTTTTTTTTTTTGAGACAGAGTCTTACCCTGTCGCCAGGCTGGAGTGCAGCACCATGATCTAAGCTCACTGCAACCTCCACCTCCCAGATGCAAGTCCCGCGCAGCTGGGACTATAGGCGCATGCCACCATGTTCAGCTAATTTTTTGTATTTTTAGTAGAGGCAGGGTTTCACCATATTAGCCAGGATGGTCTCGATCCCTTGACCTCGTGATCCGCCCACCTTGGTCCCCCATAGTGCTGGGATTACAGACGTGAGCCACTGCCCCTGTACTTCATACCCACTTTTAATACGTGCTAGGTAAGAACCAGATTATTCAGAAATAGCTAGAAAATGGGCAGTAACTTTGGGTGTTGCCATGGCAAGGGGCGGTAGTTTGGGGTGTTGCCATGGCAATAGTAAACTCTCATGGTGCTGGTGGGGGTGTCTTATGGTGACAGACAGTGAAGAAGTGCTTGTGGTGCCTTTAATCTGGTCCAGAGATGAGATGAGATGAGATGAGCTAGGAAGCCATTTGCTTCTTATCGTCTCAGAATCGTGTAGACCCGGTCACATGTCCAGAGATGAGTCCTGCCTGCCTTCTTCCTTATTGCCAATGAAATGTGAGCCAAAGTGATGAGCTGCTTCCCCATCACTGGAACACAGATGCACCCGAGACCCAGTGTCCATCTATCAGATGAGGACAATGCCCTAAGTAATGACCTAGCAATGAGGTGAGAAGCAGCAGGATCCCCTCCCTGCCACGCTGGACTGCTCATGGCCAACTACTGTGTGAAAGAGAGGTAACCATCTGTCCTCCACGAGCCACTGTATCTGGGGGTCCTTTTCGTTTTTTTGTTTTGTTTTTGAGACAGAGTTGCCCAGGCTGGAGTACAGTGGCACGATCTCGGCTCCCTGCAACCTCTATCTCCCGGGTTCAAGCAATTGCCCTACCTCAGCCTCCCAAGTAGCCAGGACTACAGGCATGCGCCACCACGCTCAGCTAATTTTTGTATTTTTAGTAGAGACTAAATCTCTATCTATTTTAAAAAATGAAGTCTCAGTTACCTTATTTGTGAAATGGGAACAATGATAGTAACCAGCTCACTGGGTTGTTGTGAAGATTAAATGAACTAGTCTACTGTTAGGGCAAAGGTTAACAGCTATAACAAGGCTGAGCGTGGTGGCTCACACCTGTAATCCCAGCACCTGGGATCAGGGGTTCAAGACCAGCCTGGCCAACATTGTGAAACCCTGTCTCTACTGAAAATACAAAAATTAGCCAAGCATGGTGGTGGGTGCTTGTAATCCCAGCTACTTGAGAGGCTAAGGAAGGAGAATTGCTTGAACCCAGGAGGCGGAGGTTGCAGTGAGCTGAGATTATGCCACTGCACTCCAGCCTGGGGGACAGAGTGAGACTCTATTTAAAAAAAAAAAAAGAAGATCTATAACAAAAAGGACCTGGCCAGGTGGTGGCTCACACCTGTAATCCCAGCACTTTGGGAGGCTGAGGCGGGCAGTTCATGAGGTCAGGAGATGGAGACCATCATGGCTAACATGGTGAAACCCCATCTCTACTAAAAATATTTTTTAAATTAAAATTAGCCAGGCGTGGTGGCACATACCTGTAGTCCCAGCTACTCAGGAGGCTGACGCAGGAGAATCGCTTGAACCTGGGAGGCGGAGGTTGTGGTGAGACAAGATCGCACCACTGCACTTCAGCCTGGGTGACAAAGCAAGACTCCATCTCAAAACACACACACACACACACACACACAAATTTGCTGGGCATGCCTCTAATCCCAGCTACTCGGGAGACTGAGGCAGGAGGATTGTTTGAACCCAGGAGGCGGAGGTTGCAGTGAGCCAAGATCATGCCCTTGCACTCCAGCCTGGGCAACAGTGTGAGACTCCATCTCAAAAAAAAAAAAGAAAGAAAAGAAAGAAACTCTCCAGACGCCCAAGTTCTAGTCTCAGATATCTAAATGGCAACCAGTAGCTTCCTAAACATTTGTTTTCCCTTTCTGCACTGCTCCCTTCTCCCGGAAATTAGTTGGATTCATATATTCAGTTTCGTTAATAGACAAATTCTCTTTCAAGCTTTGGACCTCTCCTAGGCAGGTGTCACACTTCCAAGGAGCAGTTACCATGAAATTGTGAAATATGATGCCACTTTCTGGAAATCGTGTGACATCTGTCTCACCCTCTGTCTTTCTTCCTCTAGCTCTGTAACCCAAAATAACATTCAATGAGGCTGCTTGGGAAAGGTGACTTGTCTTTCTGTGCTGTTTCAACAGCAAATATCGACTACGATGAGACAGACACACCCTCAGCCTGGAGGGATGTTATAATCAATAGCAAAAAACTGTTTCAGCACCCAAAGCACTTGGGAAGTGTATCCTTGTTGCAAACCCAACTTCAGCCTCAAAAATCATCACATGCTAAAAGCAAGCCAAGGGCTGGTTGCAGTGGCCCATGCCTGTAATCCCAGCACTTTGGGAGGCCAAGGCAGGAAGATCACTTGATGCCAGGAGTTTGAGACAAGCTTAGGCAACACAGGAAGACCCCGTCTCTGCAAAAAAAAAAAAAAAAATTAAGGCTGGACGCAGTGGCCCATGCCTGTAATCCCAGCGCTTGGGAGGCCAAGGCGGGCAGATCGCTTGAGGCCAGGAATTCGAGACCAGCCTGGCCAACATGGGGAAACCCTGTCTGTACAAAAAATACAAAACTTAACCAGTATGGTGGTGTGCACCTGCAGTCTCAGCTACTCCGGAGGCTGACGCAGAAGAATTGCTTGAACCTGAGAAGCAGAGACTGCAGTGAGCCAAGATTGTGCCACTGCATGCCAGCCTGGGTGACAGAGTGAGACTGTCTCAAAAAATAAAAATAAAATAATTAGCCTGGCATGCTGGCATGTGCCTGTAGTCCTAGCTATTCAAGGCAAGAGGATTGCTGGAGTCCAGGAGTTCAAAGTTACAGCGAGCTCTGATCAAGCCTCTGCACTCCAGCCTGGGCTACAGAATAGGACCGTGTCTCAAAAAAAAAAGAAAAGAAAGGTAAGGTGCCGGCCAGGCGTGGTGGCTCACGCCTGTAATCCAAGCACTTTGGAGGCCAAGGCGTGTGGATCACCTGAGGTCGGGAGTTCAAGACCAGCCTGACCAACGTGGTGAAACCCCGTCTTATGGGGAAAAAAAAATTAAAAAAAGAAAGGTAAGGTGCCAAGTGCCAGGGGAGCTTATTGGTGACTCTGGGATGTCCAGTGATAAATTTGGCTTCAAACATGGCTAGATCCAGGGCTGCCAAAGATAACATCAAGACTCACACTCTCTCCTTCTGTCAGTTCTGCCACCTACAGGTCTGCCATAACCAGCATGGGAACTATGGTAGATAGGATCGCATGGGAGCTATGGTAGATGGGATCGCATGGGAGCTATGGCAGACGGGATCGCATGGGAGCTATGGCAGACGGGATCGCATGGGAGCTATGGTAGACGGGATCGCATGGGAGCTACGGTAGATAGGATTGCATTTATTTATTTATTTATTTATTTTTGAGAATTTAGTTTTGAGACAGAGTCTCACTTTGTCCCCCAGGCTGGAGTGCAATGGCACAGTGTTGGCTCACTGCAACCTCCGTCTCCTGAATTCAAGTGATTCACCTGCCTGAGCCTCCCCGCTAGCTAGGATTACAGGCACACGCCACCAAACCCAGCTAATTTCTGTATTTTTAGTATCAGTAGAATTTTTGATGCCACAAAAGAAGTAGCACTCAAATATAAATTTACTCAACAAGGCAGTTTATTTCTATAGAAGGGTGCAGCTGAGAGATGGAACAATGGTGAGTGCACATTTGGACAAGGGAGGAAAAGGGGTACTTATGCCTGACGGGGGGCCCTACTGCTGTGTCGTTCCCCTATTGGCTAGGGTTAGACCACATAAGCTAGACTAATCCCGACTGGCTATTTTAAAGAGAGCAGGGGTCCAAGCTGGAGTGGCAGGGTGGGTGTTTTGGTGAGAAGGACGGCTACAGGTGGGTCACAGCAGGTAGCCAGGGGTGACCTAGGTCAAAGAAGGTGACTAGAGCCAGTGACCGGGATGAGTCAGGATGGAGCCAGGGGCTGGGGGAACAGATGTGAACTACTGATTAGAACCAGTGGAGAAGGTTGTTTACTGGAATTACACGGAAGTTAAACTTTAAAATCGAGAATTAAAGAATAAGAGAGCTGAATATACTGACATACTGATTCTTTGAAGAGAAACTTGGGGTTCACTATATCTAACAAGCAGAGATGGGGGTTTCACCAGGTTGGCCAGGCTCATCTTGAACTCCTGACCTCAAGTGCTCCACCAGCCTCAGCCTCCCAAAGAGCTGGGGTTACAGGCTTGAGCCACTGCGCCCCGCCGGATTGCATTTTTAGAAATGCAATACATCTATACTGGGCATGTGACTGTGCAGAGCCCTCCCACTGTGGGTAGTATATTTCCCCACCACATTGATGGGCTTGGTCAGGTGACTTCCTCTGGCCTGTGGGATGTCAGCAGATGTAAATGTGCCCACAGGAATTAGCTGAGCTCTTTCACTCAAGTATTCTGCCAGGTAAAGAGCATGCCCCAGAGAGTTGCTTACCCTTTTTTTTTTTCTTTTGAGATGGAGTCTCGCTCTCTCGCCCAGGCTGGAGTGCAGAGGCACAATCTCAACTGACTGCAATCCCCGCCTCCCCTGTTCAAACGATTCTCCGGCCTCAGCCTCCCTAGTAGCTATAGGCACGCACCACCACGCCCAGCTAATTTTTGTGTTTTTAGTAGAGACGGGGTTTCACAATGTTGGTCAGGCTGGTCTTGAACTCCTGACACCGTGATCCACCTGGGAGTTGTTTACCCTTATCCTGATAATTATCAAATGTGGAGCAGAGTAAACCCAACCTTGGACTTGGCAGCAAGGGAACCCAACCAATCCAACAGCCTGAACCGGAGTCATTTACCCAAGCCGTGAATGGCTCAGCTAAACCAAACTGGACCTGCAGACCCACGAGCATAAGAATAAAGGCTTACCGTGAGTTAGCAAGCCTCTGCGTTTTGGCTGGTTTGTTGCATGACATTATTACAGTAACAGCTGAAGACGCATTGCATAAGCATCCAGCAGCCACATGGCAAGTGAGTCACTATTCCCATGCTACTCAACGTTCACCTGAAAGAATGTCATTTATCACTTGCACCCAGAACCGACACCGACAAAAGAAAGGAACTCTCATACGAAAATGCCACCTAAAAGCCGGGTGTGGTGACACATACCTGTGGTCCCAGCTACTCGGGAAGCTGAGAGAGGAGGACTGCTTGAGCCCAGGAGGTCAAGGTGGCAGTGAGCCATGTTCTGGCCACTGCATTCCAGCCTGGGGAACAGAGTGAGACCCTGCTCTCTCCAAAAAAGATTATTATCCTACTATTGATAAACATTTGAGTTTCAAGTTTTGGCTAAATAAGCCTGCTGTGATATTCTTCTATACGTGTCTTGGTGCATATAACCACCTCTTTTTTCTTGTTGTTTTTGTGGGTGGTTTTTTTTTTTTAAGACAGAGTCTCACTCTGTCACCCAGGCTGGAATGCAGTGACATGATTTCAGCTCACTACAACCTCTGCCTACTCGGTTCAAACAACTCCCGGATGGATTCTCCTGCCTCGGCCTCCTAAGTGGCTGGGACTACTGGTGCGCACCACCATGCCCAGCTAATTTTTGTATTTTTAGTAGAGACACGGTTTCACCATGTTGGCCAGGATGGTCTCAATCTCCTGACCTTGTGATCCGCCTGCCTCAGTCTCCCAAAGTGCTGGGATTACAGGCATGAGCCACCAGCCCAGCCTAGAGGCAGGAGGATTTCTTAAGCCCAGGAGGTTGAGGCTGCAGTGAGTCGTGTTCATGCCACTGCACTCCAGCCCGAGTGACAGAGCAAGACTCCATCTCAAAAAAGACTTATCCTACTATTGATAGATATTTGAGTTTCGAGTTTTGGCTAAATAAGCCTGCTGTGAACATTCTTCCACATGCGTTTTGATGCATATAATCACCTATCTCTATTGACATATACCGAGATATAGAATTGCTAGATCGTAAGACAAATGTATATTTAGTTTTAGTGGATCCTTCCAGCTTTCCAAAGTGGTCATACTAATTTTCACTCCTATCCGTAATGTGTGAGGATTCCTTCCCGTCACTCCACATCTTCACCCATACTTAGTATTTATTGTCAGTCATTTATTTATTTATTTATTTATTTATTTTTATTTTTATTTTTGAGACCGAGTTTCACTCTCGTCACCCAGGCTGGAGTGTAATGGGACAATCTCTGCTCACTACAACCTCTGCCTCCCAAGTTCAAACAAGTCTCATGCCTCAGCCTCCTGAGTAGCTGGGATTACAGGTGCGTGCCACCATGCCTGGCTAATTTTTGTGCTTTTAGTAGAGACAAGGTTTCACCCTGTTGGCCAAGCTGGTCTCAAACTCCTGACCTCAGGTGATCCTCCCACCTTGGCCTCCCAAAGTGCTGGGATTACAGGAGTGAGCCACTGGGCCTGGCTGGGTCAGTCCTTTTAATATTAGTCATTCTGATGGAGATATAGTTAATTTGTATTTCTCTGCTCAGCAAGGGTGTTAAGTACCTTATTGTATATTGGTCATTTTTTCTTATTTATTTATTTTGAAATGGAGTCCTGCTCTGTGGCCCAGGCTGGAGTGTAGCATCACAGTCTCAGCTCACTGCAAGGTCCGCCTCCCAGGTTCAAGCAATTCTCCTGCCTCAGCCTCCTGAGTAGCTGAAATTACAGGTACACACCACCACATCCGGCTAATTTTTTGTATTTTTAGTAGACACAGGGTTTCACCATGCTACCCAGGCTGGTCTCAAACTCCTGACCTCAAGTAATCTGCCCACCTCAGGCTCACAAAGTGCTGGGATTATGAGTGTGAGCCACCATGTCCAGCCTGTTTTTTTTCTTTAAATGTTCTCACTCTGTCACCCAGGCTGGAGTGGAGCAGGATAATGATAGCTCACTGCAGCCTCAACCTCCCAGGCTCAAGCAATCCTCCACATCAGCCTCCTGAGCAGCTGGGACCACAAACAGATACTACTATCCCTGGCTATTTGTTTTTTTTGGTAGATACAGGGTCTCACTGTGTTGCCTAGGCTGGCCCTGAACTCCTGGACTCAAGCAATTCTCCCATCTTGGTCTCCCAAAGTGTTGAAATTATAGAGATTAGACGCATGACCCAGCGCCACTTTACTCTCTTTTTTTTTTTTTTTTTTTGAGACAGAGTCTCACTCTGTTGCCCAGGCTAGAGTGCAGTGGTGAGATCTCGGCCCACTACAACCTCTGCCTCCCGGATTCAAGTGATTCTCCTGCCTCAGCCTCCTGAGTAGCTGGGATTACAGGCCCACACCACCATGCCTGGCTAATTTTTGTATTTTTAGTAGAGACGGAGTTTCATCATGTTGGTCAGGCTGGTTTCAAACTCCTGACCTCGTGATCTGCCTGCATCAGCCTCCCAAAGTGCTGGGATTACAGGCATGAGCCACCACGCCTGGTCCTACAACTCTTACATTAATGTTGCCTTCAAAGGTAGTTGGGCCACATGCAATTTTGGCCTCTGTCCTGCCTTTCTAACCTACATCCTGTACAAGGTGCAACTCCACTGTAAGAAAAACTGCAGCTCCGCAAATATCCCATGTGCTGCCTACATTTCCCAGTATCCCTTGTGCTTTGATTAGCATCATGTGATTAGTTTTGACAAATGGGCTGTAAGCATAAATGATGCATGACATTTCCAGACTGAAGCAGTGAAAAACTGGCATTCCTCCTATTCTCCCTCTTCCTCCTGCCCAATAACCTTGGAAACCGTCAGGTCTCCATATGCAAGCCTGGAGCCTGAAGGTCTGAAGTCCTGCTCGCCTCATGTCTCCCAGCCCCTGCCTGCATTTGCCATTGTCCCTGATGGCCCAGTGGAGCTTCCCCAGACAAGCCCCTCACCCAACCCTGCCATCTCAACTGTTACTCTGATAATGTAAATACCTCTCACCCAACCCTGCATTGTAACAGCTTACTCTGCAACACCCCCGGCCCCCAAAAAACTACCCAAACCTATAAAACCAACTCCTATCCCACTGCCCTTTGCTAATGCCCTTTTTGGCCTTAGCCCACCTGCACCCAGGTAATAAACAGCCAGGTTGCTCACACAAAGCCTGTTTGGAAGGTCTCTTCATTCAAACCGTGCATTTTTCAACATTTGGTGCCGAAATCCAGGTCGGGGGAACTCCTATGGGAGACCAAACCCCCGTCCCTGTTCTTGTGCTCCCTCCAAGAAGAGATCTACCTACCGACCTGGGGTCGTCGGACCAGCCCGCAGATGCACACCCCCGGCTGTTTTGGTAAGCAGTCTCTTGCTTTCCCATCCTTTTGTCTTTTCCTGTCCACTTCCTCCCCCTTTCGGTTTCATCCTTTTTCCACCGCAAAGACAAGGAAAATCAGGTAAACCAGGTTCTTCCATGAAGGATCAGGACCAGGAAATCCTACGTAGGTCACGGATCTGGGGACCCAGTTTCCCCAGAGGTTCGACTATCGTGGAGACGTTCACCCTAGTCACTCGCCCACCAGGCTCATGGCCGATATTGGTCGCAGGTCAACGTAGAGGACGCTTTCTTTGGCCACACACTAACGAGGAGGTTCAACCCAGGCTCAACTAGGGACGCCTACAGAGCGGCTGGATGGCCGGCCTATTCTCCTAGTCTCTGCTGCCTTTCCAGAACCATAAGCCTCCCTCCTCTCCGCTGGCCTGTGTTCTAAGAACCTCAAGCCTCTTCAACTGTCTCCTGACCTAAAACCCAAACGACTCATCATCTTCTGTAACGCTGCATGGCCACAATACAAGTTAAAAACGGCTCCAACTGGCCAAAAAACGGCACTTTCAACCTCTCTATTTTATAAAATCTTTGTTGCAACATGGGCAAACGGTCTGAATTCCCGAAGTCCAGGCATTTTTTTACACACCAATCCCTCCCTAATCTCTACTCCTCCTCTTCCCTTCTGTCTCTTCCTCTGCCAGTAAGCCAGAATCCCCCTTGTCCATCAACCCTTCTGACCTTTCTCCTCCCCGCCTGTGAACCAGGCCCCAATCCAGGACTTAACCCCACCCCCCAGAGCCCCCTCCTCTTCCTCTGCCCACAACCCACCTCCTCATGCCCCTCCTGCCCCCTCCCCACCTCATATGTGGCCCGGTTTACAGTTTAGTCCCCTGGATTAGCCACTGGTTAGGCTCCTTTCCATCAAATCCCCCAGTACTTAACCCAGTCCTACAGTCTCACCTGGAGTAACTTAAATGTCATCCTTACTTGTTCTCACCCCTGAAAAACACTTAATATGCATTTTATCAGCCAATCAAACCCAACATTACAAAAAGGTACAGAAACTAAAATCTGGCCCTCAAACCCCACAACAGGAATTAAGCAACCTCACCTTCAAGGTGTTCAATAACAGGGAAAAATCTGCCCGGCAGCACATCTCAGAACTACAGATGCTTGCCTCTTCCGTAAGACAAACCCCAGCCACACCACGGCTCACAAAGACTTCAAAGCGCCCAGACTGCAGCGTCCAGCTGCTCAAACCTGGCCAGTGGGCCAAGAAATGCCCGCAGCCCGGGATTTCTCCTAAGCCCTGCCCCGTCTGTGTGGGACACCCACAGAAAGTTGACTGTCCGACTCACGTGGCTGCCCCCAGCGCTCCTGAAGCTCCAATCCTCGGCGTGGCGGCTGAAGACTCACGCCGCCGGGGCATCTCGGAAGCCCCCTGGACCATCACAGACGCCAAACTTGGGGTAACTGTTACAGTGGGGGTAAGTCCATCCCCTTCTTAATCAACACGAGGCCACCCACTCCACGCTGCCTTCTTTTCAAGGACCTGTCTCCTTGGCCTCCGTAACTGGTGTGGGGATTGACGGCGAGGCCTCCGGGCCTGTCAAAACTCCCCAGCCTGGTGTCAATTAGGCCAGCACTCCTTTCCACGTTCTTTCCTAATCATCCCCACGTGTCCAGTTCCCCTGTTTAAACCGAGACGGCCTCGCAAAATTGCCTCCTTCACTACTCCTGGGCCACAGCCACAGCTCATTGCCGCCCTCCGCTGCGAACCACACCTCCCTCAATAGCTCCCCTCATGTCCCCAACTTTAGCCCTAGGGTGTAAAACACCGCCTTCCCATCTGTTGCTACAAGTCACTCACCCCTCATCATCCCCTTAAAGCCTAGCCACCCTGCCCAGCCCCAGTACCCCGTCCCACAACAGGCTTTAAAAGGCGTAAAGGCTGTTATCACCCGTCTATTGCAACATGGCCTTTTACTTCACCCTCCTGCTTCGTCAGCATCTGTACTTAAAGGGGTATCGTGTTTACCCTTCCAAAGCCCAAATTTCTTCCCCATCTGTTATAATCTTTCACCAGCATACACGAGCTCTCCCTGCCAACAGTATCCAGTTAATTTCCCAAACCCCAACCCCGTCCACCAAACAACAGCGTCTCTCCTTCCTGGGTGTGGCTGCTACTGTCACCTCTGGACACCAGGTTTTGCTATTCTAACTAAGCCATTGTCTAAGCTCACTAAAGAAAACGTGGGCCGGGCGCGGTGGCTCAAGCCTGTAATCTCAGCACTGTGGGAGGCCGAGGCGGGTGGATCACGAGGTCAAGAGATCGAGACCATCGTGGTCGACATGGTGAAACCCCGTCTCTACTAAAAATACAAAAAATTAGCTGGGCATGGTGGTGCGTGCCTGTAATCCCAGCGACTCAGGAGGCTGAGGCAGGAGAATTGCCTGAACCCAGGAGGCGGAGGTTGCGGTGAGCCGAGATCGCGCCATTGCACTCCAGCCTGGGTAAAAAGAGCGAAACCCCGTCTCAAAAAAAAAAAAAAAAAGAAAACGTATCCAACCCTATGAACCCTAAATCCTTTCCTCACTCCTCCTTTCGCTCCTTAAAAACAGCTCTAAAAACTGCTCCCTCCCTAGCAGTTTCTCCCCAACCTGTCTCAACACTTTTTCATTCTATACTGCTAAAATCCAGGGCTGTGCGGTCAGGATTCTCACACAGAAGCCAGGCCCACGGCCCGTAGCCTTTTTATCCAACAGCTTGACCTCACAGCCCTGTGGCCCTCAAGACAACGTGCACAGCAGCCGCCGCCCTGATACTCCTAAAATCCCTCGAAATCACAGGCTCCGCCCCGCGTACCCTGTAGCTCTCACCGCCTGCAAAGTTTTCTCTTCGCACCGCACACACTTGCCTTCAGCCCCTCGCCCTCTCCAGTTTTCGGCCGCCGCCCCTGCTACTTAAACCACAGCTCAAAAAGCCTGTTTCTATTTGGATCTACTCCTTATGAGCTACTAGCAGAAAAACCGTCTGTTTCTATTATTTTCTGTCTAACGGTGCTCAAATTCCCCGCACCCGGTTACTTTCACGTGCCCTGCTCTTGTCTAAGGGGCTGGTTTACACTTTCCCTCCAGGCAATTACAGCTGATATTTCACTCTGAATCGCACTCCCATGCTCTGCTCATACCCAAACTTGTTAATGAAGGTGAGTGGTTGCTTACAGATACCACACGCTTCCTCATACACCATGAAAACAACAGCTGTCCCTGCACACGGTTACCCCCTCTAATGCTATCTTTTCCCTTCTCTTATTTAAACCCTGTTTTTCCAATTAATCTCCCAATTCCTACAAAATCGTATACAAGCAATAACCAGTCAATACGACCAACGCTCCTTCCAACAAGCCCACAACATCACTCCTTTCCCCAAAATCTCCCAGCAGTCTAAATTCTTTCCCTTTTTTAGGTTTCTGTCCCGCCCCTAATCCCGCTCGAAGAAGCCTTGAGAAACTTCGCCCCCACCCCCTAAAACCTGTTATCACCCCCTCTTCTCTAATTCTTTCTCTCTATATATAAAAAGACAGGAATGTCAGGTCTCCATAGGCAAGCCTGGAGCCTGAAAGTCTGAAGTCCTGCCTGCCTGGGCTGAAGTCTCCCACCCTCTGCCTGCATTCGCCATTGTCCCTGATGGCCCAGCGAAGCTTCCCGGACAAGCCCCTCACCCAACCCTGCCATCTTAACTGTTGTTATGATAATGTAAATACCTCTCACTCAACCCTGCCATTGTAAATGAACTTACTCTGCAACACCCCGGCCCCCAAAAAACTACCCAAACCTATAAAACCAACTCCCACTGCCCTTTGCTAATGCCCTTTTCGGCCTCAGCCCACCTGCACACAGGTGAATAAACGGCCATGCTGCTCACACAAAGCCTGTTTGGAAAGTCTGTTCATTCAAAGCGCGTGTTTTTCAACAGAAACCATATGTTCTAGATGGAAGAAGAGGGCTGGCCAACCTACCTCAGACTGTGCATGAGTGAGAAATAAGCCTTTGTTGTTTTAAGCTATTAGATTTCAGGGCTTACCTATTGCAGCAGCTGACATTCCTTAGTCTAACTAACACCCGAGGAGAATCAGAACAGCCATTAGTAGGAACTACCAAAGCTCTGCAAGCTGAATGCATGTCCTGACAGTTTTTTTGCCCTCAGCTCACTAGTGAAATTTGGCCAAGCTCTTTAGAAAAGTTCTACATCACTGATTTTCTTAGGTCAGATTCTCTTAAAAGCAGTCCCTGAAACAAGGACACAGGTGCAAATAATTTATTAAGAAGCGTGCCAGGTGCGGTGGCTCATGCCTGTACTCCCAGCACTTTGGGAAGCTGAGGCGGTTGGATCACCTGAGGTTGGGAGTTTGAGACCACACTGACCAACATGGAGAAACCCCGTCTCTATTAAAAATACAAAATTAGCCAGGGGTGGTGGCAGGCACCTGAAATCCCAGCTACTTGAGAGGCTGAGGCAGGAGAATCGCTTGAACCCAGGAGGCGGAGGTTGCAGTGAGCTGAGATCACACCACTGCACTCCAGCCTGAGTGAAATGTGCAGTCTCAAAAAAAAAGAAGTGCAATGAGGGGGCGGGGAAAGAAGGATAGGAAAAACAAAAAAGGAAAGCAAAGACACGATGCCAGACAAAGCCTCACACCCAGACTGTTCCAGCCAGGGACCCCTGAGGCACAAATTATACCCCAAAGCTGGTCCCTCCTAGAGACAAAGGAGAGGGGCTTTTGGACCCTGTGTTCACCAGCTTGAGCTGCTGCAACAAAATGCCACAGACTTCGTGACTTAAGAGAAATGTATCTTAGAGTTTTGGAGGCTGAGAAGTTCCAGTTCAAGGTGCCAGCAAAGTCAGTGTCTGGAGTGGGCTCTCCCCTTGGGTTACAGACAGCTACCTTCTCATGTGCCCCCACACGGCCTTTCTCTCATGCATGAAGAAAGAGAAACAGAACTCTCTGGTCTCTCTCTCTCTCTCTCTCTCTCTCTCTCTCTCTCTGTTTTTTGTTTGTTTGTTTGTTTTGAGACAGAGTCACCCAGGCTGGAGTGCAATGGCGTGATCCTAGCTCATTGCAACCTCCATCTCCCAAATTCAAGCAATTCTCCTGCCTCAGCCTCCCAAGTAGCTGCGATTACAAGCTTGCACCACCACACCCGGCTAATTTTGGTATTTTTAGTGGAGATGTGGTTTCACCATGTTGGCCAGCCTGGTCTCAAACTCCTGACCTCAAGTGATCCACTGCCTCGGCCTCTCGAAGTGCTGGGATTAAGGTGTGAGCCACCACGCCCGGCCTCTCTCTCTCTTTTTTAAGAGACGGGGTCTTGCTCTATTGCCCATGCTACAGCGCAGTGTCAGAATCATAGCTCACTGCAGCCTTGAATTCCTGGGCACAAGGAAGTCTCCCACCTCAGCCTCTCCAGTAGCTATGACTGCAGATGTACACCACCTCACCTGGCTAATTATTTTTCCATGTAGTTTTTGTAGGGGTGGTCTCACTGTGTTGCCCAGACTGGTCTCAATCTCCTGGGCTCAAGCAATCCTTCTACCTCAGCCTTCCAAAGCACCAGGATTACATGTGCCAGCCACCACACCTTGGCCTGCTGCCTCTTTTTTGTTTGTTTTGGTTTGGTTTGGTTTGGTTTTTTGTTTTGTTTTTGAGACGGAATCTCGCTCTATCGCCCACGCTGGAGTGCATTGGCGCCATCTCAGCGATCTCAGCTCACTGCAACCTCCGCCTCCTGGGTTCAAGAGATGCTCCTTCCTCAGCCTCTGGAGTAACTGGGACTACAGGTACACGTCACCTGTAATGTAATCCCAGCATTTTGGGAGGCCGCGGTGGGCAGATCACGAGGTCAGGAGTTCAAGACCAGCCTGGTCAAAATGGTGAAACCGTCTCCACTAAAAATAAAAAAAATTAAAAAGCCAGGCACGGTGGTTCACACCTGTAATCTCAGCACTTTGGGAGGCCGAGGCAGGCGGATCACCTGAGGTTGGGAGTTCAAGACCATCCTGACCAACATGGAGAAACCCTGTCTCTACTAAAAATACAAAATTTGCCAAGTGTGGTGGCGTATGCCTGTAATCCCAGCTACTCGGGAGGCTGAGGCAGGAGAATCACTTGAACCTAGGAGGTGGAGGTTGCGGTGAGCCAAGATTGCGCCACTTCACTCCGGCCTGGCAAGAGTGAGACTCCATCTCAAAGAAAAGAAAAATTTATCTGGGCATGGTGCTGCCTCTTTTTATAAGGACGCCAGTCCTACTGGATCAGGGCCCCACCCTGAGTACTCCATTTAACCTTAATTGCCTCCTGAAGGTCTTATGTCCAAACACAGTCACATGCGGGGACACAAGGATTTGGAGGTCACACAAACATTTAGTCCATAACTGACCCCTGAACCCATTGACGACTGGCTGCACAGGGAGGTTGAGTGAGGTAGGCTCCAAGGCACTCTTACCCTCCCTATGGGCAGAGCAGCCCCAGGGCCCAAGAACAACCTCTGAAGGTCACAGGTGAGAGCAGGCAGCCGGTAAGCATTAAGAAACCAGGGGATTAGGCCGGGCGCGGTGGCTCAGCACCATGGGAGGCCAAGGTGGGCGGATCACCTGAGGTCGAGAGTTCGAGACCAACCTGAGCAACATGGAGAAACCCCGTCTCTACTAAAAACACAAAAATTAGCTGGGTGTGGTGGCAAGTGCCTGTAATCCCAGCTACTCAGGAGGCTGAGGCAGAAGAATCCCTTGAACGCAGGAGGCAGAGGTTGCAGTGAGCCGAGATCGCGCCATTGCACTCCAGCCTGGGCAGCAAGAACAAGACTCCATCTCAAAAAAAAAAAAAAAAAAAAAAAAAAACCAGAAGATGGTTGCATCCAGGTGGGCTGAGGTCTGGGTGCGGCTGCCCACACTGCCTGCTACTCTGATGCTATATCGAAAAACAGCTGATAAATTTCTGTCATAAAGGGAGACGCAAACTTTAATCATATGTCTGCAGATTTCTCTCACTCCTCTCCAGCCTGCAGATGTCTTAGGCTAGAGTTAAAAATGTCCACGGAATTATTTCCAATCTCCTCTCACAGCCTGGCAATTTGGCTAAAAGAAATCCCAGATGTTTCACAAGAGTCCCTAATAGCGACTGCGGGGCTCTGATTTCTCCTCATCCAGTTGGTCCCAGGACACTGCCAAGCCCTGGTTGGTGTCCTTGTCACATTGCTCCAAGAGTGAGCAAAAAAATGAAGAAACTTGTGCCCAAAGCCCAATCAAGCATTTGTCTTAAAAGCACACTTGCCTTGAAAGCCAGCCAACTTCTGTGAAATAGAAAAGAATCCATTTTCTGCTTCTCTTTCTTGGCCCTTGAGCAGGCAGTGACTCAAGACTCAAGTCAGTGGTTGGTGCAGCTGCAATGAGACACCCGTCAGTGAACTGGCATCTCTGACAATGGTGTGTGCCCACAGAGAGGCTGTGACTCAGAAGGGCAGGTGGCACTCCACCATCCCCCAAAGCAGCCAAGCCAGGTGGGGTGCCAAGCATCCCAGGTGCTCCTGAGCTGGAAGACCGACAGTTTTCTACCAGTTAGTCGGGTCTGGCAAGGAAAGCATTCAGCCCTTTAACAGATATTGACAGCCTGCTAGTTTCCAAAATGGGGTCAAAAGATGGAGATTCTCCTTTGATGGTGTCAGCGGGTGCATAACGGGTGTGTGGCTGTTCTTTGTGCTCAGAAACGTCTGCAGTTCCATCCAGTTGCACCCTGAAGGGGGGTGGGGAGCTGCCAAGTCCTCCACGACCCGTTTCAAAATATTAAAAGAACTGTTAGCAGTTCTAGGTTGCTGGCAAAAGCATCTCCCTGGTTTGCTTTCCCCCACTTCAAATCATTAACAACCCAACCATTTCTGAGACACACAGCTCCACTGGGGTCCTATTCCGTGTGCTAGAGGAGACTGCAAAACAAAGTCTTTTTTTTTTTGAGACAAGATCTCACTCTGTCCGCCACGCTGGAGTGCGGTGGCGCAAACATGGCTCCCTGCAGCCTTGACCCGGGCTCGAGTGACCCTCCTACTCTCAGCCTCCTGAGTAAGACAAAATTTGTTGCGGCAATTTCAATTCTTTGTAAGGTTGATACCTTTCAAACTTGTGCTTTCTTTCTTTTTCTTTTTCTTTTTTTTTTTTTTTTAGACGGAGTTTCCCTTTTGTTGCCCAGGCTGGAGTGCAGTGGCGCGATCTCAGCCTCCTGAGCAGGTGGGATTACAGGTGTACAGACAGCTGCCACCACACCCAGCTAATTTTTTGTATTTTTAGTAGAGACGGGGTTTCACCATGATGGCCAGGCTGATCTCGAACTCCTGACCACAGGTGATCCACCCACCTCATCCTCCCAAAGTACTGGGATTACAGGCGTGAGCCACTGCACCCAAGCTTAAGCCACCAGGCCCACTTTTTAAAAATTGTTATTGTTTTTTAGAGACGAGGTCTCGGTCTGTTGCCCAGGCTGGAGTGCAGTGACACGATCACAGCTCACTGTAACCTCAAACTCCTGGGCTCAGGTGATCCTTCCACCTCCCTTCCAGGGGAGCTGGGACTACAAGCACACACTACCTCACTTGGCTAACCTATTTTTAATTTTTTAGAAATAGGGTCTTGCTATGTTGCCCAGGCTGGTCTTGGACTTCTGACCTCAAGCAATTCTCCCACGTTGGCCTCTAAAAGTGCTGGGATAAGCCACTGCACCTGGCTTAAACTATGCTTTCTGTACACAAGCGCGCACGCACGCGCACACACACGCGCACACACACACACACACACACACAAAATCATGTTCAAGTTGCATAGACTTAAGATTCTCAATCTACTTATCTACTTTGAGAATGTCTTAATTTGAATTCCCCCAGGAGCCAAGCATGAGACGAGGATTTGAGGATAAGTAGACGATTCAGGAAATAGCCGCAGGAAGCATCAGTAGAGAATAAGAAAGAAAGACGAGGAGGAGGAAGCAGCCGCAAAGGATACAGCGAAAGTGAGTCACTGCTGTGGGCAACACGGGCTTAATCCCCTGGAAAACGGGAGGTAGAAAGCCACCTGACAGTTACCCCACTGGAAGGGCAAGGGAGCTGGGGATGGATCGACGGCTTCTGTCAGTCATTAGCAGAAGATGGTCTGGCCAGGCTCAATGGCTCACGCCTGTAATCCCAGCACTTTGGGAGACCAAGGCAGGTGGATCTCAAGGTCAGGAGTTCAAAACCAGCGTGGGCAACATGGTTGCCATCTCTACTAAAAATACAAAAATTAGCCGGGCCATGGTGATGCGCGCCTGTAGTCCCAGCTACTCGAGAGACCGAGGCAGGAAAATCACTTGAACCCGGAAAGCAGAGGTTGCAGTAAGCTGAGATCATGCCACTGCACCCCAGCCTGGGCGACAGAGCAAGAATCCGTCTCAAAAAAAAGACTCCTCTCTCCTATATGAGATCTAAAAAAAAGACTCTCACTCCTATGTGAGATCTAAAAAAGTTGAACTCAAAGATGCAGAGAGAAAAATGATGGTTACCCGGAGCTGAACGGGAGTGGTTGGGGGTGGAGAGATTTTTGTCTAAGAGTACAAGTTTCCAGTTAGACAGGAGGAATACTTTTTTTTTTTTTTTTTTTTAAGGGCTTGCTCTTGTTGCCTGGGCTGGAGTGCAATGGTGCGATCTCGGCTCACCGCAACCTCTGCCTCCCAGCTTCAAAGGATTGTCCTGCCTCAGCCTCCCGAGTGGCTGGGATTACAGGCATGCAACACCAAGTCCGGCTAATTTTGTATTTTTAGTAGAGATGGCGTTTCTCCATGTTGGTCAGGCTGGTCTCGAACTCCCAACCTCAGGTGACTCTCCCGCCTAAGCCTCCCAAGGTGCTGGGATGACAGGCATGAGCCACCGCGCCCAGCCCGGAACCCATTTCCAAATCTCAGATGCGCTTTATTGGAGCCCAGCTCTATTTCCCATCCTTCCTTGCAGTTAGGAACAGTCAATGGAATGTCGGCAGAAGCTACTTGCCTCACTTCTAGGTGTGGTGTGTAAAACCTCCCACAGATGTCAGGCACCGTGGCTCACGCCTGTAATCCCAGCACAGCGCTTTGGGAGGCTGAGGCGGGTGGATCACCTGAGGTCAGGAGTTCAAGACAAGCCTGACCAACATGGTGAAACCCCATCTCTACTGAAAATACAAAAAGTAGCCGGGTGTAGTGGCGGGCGCCTATAATCCCAGCTACTCAGGAGGCTAAGGCAGGAGAATTGCTTGAACCCAGGAGGTGGAGATTGCAGTGAGCTGAGATCGCACCATAGCACTCCAGCAGATGCTCCATAGCTCTAATTCTGTGTCTTCATCCACTGAAAGCAAAATTCCAAGGCCTTGGCTATGTGGGAGCCACAAGATGGAAAGACTTTGGATTTCTGAAATCATGGACTGATGATCATGCAAATGCACCTCTGGTCTCTGCAGGAAGCATGATTGAACAAGCACCCTAGATGCTGAGCTCTGAAGTCCAGCACTTCACAGGAACCGAGGTCATGCTTCCCAGGGGCTGCTCCTCACCCAGGCCTGAGCAGAAAAGGGACACTGTGGCAAGCCAGGTCCTAGGAGACCCAGAACTCTTCTGGGACACGCTCAATGGCCTGGCCAAAGTCTCAGAAGCGTCCTGCAGTCTAAGATGCTTCCACCCCACCGTCCTTCCCTCCCTCTCTCATTACTCTCTGCTGTCTGTGCACCGTCAGCAGCTCTCCCAGCCTCACTGGCTGCATCCCCATTTCCCCCACACCAGCATTGCCCTCGTGAATCTCTCACATGGCTGAGCTCATCTTGACCTCTGCTTCCTGGAGGTCCCGGACTCACTCACACGGGAAACCAATGGTCAGACACCTCCACAGAACTTCACATGGGCAAAAATCTTCCCTCTATGGTCTCTTTTTGTCAATTTCTGATAAATAACCTCTATTGTCTTAAAACACACTGGAGTTATGTGGTTTACCTGTTACAGCAGCAGTTGCTGCCTTAATTAATTAATACAAGAGGAAATAGAGGGGCCACTGCCCAAGGTTAAGTTCAAAACCACAACTCCAGGGCTGCAATTCAGGTATCAGGAAGCTGATGGTGGCCGGGTTCGGCGGCCCATGCCTGTAATCCCAGCACATTGGGAGGCCAAGGCGGGTGGATCACTTGAGTTCAAGGAGTTCGAGACCAGCCTGGCCAACATGATGAAACCCCGTCTCTCCTAAAAATAGAAATAATTAGCCAGGCATGGTGATGCACACCTGCCTCAGGAGACTCAGACAGGAGAATTGCTTGAACCCAGGAGGCAGAGGCTGCAGTGAGTTGAGATCACGCCACAGCACTCCAGCCTGGGCAACAAAGTGAGATGAAGGAAGGAAGAAAGGAAGGGGGGAAGGGGGAAGGGAGAAAGGGGGAAAGGAGGGAAGAAAGGAGGGAGGGAGAAGGAAGGAAAGAAGGAAGGAAGGAGGGAGGGAGGGAGGGAGGGAGGGAGGGAGGAAAAGAAAGAAGAAAAAGAAAAAGAAGAAAAAAGGAAAGAAAGAAAGAAAAGTAGGGAGAGAGGGAGGGAGGGAGAGAGGAAGGAAGGAAAGCAGGTGGGAGGGAGGAAAGGAAGGAAGAAAGGAAAGAAAGAAAGAGAGAAAGAAAGAGAGAAAGGAAGGAAGGAAGGAAGGAAGGAAAAGAGAGGCAGGGAGGAAGGAAGGAAGGAAAAAAGGAAGAAGGAAAGAAGAGAGAAAAGAGAGAGAGAGAAAGCTAATGCTACAACTGCAGACATCTCTTAAAATTCACAATGCTAGAGACTGGAAACAAATTCTGCTAGAAAATCAAATTTTAAAACCAAGGTCTCACCAACCATTCTTACAGCACAAAGAGCTGAGGCAGAAAAGAGCTAGGCTCCAACTCACTCCCACCTTCTGAATCTAGAGTGCTTCCAGTTGGTGCAAATGAATTCATATCCAGCACCCTAGCTGCAAGGGATTCTTTAAAATGCCACGTTTAGATGTTCAGCCTCTGCATAGCAAGAAAATACACTGGAAAGAGGCTGGGATGGATGCTGAGTGCAAATCCAGCCATTATCAACCACCAAGCAGAAGCTGTGACACTCTATATGTTCTTTGATGTTTTCCAACTTACACTGATTTTCATACAAATAAAAGCTGGCCCATAATCCTAATGGCAGGTGACTTAGGTGGGGTTCCCTCAAGACCAGATGTGGAGATAAGTATTTCAGTATAGTTCATGGGGGAGGTGATCTTAGGTAGCAGGATGAAAGAGTTAGAAAGCAAGACAGGGAAAGGAAGCCAATAAAAGGTGTAATAATGTATTAGCTAGCTATTGCTGCATAACAAATTACCCTCAAAACTTAAATGACATTAAATAACACATATTTATTATCTAATAGTTTCTGAGGGTCAGGAATCTGGGAACATCTTAGGTGGGTCCTCAGCTCTTGGGGTCTCTCATAGGCTGCAAAGAAGGTTTAGCCAGGGCTGTGGTCTCAACTCAAAGCTTAATTGGGGAAGACTCTACTTCCAAGATCACATAGTTGCTGGCAGGATTCAGTTCTTTGCAGGCTGTTAGAGTGAGGGCCCTTACTGGCTCTTGACTGGAGGCAGAACTCAGTTCCTTGTCATGGGACCCTCCCCACCATGGTGGCTTGTTTCATCAAAAGCAGCAAGGGTCTGCAAGTGAGACAGAAGTGACAATTTTATGACATAATCATGGCATAACATTCCCATCACCTTTGCCATAGTCTGTGGATTGGAAGTACACCCATGCTGCAAATAAATGGATTGAATGGAAAATTAATACCAGGAGGCAGGGACGATTGGAGGCCACCTCAGAGTCCGTCTGATACAAGCACATCGCCATGCTAAGCAATGAGACACATTCCTATGCTGAGCCACCAGGCACAATCCCATGCCAAGCAACGAGGCATAATCCCACTCTGAGCCACCAGGCACAATCCCACGCTAAGCAACAAGGGACATTCCCACGCTGAGCCACGAGGCCAATCCCAGGCTAAGCAACGAGGCACAATCCCTCGCTAACAAAGAGGCAGGTTCCCACGCTGAGCCACCAGGCACAATCCCACGCCAAGCAATGGGGCACAATCCCATGCCAAGCAACGAGGCACAATCCCACGCCAAGCAACGAGGCACATTCCCACGCTAATCAACGAGGCACATTCCCACGCTAAGCAATCAGGCTCAATCCCTCCAAGGTTCTCTGAGAGACCATGCAGCAGATTCCCTCAGAATTGTCCCACTGAAGAGTGGAGAGGTAGAACATCGATCCACCAGTCTCTCACACATTGTTTGAGGGCCGCTCTGAAGGCATTCATTTTACAGTGCTTTTGGCTTGCTCACTGTCTAGCCGGGCGCAGTGGTTCACGTCTGTAATCCCAGCACTTTGGGAGGCCAAGGTAGGCGGATCACCTGAAGTCAGGAGTTCGAGACTAGCCTGACCAACATGGTGAAACCTTGTCTCTATTAAAAATACAAAAACAGCTGGGTGTGGTGGCAGGCGCCTATAATCCCAGCTACTCGGGAGGCTGAGGCAGGAGAATTGCTCAAACCCAGGAGGCAGAGGTGGCAGTGAGCCAAGATCATGCCACTGCACTCCAGGCTGGGCAACAAGAGCAAAACTTTGTCTCAAAAAAAACAAAAACAAAAACAAAGGGCCAGGGCTTCTGGCTCACATGTGAAATCCCAGCACTTTGGGAGCCCAAGCCGGACAGATCGCCTGAGGTCAGGAGTTCAAGACCAGCCTGATCAACATGGAGAAACCCTGTTTCTACTAAAATACAAAATTAGCTGGGTGTGGTGGCGCGTGCCTGTAATCCCAGCTACTCAGGCGGCTGAGGCAGGAGAATCGCTTGAACCCGGGAGGTGGAGGCTGCAGTGAGCCAAGATCATGCCACTGCACTCCAGGCTGGGAAACAAGAGTAAAACTCCGTCTCACACACACAAAAAGAAAGAGCCAGAACCACAGACGAGGTGGCTTATAAAAAATAAAACGATTTCTTCCAGTTCTGGGGACTGAAAGTCCAAGATCAAGACACTAGCATATTTATTCTCAGTCCATTTTGTTTTGCTACAACACCATAGCTTTCTTTTTCTTTTTCCTTTTTTTTTTTTTTTTTTTGCGATGGAGTCCTGCTCTGTTGCCCAGGCTGGAGTGCAGTGGTGTGATCTCTGCTCACTGCAACCTCCGCCTCCTGAGTTCAAGCAATTCTCCTGCCTCAGCCTCCTGAGTAGCTAGGACTATAGGCGTGCGCCACCACATCCAGCTAATTTTTTGTATTTTCAGTAGAGACGGGGTTTCAACATACTGGGCAGGCTGGTCTTGAACTCCTGACCTCATGATCCACCCGCCTCAGCCTCCCAAAGTGCTGGGATTGCAGGCATGAGGCACTTCACCCAGCCAATAGCTTTTTATTACTTAAAGCCAGTGTTGGTGGTTATTTGTTAAAGCGGCCCTAGGAAAATCATACAGTCAGAGAGTTGCAGCGACCTGTTAATGTAAAAGAGATGCCTACCCCGGGCACAGTGGCTCACACCTGTCATCTCAGCATTTGGGGAGGCCACGGCAGTAGGATCACTTGAGGCCAAGAGTTTGAGACCAGCCTGGGCAACATCATGATAACCTGTCTCTGCAAAAGTAAGAATGATTAGCCAAGTGTGGTGGCACACACCTATAGTCCCAGCTACTTGGGAGGCTGAGGCGGGAGGATTGCTTGAGCCCAGGAATTCAAGGCTGCAGTGAGCTATGGTTGTGCCATTGCACTGCAGTCTGGGCAACAGAATGAGACCCTATGTCTAAAAACAATCATAACAAAATAAAAATAAAAATAAACAGCCTGCAAGTGACCTCCAGGGTAGTCCAAAGGGGTGGAAGCAGGGACACTAACGGCATTTGCTCTAGCAGGATACTTTTTCTTTGCACTGGAAAAATCTGTAAATGCAACAAAGAAATCACGAAGGTGACAAAGCCCTCCTTCCCCTTGGGTAGCTGACATTGGCTGTATTTCTGGCTACACCACGCATTCCTGTCAGCACTCAGACTTCCCTTTTGTGGGGAATTTTCCAACTGAGCGTTGTCTTAACACAAGGACTGTTCCCAACACTAGCCTCCCAGGGCAAGCACCCTTGGCCAACCCAAAGCTCATTGCTTTGGCTCCTGGGTGAGTGTCCCAGTGTCACCTGAGAATGTCTGTAGGACAATGGCAGACATGGCATGTAGCCAGAGCTGTTTGCCACATGACCTTGGCTCTGAACTCTCTAGCTGGCCTCCAAGGAGGAAGGTTGACCTAACACAGACATGCCAAGGATGAACTTCCCATGAACTTTTTATCCAGCATGAATGCGCTTGGATGTTTGGCAATGACACTCAAGTGACCAGGAGAAAGGATGTGCTGAGCTCCAGTGAAGGCTCTTTTCCCATAATATCAAGGAAGGAAACTGAACAGAGCTGGCTTTCAGACTGGGGGACCTCCGCCCTAGCGGGCTCTTATCTTGGAAGAATAGTGTCCCCAGTTGACTAGGAGAATTCCAAGGAACCTCTAGGTGCTAATATTGGCACCTGAATTCATGGGTCTGCGGGCTTCTGCCATGGAATGCAATTATCTTCATTTAGGTTCCCCTAGAAGTAGACGATGACCCAAGGACTCATGGGCAAGTAGTTTGTTTAAGAGAGACCCCAGGGCTGGCCAGGCGCGGTGGGTCACACCTGTAATCCCAGCACTTTGGGAGGCTGAGGCAGGTGGATCACAGGGTCAGAAGTTCAAGACCAGCCTGGCCAAGATGGTGAAACCCCGTCTCTAACAAAAATACAAAAATTAGCCAGGCATAGTGGCAAGCCTGAAATCCCAGCTACTCAGGAGGCTGAGATGGAGAATTGCTTGAACCCAGGAGGTGGAAGTTGCAGTGAGGCAAGATTGTGCCACTGCACTCCAGTGCAGCCTAGGCAACAGAGTGAGACTCCATCTCAAAAAAAAAACAGAAAAAAGAGAGACCCCAGGAGATACCAGTAGGGAATTAGGGACATGACACAGAGAAGAGAGGACAGCCCGTAAAGGTGCATGATAAGCAAGTTACCTCTGTGGGCAACAGATGTTCAGTCCTGCTGGAAAATGCTGGGAACTGAGTGGAACACACACCTGAGAGTCATCCCACTTGAGGGGACAGGAAGTTGGGGTATTGATCCACCAGCTCCCACCCTTCACTCATTAGGGCTGCTTATCAGGGAATAAAGAACGTGGCTGTTATTTCTGAGACTTCCAGCCTACTAGGCAGTCTTTGGCAGCTTTAAAGAAAGCCCTTGGGGGCCGAGCACAGTGATTCACACCTGTCATCCCAGCGCTTTGAGACACTGATGCAGGAGGATTGTTTGAGCAATCTACTAAAAATACAAAAATTAGCCAGGTAGGGTGGCGGGCGTCTGTAATTCCGGCTACTTGGGAGGCTGAGGCAGGAGGATCACTTGAACCTGGGAGGCAGAGGTTGCAGGGAGCCGGGATCCCACCATTGCACTGCAGCCTGAGTGACAGGAATAAAACTCTGTCTCAAAATACAGACAGATATGCATAGGTTATATGCAAATACTATGCTGTTTGATATCAGGGCCTTGAGCGTCCACAGATTTTGGTATCTGCAGGGTCCCCAGAACTAATCCTCCTTGGACACCTAGGGACAGCAGTTATCCAATAACTACTGCTCAGCAGTTGGTAATAAAAGTTCAGAGTCCGCACAGAACCTTCATGACTCCTCTGATTTTACTCTGCCACACTCCTTCATCTCCAGCAGGGCATGCGAGCTGCCCGGCATTCAAAATCCGAACTGAGGGAAACTATATCGTGTGGGTGTGATCGTCTACTTCCGGGATTTGAGTCTTTCCCAGATGCGGGCATCTCTGGATGGTGGAAGGAGATGTTCCTGGCGGTGACCCGCAGTCACATGTATCCTTCATCCTTCCCTCTATCATAAAAATAGCCAGGATCCTGGGAGCTGTTAAGACTGCACTGAGCTCTTTTTAGCCTGAGGATCCCCGAGTTGGGCGCAGCTGGGCTGAGCTGCAATGAAGGGGTGTCAGAGGGTAGGTCGAACCTCACAGAGCCTATGGAGTGGCCCAGTAATGCCCAAGGTCTGATTTCTGACTTAATCAATGGTGAAAATTGAGCTATGACGGAAGAAGCAGAGGAATGAGTGAAATGCAAAAATTTATTCATTCATTCAGTGTCAGGATCTGTTCTCAGCACTGAGAATACAAGGACCAAAACAAAAATCTGTGCCCTGCAAGTGAACAGGCAGAGTTCAGAACATCAACTTGTCTCAGAAAGAAGGAAAACGCTTTCAAAGACTAAAGTGTTGTTGTGTTTTTAATGAACATGGGGACAAACTGAAAGAGGCTTGCACCGCTCAAAATTGGGATCACAACATTCTCCTCTGTTCGTCAAAAGCCTGTGTCATAAAAACCTGGCTTACAGATGTTCCACGCAATTTCTTACAGCTCCAATCAGGGCAATTAAACAAGCAGACCGTCTAGGGGTTTCACATAACAAGAATAAATAGCCAAATGCCAGGGATTTTTGAAAAGCAATATGGTTCATTATTTCCCCTGGGAGAGTCTCGCTGAGCCACGGATTAATCAAAACACGGAGCGCTGAGCACTGAAAAGTATTCCATTACCAGGAAGTGTAATTTCTGATTTATTCTACTTTAGAATAGTAAGCACTGCTAATTTCTGGGTCCTTTCTAGGCGCCAGGCATTACTCCATGTGCCCCAAGAGCATTGTCTCACTTGATCTTAGCCACAACCCAGCAAGGAGTACCCAGACCCTTTTTCTTTTTTTTTTTTTTTTTCGATAGAGTTTCACTCTTGTTGCCCAGGCTGGAGTGCACTGGCTTGATCTCAGCTCGCTGCAACGTCTGCCTCCCGGGTTCAAGCAATTCTCCTGCCTCAGCCTCCCAAATAGCTTCCCAATCCCAAAGATTACAAGCATGTGCCACCATGCCTGGCTAATTTTTTGTATTTTTAACAGAGATGAGGTTTCACTATGTTGCCCATGCTGGTCTCAAACTCCTGGCCTCAAGTGATCCAGCCGCATCAGCCTCCCAAAGTGCTGGGATTACAGGCGTGAGCCACCGCACCTGGCCAGAATATCCAGACCCTTTAAGCACATTTTAGCAAAGAAGAAATTGGAGGAGGAAAAGAATAGGAGGAAGAGGAGAGAAAAGGAGGGAAGATGAAGTATTTTAGTAATAGTTATTTTTTTCCCTTTCAGAATGTGAATATATGTATCAGTTAGAACTCATTTCTGCTGCATAGAAGAGAAAAACAACAGTGGCTTAAACAGGGCAGAGGTATACTTTTCTCCCATGTAGGTGCACCACAGTAGACAGTTCATGGCTAGCAAGACAGCTCCACAATTATCAAGGACCTAAAGACCTTCTAACTTTGTGCTCCGTCATCCTTGGCTTCCATGCTCAAGATTGCCTCATGACCACAAAATGGCTGCAAGGGCACCAGGCATCATATCCATGTTCCAGGCAATATTAAGAGGAGAGGGGCTAGGGCTAAAGGGCACACTTCTCAACTGAGCCATCATCATTAAAGACTTTACTAAAAGCCTCATTCAATAACTTCCACTTACAGTTCATTGGGCCACTGCTATCTGCATTGTTAGGAAATGTAGTTTTCTAGCTGAGCACATTGTTAACCCCAATAAATATGAAGGTAGGGGTTCTGTCAAAAAGAAGACTAGGCCAGGCATAGTGGCTCACTCGTGTAATCCCAGCACTTTGGGAGGCCGAGGCGGGAAGATCACTTGAGGCAGGAGTTCAAGACTAGCCTGACAAATATGGTAAAACTTCATCTCTACCAAAAATACACAAAAATTAGCATGGCAGGTGCCTGTAATCCCAGCTACTAGGGAGGCTGAGGCAGGAGAATTGCTCGAACCCAGGAGGCAGAGGTTGCAGTGAGCCGAGATCGTGCCATTGCACTCCAGCCTGGGTGATGGAGCGAGACTCCATCTCAAAAAAAAAGAAGACGAAGAAGAATAGAGTTGGACACAGTGGCTCACACCTGTAATCCCAACACTTTGGGAGGCTGAGACAGGATGATCGCTTGAGCCAGGAGTTTGAGACCAGCTTGGGCAAAATACTAAGATCCTTTCTCTACAAAAAATAAACAAAAACCAGCAGGGCATAGTGGTGCATACCCATGGTCCCAGCTACTTGAGAGGCTCAGGTGGGAGGATCACTGGAGCTGGGGAGGTGGAGGCTGCAGTGAGGCAAGATCTTGCCACTGCACTCCAGCCTGGGCAACAGAGTGAGGCTCTGTCTCAAAAAGAAAAAAAGAAAAAGAAAAAAAGGAAGGAAGGAAGGAGGGAGGGAGGGAGGGGAGGGGAGGGGAGGGAGGGAGGGAAGGAGGGGGAGGGTGGGGAGGGGGGGAAGGGGAGGGAGGGAGGGAGGCAGGAACAGAGGATGAATGCTGAGAGTGGAATTAGCAGTCTCTGCCACAATAACCATGCTGCATTTTCCATCTGGTTTTCACTAATTGCACAGGAATTCTAGCCATGCCCCCTTGCCCTTAAGCTCGTCAAAGTCTGCAAAATGACTGCTTCCCAAGTGCCAAAACCGGGGCCTTTTGTTTGCCATTGAGTCCTGCTTTGCCACATGTAGCCACGGAATGAATGCCCCTGAGAGCAGCTCTCAACTAGTAACTGACAAAAGTTGGTGAATAAATACCCCAGCTCTCTCACCTTCCAATGAGGGACTTTAGCCTACACCACATGGAACAGAAGAACTGCCCAGCTGAGTTCAGCCAACCATAGAGTCATGAGCAATCATCATCATCATTGTTCTCAGCCTCTGAGTTTGGGGACAGTTTGTTCCTCAGCAATAAATAACTGAAATGAATGGAAATTTAGCCTATCCTGACGGACTTACCCTCATTGTATTCACCCTCTGCTGAAAGCCAGAGGTTTAAATCTCTGAGCAAGATGTTACCCTCAAACAAATGTGGTTTACTTGGTCTTGTGAAAGACATAGAATTTGCCAGCTACATATGCTGAAGCTCAATAGCATGTCCAGATGGCTGTGTATTAAGTGAAACATGTTTTATGGCTGGGCGTGGTAGCTCATGCCTGTAATACCAACAGTTTAGGAGGGCAAGGCAGGAGGATCACTTGAACCCGGGAGTTCCAGACCAGCCTGAGCAACATGGTGAAACCCCATCTGTACACACACACAAAAATTTATTAGCCAGGGGTGGTGGTGCTCATCTGTAATCCCAATTCCTCTGGAGGCTGAGACAGGAGAATTGCTTGAGCCCAGGAGTTCAAGGCTGCAGTGAGCCATGATTGTGCCAATGCATTCCAGCCTGGGTGACAAAGGGAGACCCGTCTCAAAGGAAAAAAAGAAAAGAAAAAGTGTTCTGACCCTTTTATTATCCTGGTGATACCCAAACATAATTATATTGCCATATTCAAGGTCCTAAAAGGCAGGTCTCTCTCTACTTCCCAATAGAAATAATAAACCATGTGTTGGCGCTCACTATATGTTCCCTTACATTTCCCAGAACCCCTTGCAGATGAGACAGACCCATGTGACTCATTCCAGCCAATGGGTTATCACCACTGGGATGAGGCAGTTAAGAGCTGATTCTTCCTCTGTCCTCTTTCCCTCCTGAGGTGGCTTTGGAGGCCATGTGAGAGACGGTGCTGTTGCAAAATGGAGGAAGATTGGATCTCTGCATCACCACTTGGAGGCGAGCCCTGCTAACCAGCCTTGCAGGAATAAGAAACAAGCTTGTGCTGTATAAAGCCACTGAAGTTTCTGATTTGTTTGTTATTGCTACTGAATATAGCCTTACGCTGTCTAGCAAGCATCATTTTTGGAAAAAGGATGAATTTTCAGGGAATCTTGCAAACATTACACATCATTATCCCCAGCTACAATTTGCATAATTCACTTTCTGAGAGGAACTCACAGAACTTAGCAAAGAACTTCCAAAGATAGGTAGGCAGCACTTTGCTGATCCCATTTGTTTGAGAAAAAAAAATTTTTTTTGAGACAGGGTCTCACTCTGTTGCCCAGGCTGGGGTGCGATGGTGCAATCACAGCTCACTGCATCCCTGTCCTCCTGGAGCCAAGCAATCCTCCCACCTCAGCGTCCTGAGTAGCTGGGACTACAGGCATGCACCACCACCCCCAGCTAATTTTTTTGTATTTGTGTAGAGAGAGGGTTTCATCATGTTGCCCAGGCTGGTCTTGAACTCCTGGGCTCAAGTGATCCACTCACCTCAGCCTCCCAAAATGCTGGGATTACAGGAGTGAGCCACCATGCCCCATGGAAAATGTATTTATTATGTGATGAATATCAAGCTTCTTTTTAAAGAGGATATAGCTAAGAACCTCTCCTAGAAGTATTGTACATAAGTCACTTTGCCCATGTGAGCCTCAGTTTCCCCATTTGGAAGCCTGGGTGGAAAGGTCTCTGCAATCTATCCCTTCATTAAAAAAAAATTGGAGGCAGGCATGGTGGCTCATGCCTATAATCCCAGCACTTTGGGAGGCCGAGGCAAGATGATCACTTGAGGCCAGGAGTTCAAGACCAGCCTGGGCAACATAGTGAGACACCCATCTCTACAAAAACGAATGTTTTCCATTAACAGTGTGGCAGCACATGCCTGTAGTCCCAGCTACTCAAGAGGCTAAGGCAGGAGGATCCCTTGAGTCCAGGAGTTCAAGGCTGCAGTGAGCTATGATCAGACCACTGCACTCCAGCGTGGGCAACAGAGTGAGACCCTCTCTTTAAAAAAAAAAATGGGCCAGGCCCAGTGGCTCATGCCTGTAATCCCAGCACTTTGGGAGGCCGAGGTGGGTGGATCACAAGGTCAGGAGTTCAAGACTAGCCTGGCCAATATGATGAAACCCCATCTCTACTAAAAATACAGAAAAAAAATTAGCCACATGTGGTGGGACTTGCCTGTAATCCCAGCTACTTGGGAGGCTGAGGCAGGAGAATCACTTGAACCTAGGAGTCAGAGGTTGTGGTGAGCCAAGATTATACCATTGCACTCCAGCCTGGGCAACAGAGCAAGCCTCCATCTCAAAAATAAAATTAAATTTAAAAATGAACTGGGCACAGTGGCTCATGCTTATAATCCCAGCACTTTGGGAGGCTGAGGCAGACAGATCACCTGAGGTCAGAAGTTTGAGACCAGCCTGGCCAACATGGTGAAACCCCATCTCTATTAAAAATACAAACATTATCGGGCCGTGGTGGTGGGCACCTGTAATCCCAGCTACTCGGGAGGCTGAGGCAGGAGAATCGCTTGAACCCGGGAGGCGGAGGTTGGAGTGAGCCGAGATCCCGCCATTGCACTCCAGCCTAGGTGACAGAGTGAGACTCCATCTCAAAAATAAATAAATAAATAATTAAAAAAAAAAAAAAAAACGCTAATTCCAATTTCAGTCTGGATGATAATTCGGGGAAGAGAAGCAGAGAGGGAATTTGGAATTAATTCCCTCCATGTGGCAACCCCTGAAGATCACAAAAAAGTTCCAGTGAGAATGGGAGCAAGGATTCTAAAACTTCCCCACTCCTGGGGAACCTGCTGTCCTGAATTTAAACTTGGAAAAGCTTTTGGCATCACCCTCCTGCCTCTTTCTGCCAACAAACTCACTGAAATTAACAAATGGCCTGTTTGCTTATGTTTGGTCTGTCCTTAGCACGGAAACGGTTCTCTGCGCCCACAACTGATTATATCCAAATTTACTTCCAGTTTTTCCTCTCTTCTCCACTGTTGTGTCCTCAGTTTGAAAAGTCACATTCATCAAATTAGAACATGAAAGGTTGGCACACAGACGTCTCGTGTGAACGCCTAAATGCCTGGAGCAGGATAAGAAGTTTAAAAAAAAAACTTTTGCAAAAGAAAAATAATTATCATAACAGCTCAGGCACAGTCCTAGAGGTTTACATATATTAAATTTAGCAACATTGGACTTTTTTAACAGCTGATTTTCTCTGCCGTGCATGATTGCCTTTGCCCAAACAAACCATTGCAATAAATTTGTGATGCATAAAAATGCAGCTATCCGCCAGGCGCAGAGGCTCATGCCTGTAATCCCAGCACTTTGGGAGGCGAAGGCAGACAGATCACCTGAGGTCAGGAGTTCGAGACCACCCTGGCCAACATGGCAAAACCCCATCTCTACTAAAAGTACAAAAATTAGCTGGGCATGGTGGTGGGTGCCTGTAATCCCAGCTACTCTGGAGGCTGAGGCAGGATAATCATTTGAACCTAGGAGGCAGAGTTTGCAGTGAGCCAAGATCGTGCCATTGCACTCCAGCCTGGGTGACAAGAGCAAAACTCCATCTCATAAAATAATAATAATAGAATTTCTAAAAATAAAATAAAAATGCAGGTATCATCCTAAAATGTAAAATGTCAAAAGTGGTGATTGAAAATAGCAAAAACAAGCCAGATGCCGTGGCTTGTACCAGTAATCTTGGTGCTTTGGGAGACCGAGGCAAGAGGATCGCTTGAGCTCAGGAGTTCAAGACCACCCTGGGCAACATAGGGAGACCTCATCTCTGCAAAAAAATTTAAAAATTAGCTGGGCATGATGGCGCACACCTGTGCTCCCAGCTACTTGGGAGACTGAGGTGAGAGGATCATTTGAGCCCGGGTGCTTGAGGCTGCAATGAGCAATGATTGTACCTTGCATTGCAGCCCGGGCAACAGAGCAAGACCCCCACCTCTAAAAGTAATAGAAGACTTGTTTTGGAATATCAAACTTTTAGAATTTTTGGAGGATCTGACTTTGAAATATCGCCTAAGTTTTCCTTTTTTTTTTTTTTTTTTTTTGAGACGGAGTCAAATTCTGTCACCAGGCCAGAGTACAGTGGTACAATCTTGGCTCACTGCAACCTCTGCCTCCCAGGTTTCAAGGGATTCCCTTGCCCCAGCCTCCTGAGTAGCTGGGACTACAGGCGGCCGCCACCATGCCCAGCTAGTTTTTTGTATTTTAGTAGAGATGGGGTTTCACCATGTTAGCCAGGATGGTCTTGATCTCATGGCCTCGCGATCCACCCACCTCGGCCTCCCAAAGTGCTGGGATTACAGGTGTGAGCCACCTCGCCAGACCAGGTTTTCATTTCTTTCTTCCTTTCTGTGATATCCTACCTGGGTTCAAATCCCACTCCTCCATCTCTAGGATTCTCTGCATCCACAGATCTTGTAGTCCTTATGCCTCAATCTCTGGATTTTGACATCAATTTCATGGAACGCAGCGGTCCCCCCACCAACACGTTAGCTGCAGTTTTACATTTTGTAGCTTCAGCTACCCGTGGTTAACTGCAGTCTGAAAATAGGTGAGTACCATACAAAAAGATATTTTGAGAGAGAGAGAGAGACCACATTCACATAACTGTAATTATTTGCTACAATTGTTCCACTGTTTTCAACCATTGCTGTTAATTTTCTTACAGAGTCTAATTTATAAGTTAAACTTTATCCTAGGTACACATGCACAGGAAAGAACACAGCATATATAGGATCTAGTACCATCTGTGGTTTCAGGCACTCACTGGGGATCTTGGAATAAATGTATTGTCTCTCAGATAAAGGGGAGCTGCTGCAGTCCTAATTCCAGGGCTTTGGTGAGGAACATGACAGCTCTGTAGGTTTGTTTGTTTTTTTAGGGTTTTGTTTTTGTTTTTGTTTTTGTTTTTTGCTTTTTTGAGGTGGAGTCTCGCTCTGTCACCCAGGCTGGAGTGCAATGGCACGACCTCAGCTCACTGCAACCTCTACCTTCCAGGTTCAAGCAATTCTCCCACCTCAGCCTCCTGAGTAGCTGGGATTACAGGCACATGCCACCATGCCCGGCTAATTTTTCTGTATTTAGGATAGAGATGGGGTTTTGCTATGTTGGCCAGGCTGGTCTCAAACTCCTGACCTCAAGGGACCCACCCACCTTGGCCTCTCAAAGTGCTGAGATTACAGGCATGAGCCACCGCGCCTGGTCACCTTTAAACTCTAAAAGCGTCAAGGTCATAGAAGATGAGGAAAGACAGTTGTTGGGTCCCTTCAGCTGAAGGAGGCTGAAGGGCCCAACAATTAAATACAAGCCATGACTCTGAATTGGGCCTTTATGCCCTAAAGGACATGATGGGGCTATTGGCAAATTATGAACAAGGCATTGGCATTAGATGGTGATTAGCGCAAACTTCCGATTTTGACAGTTGCTTAACGGTCTTACAAAAGAATGCTCTTAGGTTTAGGAAAGACACTGTGAAGTATTAAGGAGTAACAGGCATTGTGTCTTCTGCAACTAACTTTTTTGGAGACGGAGTCTTGCTCTGTCTCCCAGGCTGGAGTGTAGTGGCCCGATCTCAGCTCACTGCAACCTCCGCCTCCCAGGTTCAATTGATTCTCCTGCCTCAGACTCTCAAGTAGCTGGGACTACAGACACATCCTGCCACGCTCTGCTATTTTTTGTATTTTTAGTAGAGACGGGGTTTTGTCGTGTTGGCCAGGCTGGTCTCAAACTCCTGACCTCAGGTGATCCACCCGCCTCGGCTTCCCAAAGTGCTGGGATTACAGGCACGAGCCACTGCGCCCAGCTGCAGAATGTTCTGATTCTTAAGAGATGCACACTAAAATATTTGAGAGTGAAGGATCAGCATGTCTGCAACTCTCAAAAGATTCAGGAAAATAATAACAATAGTAATGTATATGTATATATATACATACATGGCTGTGTATATGTCTGTAGAGAGAGACGTGGAAACGGAGGAACCTCTGTGGAAAACATAAGCAACTAAGGGGTCTAGGTGAAGGGTTTCTGGGTGTTCATTGTACTGTAATTTTTCTATAGTTTTGAACATCTTCAAATTAAAATATTGAAAAAAAAGTCACAGCTGGGCATGGTGGCTCATGCCTGTAATCCCATTACTTTGGGAGGCAGAGGCAAGCGGATCACCTGAGGTCAGGAGTTTGAGACCCACCTGACCAACACGGTGAAACCCCGACTCTACTAAAAAAAAAAAAAAAAAACTCGCTGGGCATGATGGTGGCACCTTTAATCCCAGCTACTCAGGAGGCTGAGGCAGGAGAATTACTTGAGCCCAGGAGGCAGAGGTTGCGATGAGCCGAGATCACATCACTGCACTCCAGCCTGGGTGACAGAGCAAGATCCTGTTGCCAAAAAAAAAAAAAAAAAAAAAAGAGCTGGATGTGGTGGCTCACACCTGTAATCCCAGCACCTTGGGAGGCCGAGGTGGGCGGATCACTGAAGACCAGAAGTTAAAGACCAGCTGACCAACATAGTAAAACTCTATCTCTACAAAATACAAAAACTTAGCCAGGCATGGTAGTGCATGCCTGTAATCCCAGCTACTTGGGAGGCTGAGGCAGGAGAATTGCTTGAACCGGAAAGGCATACGTTGCAGTGAGCTGAGATTGTGCCACTGCACTCCAGCCTGGGAGACAGAGCAAGACACTGCCTCACAAAAAAGAAAAGATAAAGGAAGCCACCTAGTCTATCGCCAGTGTTTTGATTATTTCAAGCATGGACTCTGGGTATCAACATATCCTCCTCCTGAGAGTCTAATGAAGGAAACGGAGGAAGATTGGAGAATCTCAGAAACCACTTGGTCGCCACTTACATATTAACCGCGATGCTCCTCCCCATTTCCAACTCTACCTGCAAGTGTCTTTTCAACAATGTCGTGGAGGTCAGATTAAAGAGCCGTTTTCCTCCTCAGAAAGTAAGAGACTCCTTCAACATTTGCATAAGCCATTTAGGAGCCAGGGAACCTTGGGATAGATGTGAATCTTGGAATGTGGGTTGAGAGAATATTTTAAAGCTGGTGAGAAAAAAATGGAAGGGAAACAAGGATGTCCAGGCAGAGGCATCTGCAAGACAAATTAGCACCATCGCCACCACCCCACCCCCCTCCCCAACCCAGTCAACAAACAGGACAAGTAACACTTCTCTGCCCTCGTGGGAACAGATTGAGGGGAAGGAGTTGATGGGTGGGGAGGTGACGTTGCCAAAATCCCGAAATAGAGCTGTTCAAAACACCCTTTCACAGCATGCCAGACAAATGCCAGAGTGATTAAATGTTGAGTGGAGACTCTCAGAAGCTGAAAGAGGAGGGCAAAAACGAGGCATGAAAACACACTCCTTTCATCTCCTTCCAAATCTGGGTCAGCACTCTGCTGCAGCATCAGGACCCTTTCCCAGTGTCTGAGAAGCAGCATCACCTAATCCAAGTCTGTCAGAGCACCAAAACACTCTGGCTTCCGGTGATTAGCTGATGCACGCGGTATGCATTCATGGAGTGCTTATATTCCAAGCTCTGGAAAACACAGTAGCTTCTTCCAGTTCCTGCCATTGGGAGCTTGGAGTCCAGTGAGGGACACAGAGAAGTAGTGATGATATAGAATTTTTTTTCAGACAGGGTCTTGCTGTGTTGCCCAGTCTGGAGTGCAGTGGTGCAATCATCACTCACGGCAGCCTCAAACTCCTGGGCTCAGGAGATCCTCCCACCTCAGCCTCCCAAGTAGCTGGGGTTACAGGAGCTAGCTGAAGTATTGTTCCGGTTTTTTCAGCTCTCTGTAGCTCCACACTCTGTGTGCCATGGGACTTTGTTATTCTCACCAAAGGCAGAACCCTTGCTTCTTGACTTAGGGGTGTGGGACCAGCTTTGCTCAGCACGTAACCAGTTCCAAGCATCCCTCAGGAAGCCTCCCATGTTTTGACTTGCCTTCTTATCTCTGTCACTATTCCTTTGGCCAAGGCCTCAGAATCAATACCCGCCAGCTAGGCGAGGGGGCTCACGCCTGTAATCCCAGCACTTCAGGAGGCCGGGGCAGGCGGATCGCCTGAGGTCAGGAGTGTCAGACCAGCCTGGGCAACATGTCAAAACCCCACCTCTACCAAAAAAAATTAGGCGGGCATGGTGGCAAATGCCTATAATCCCAGCTACTCAGCAGGCTGAGGCAGGAGAACCATTTGAATTCAGGAGGTGGGGGTTGTAGTCAGCCAAGATCACACCACTGCACTCCAGCCTGGGCAGCACAGTGAGACTATGTGTCAAAAAGGAAAAAGAATGAATACATGCAGAATTGACCTAAACTCAACCTGCAGAAAGAGGCCAAAGCATGCATCAAAGCTGTCCAGCTGGTCCCCACCCACGTCAGCCAAGTCCTCAGAAATGTGGGCAAAAATAAATGACTGCTACTTTTGGAAGAGCCCCCGCAATAGCCCATATGCTGGGCTGTCAAGCAAGTCTCAACAAATCTTGAAGAACTGAAATCCTACAGAGTATGAGCACAGTGGAATTAAACTAGAAATCGACAACAAAAAGGATAACTAGAAATTTACAATTGCTTGGAAATTTAACCACACATCTCTAAATAACTCCTAGGTCACAGAAAAAAAATCACCGTGGACATTAGAAAATATTGTTAACTGAATGCTAATGAACATACATGAAAAAATGTTTGGAGATGCAGCTAAAGCTGTGCTAGGAGGGAAAGGCATAGCTTTGAATGCCTGTAGGAAAAATGGAAAAAGCCAGGCATGGTGGCTCACACCTGTAATCCCAGCACTTTGGGAGGCTGAGGCGGGTGGATCACAAGGTCAGGAGTTCGAAATCAGCTTGGCCAACATGGTGAAACCCCATCTTTACTAAAAACACAAAAATTAGCTGGGCACGGTGGCAGGTGCCTGTAATGCCAGGTACTTGGGAGGCTGAGGCAGGAAAATCACTTGAACCCAGGAGGCAAAAGTTGCGGTGGACTGAGATCGCACCACTGTACTTCAGCCTGAAGACAGAGTGAAACTCCATCTCAAAAAAAAAAAAAAAAGAAGAAGAAAAGCTTAAAGTATTGTTGTTGCAACATACTGAGTTTTGGGGTCTCGTCTCTTGTACACCAATAGCTAATTGCTATAAGTAGCATTGACATTGCATTCATTATGTGGCAGACCCAAGTACAAAACCACACAGGTTATATGAATAGCCGGTAAGGAGAAGTCAGAATTCAAATCCAGATTGACTCCAGAGCTAGGCTCTCAGCATCATGCTATATTGCCACTGGAGGAGAAGCCTAACAATCACACATTGGGATAAATGCTGTTAATTTACAGAAGTGGGTGGACCTAACTCTGAGGATTGGAAAAAACTTCTAGAAAGAAGTGATGCTTGAGCTGACAACTAAGAGAAAGTAAAGGCTGTTGGAAAGGTTAGGCAGGCCGGGCGCAGTGGCTCACGCCTATAATCCCAGCACTTTGGGAGGCCAAGACGGGTGGATCATGAGGTCAGGAGATCGAGACCATCCTGGCCAACATAGTGAAAACCGGTCTCTACTAAAAAATACAACAATTACTGGGTGTGGCAGCACGTGCCTGTAATCCTAGCTACTCAGGAGGCTGAAGCAGGAGAATCGCTCGAACCTGGGAGACGGAGATTGCACTGAGCAGAGATCTTGCCAGGGCATTCCGGCCTAGAGACAGAGTGAGACTCCATCTCAAAAAAAAAAAGAAAAAGAAAAAAGAAAACATTATGAAGAAGCCCACAGGCATGAACGACATAGCCCAGAGTTCAGTGTGGCTGGTCCATGCAGTGAGCATGAGTTATCGCAAAAAAAAAAAAAAAAAAAACCGAAAATGAAGACATAGTCCAGATCCGATTCAAAGCTGGCTAAACAGGGAGATGATCTGATTAGATTTGCACCTCCAAAAGATCCAGCTGTAGTATGTGGAGGGGGAGAACGGAGACAGGATGCAAAAACTCCAGTTAAGAGGCCATGAAAGGGCCGGCGCGGTGGCTCACGCCTGTAATCCCAGCACTTTGGAGGGCTGAGGCAGGCAGATCACTTGAGGTCAGGAGTTTGAGACCACCCTGGCCAACATGGTGAAACCCCATCTCTACTAAAATTAGCTGTGTGTGGTGGTGCACACCCGTAGTCCCAGTTACTCAGGAGGCTGAGGCAGGAGAAATGCTTGAACCCAGGAGGCGGAGGTTGCAGTGAGGTGAGATTACACCACTACACTCCAGCCTCGGCAACAGAGCGGCTCATGCCTGTAATCCCAGCACTTTGGGAGGCCAAGGCGGGCGGATCACAAGGTCAAGAGTTTGAGACCAGCCTGGCGAACATAGTGAAACCCCATTTCTACTAAAAATGCAAAAATTAGTAGGGCTTGGTGGTGGGTGCCTATAGCGCCAGCTGCTGGGGAGGCTGAGAATTGCCCGAACATGGGAGGTGGAGGTTGCAGTGAGCCAAGACCATGCCACTGCACTCCAGCCTGGACAGCTGAGCAAGAATCCATCTCGGAAAAAAAAAAAAAGGCCATAAAAGCATTAATACTCTTTTTCTTTTTTTTTCTTTTTTTTTTTGTTTTGTTTTATTTTGTTTTGTTTGTTTTTTGAGACAGGGTCTCATTCTGTCCCCCAGGCTAGGATGCAGCAGTGATCACGGCTCACTGTAGCCTCAACCACGAGGGCTAAAGCGATCCTCTTGGCTCAGCCTCTTGAGTAGCTGGGACCAGAGGCATGCACTACCATGCCCGCCTAATTTTTTTTAATTTTTTTTTCTTTTTTTTTTAGTGATGGGGTCTCTCTATGTTGCCCACGCTTGTATTGAACTCCTGGGCTCAAGCAAGACTCGAAGTAGCCTCCCCACGTGCTAGGATTACAGGCATAAGCCACCATACCTGATCCTCTTTTTTTTTTTTAGACAGAGTCTTACTCTGTTGCCCAGGCTGGAGTGCAGTGGCACAATCTCAGCTCACTGCAACTTCTACCTCCCAGGTTCAAGCGATTCCTCTGCCTCAGCCTCCTGAGCAGCTGGGACTACAGGCACGTGCCACCACGCCTGGCTAATTTTTTGTATTTTTAGTGGAGACAGTGCTTCACTGTGTTAGCCAGGATGGTCTTGATCTCCTGACCTCGTGATCCGCCCACCTCCACCTCCCAAAGTGCTGGGATTACAGGTGTGAGCCGCTGCACCCGGCCTGATCCCTCTTTTCAACTAGGCATCATGCTTGGGTCCTGTCCTCAGCCTGCTTCTGCCAGTCTTGGCAAAGAATCCCACTAAATTATACCCCAACCCTTAATATTTTATCATCCTGGCTGGCCTTCAGCAAGAATCCTTTGAAGTTAGTATCTGAATCCATGTGGGCTGCTCTAACAAACTAACACAGACTGAGTGGCTTAAAAGCAACAGAAATTCATTTCCCACAGTTCTAGAGGCTGGGAAGTCCAAGAGCAGGGCACCAGCCCATTCAGTGCCTGCTGAGAATCTGCTTTGGTTCATACATGGCCATCTTTTCACTGTGTCCTCACATGGTAGAAGGGTTGAGGGACCTCTCTGGGGTCTCTCTCACAGAGGCACCAATCCCATTCATGAGGGGTCCAGTCTTATAACCTTATCATTTCCCAAAGGCCCTGCCTTCAAACACCATAATATTGGGGATTAGGTTTCAACACATGAATTTGGGCCAGACACAGTGGCTCACGCCTGTAATCCCAGCACTTTGGGAGACCAAGACGGGGAGATCATCTGAGGTCAAGAGTTCGAGACCAGCCTGGCCAACATGGCAAAACCCTGTCTCTACTAAACATACAAAAATTATCCAGGCATGGTGGCATGGGCCTGTAATTCCAGCTACTTGGGAGGCTGAGGCAGGAGAATCACTTAAACCCCGGAGGCAGAGGTTGCAGTGAGTGGAGAATTGTGCCACTGCACTCTCGCCTGGGCCACAGAGCTAGGCTCCATCTCAAACACACACACACACACACACACACACACACACACACACACACACGAATTTGAAGGAGGCACACTGTCTACAGCAATTGGTTTGGCAAGAATCCCCCTATCTGCTGAGTGCAGTGGCTCATGCCTGTATTCCCAGCACTTTGGGAGGGAGAAGCAGGAAGACTGCTGGAGCCCAGGAGTTCAAGACCAGCCTAGGCAGCATACTGTGACCCTGTCTCTATTAAAAAAGAATCATCCTGTGCTTGATGTTTCCTCATAGTCATTTTTCTTTTTTCTTTTTTTTTTTTTTAAGGCAGATCACCTGAGGTCAGGAGTTCGAGACCAGCCTGGCCAACATCGTGAGACCCTCATAGTCATTTTTCATCCACTAAACCCCTCGCTCTGCTCATCGGCTGTAAATGCCAATCTGTCTTTGCTGTTTTGGAAACTGAGCTCCTTTTTCTGCTGAAGTCTCTTTTCCCCTATTGCAACAGTACTGAATAAAACTGTTTTTACTTCCTGGGCACTGTGGCTCACACCTGTAATCCCAGCACTTTGGAAGACCAAGGTGGGTGGATCACAAGGTCAGGAGTTGAAGATCAGCCTGACCAACATGGTGAAATCCCATCTCTACTGAAAAAAAAAAAAAAAACAATAATTAGCCAGGCATGGTTGTGTGCACCTGTAATCCCAGCTATTCAGGAGGCTGAGGCAAGAGAATCACTTGAACCCGGAAGGCAGAGGTTGCAGTGAGCTGAGATCGCATCCAGCCTGTACGACAGAGCAAGACTCCAACTCAAAAAAAAAAAAAAAAAAAAAAAAACCTGTCTTTACCACTTTTAACTGGTGTCCAGCTCAGCTCTGTCTCTTCGACAGAATCCGAGTCACAAAGACCTGAACTAAAGCATTAACAGGCTCCATCAAGCATTTCTTTAGCGTTTATTGTGTTACATGCTCAGATTTTGTCTAAGGCAATGGGAATGGAGCAGTAAACACAACAGGCGAAAATCCCTGCCCGGTAGAAGCAGCACAAGTTCCAGGCACCCGGACTGCCTCCCACCTCAAGTGTCAGCCACAGTAACTCATTTCTCTGCCTTGGAGCTTTTCTGCAGCTATCGAAGGCTATCTGCGTGCAGATGCTGCCAGGAGTTAGGAAAAAATAAAGCCCCTAGGAGGTAACTCTCAACCAATGCAGAATGAAAGTCAATAAATGAATGTCGCACCCTTTGTTGGCTTTTTCTCCAAACCTGTCTACCTCTCCCAACATCCCTGTTACTGCTTCCTGAAACTATTTTTCCAAATAAACTATCAGAAAAGCAAAACTAAGACAAAATAGAACACTTGGGTCCAGGCACAGTGGCTCATGCCTGTAATCCCAGTATTTTGGGAGGCCGAGGTTGGCGGATCACCTAAGGTCAGGAGTTCGAGACCAGCCTGGCCAACATGGTGAAATCCCCTCTCTACTAAAAATACAAAAATTAGCCAGGCATGGTGGTGCATGCCCGTAATCCTAGCTACTCAGGAGGCTGAGGCAGGAGAATTGCTTGAATCTGGGAGGTGGAGGGTACAGTGAGCTGAGATCATGCCACTGCACTGCAACCTGGGCAACAGAGTGAAACTCCATCTCAAAAAGAAAAAAGAGAGAGACAACAAAGTTGCTAAGGACATGAAAACCCATGGGAAACCATCCCCATATGAGTTCATGCCTAGAGAGCCAGCCAGTCCCACCTGTACCCATTCTAAGGCAAAGACTAAACATACAATACAATTTATCCTCTAAAAAAATCCAGGTGGGATCCAGTGTGGTGGCTCACACCTATAATCCCAACACTTTGTAAGACCAAGGAGGGAGGATCACTTGAGGCCAGGAGTTCAAGGCCAGCCTAGGCAGCATAGCAAGACCTCATCTCTACAAAAAATAAGACTAATTAGCCAGACATGGTGGCACACACCTGAAGTCCCAGCTACTCGGGAGGCTGAGGCAGGAGAATTGCTTGAAACCGGGAGGCAGAGGTTGCAGTGAGCTGAGATCCCGTCACTGCACTCCAACCTGGGCAACAGAGCAAGACTCAATCTCAAAAAAAAAAAAAAAAAGGCAGCCGGGTGCCGTGGCCTACACCTGCAATCCCAGCTCTTTGGGAGGCTGAAGCAGGCAGATCACCCGAGGTCAGGGGTTCAAGACCAGCCCGAAACCTAGATGCGATGACAGAGCTCTTGTGCCCTCCCGTTAGCATCACGCCTCAGCTTGGGAGAGCGGCTCTAAGCGCTGCTGGGGAGAAGCTTGTCAGACACAAGCCTGCATCCAGGCACCGAGGCCAGCATCAGCATGCAGTCAAAATGCTGGAGGAAGTTATGCTAAGAGCAAAAGCCAAAGACCAATTCCACATAATCTCACTCCCATATGAGATCTAAAAAAGCTGAGCTCAAAGATGCAGATAGAAGAGCAATGGTTACCAGGAGCTAACAGGGAGCGATGGAGGGTGGAGAGGTTTTTGTCTAAGAGTACAAGTTTCAGTTAGACAAGAGGAATACTTTTCCTCCTTTTTTTTTTTTTTTTTTGTTTGTTTTGTTTTTTCGTTTTGTTTTGTTTTTTTGATTTGAAGTCTCGCTCTTGTTGCCTGGGCTGCAGTGCAATGGTGCAATCTCGGCTCACCGCAACCTCCACCTCCCAGGTTCAAGTGATTCTCCCGCCTCAGCCCCTGGGTAGCTGGGATTACAGGCATGCACCACCATGCCCAGCTAATTTTTTTTCGTCCTTTTTAGTAGAGGTGGGATTTCTCCATGTTAGTCAGGCTGGTCTCGAACTCCCGACCTCAGGTGATCTGCCCACCTCGGCCTCCCAAAGTGTTGGGATTACAGGTGTGAGCCACCACGCCTGGCCAGGAATACTTTTTTTATTTGTGCAAGTTATGGTGTAGATGAGAAATATTGTACATGTATATAGTGCATAGTGATTTAATCAGGATATTTAGTGTGTCCATCACCTACCTAAGTCTCTCACTGTCATGCAGGCTGGAGTGCAGTGGCACCAGCTCAGCTCACCGCAACCTCTACCTCTGAGGTTCAAGCAATTCTCATGCCTCACCCTCCCAAGTAGCTGGGATTACAAGCACTTGCCAGGACACCAGCTAATTTTTGTATTTTTAGTAGTGACAGAGTTTCACCATCTTGGCCAGGCTGGTCTCGAACTCCTAACCTCAAGTGATCAACCCACCCCGGCCTCCCAAAGTGCTGGGATTATAGGCATGAACCACCACATCTGGCTGAGAAGGAATACTTTATTTGTGCAAATTATGGTGTACATGAGAATCTTTTTATGTGTATATAATGCACGGTGATTAAATCAGGGTATTTAGGGTATTCACCTAAATACAATACATTTTTTTAAGTATAGTCATTCTACTCTGCTATCAAAAATTGAATGTGGCTGGGCACCATGGGTCCTGCCTGTAACCCTAGCAGGCAAGGATTACCTTGCCTTTCATCTTTGGGAGGCCAAAGCAGGAAGATGACTTCAGCCCAGGAGCTCGAGATCAGCCTGGACAACACAGCTGACATCGTTTCTGTCTCCTCCTCTGTCAAATGAAACTACCTTGAGGTCAGGCTTGGTGGCTCACACCTGTAATCCCAGCACTTTGGGAGGCCGAGGTGGGCAGATCACCTGAGATCGAGAATTTGAGACCAGCCTGACCAACTGGCAAAACCCTGTCTCTACTAAAAATACAAAGTTAGCCAGGCATGGTGGCGCATGGCGGTAGGCAAGAGAATCCCTTGAACCCAGGAGGCGGAGGTTTGGGTGAGCTGCACTCCAGCCTGGGCAACAAGACTGAAACTCTGTCTCAAAAAACAGAGAGGACTTCGCAATTCCAAACAAGGTGCCGATTCTTTTCTGTGGGACTGATACGGCACTGAATTTAGGCCCAGGGAAGGAGCTGCCCAGGAGGGCAAATCAAGATGAGGGGGTGGGATACGCGTCCCCACCTGAAACCTGCAGCCAGCTCAGGGGGTCAGAGGACTTCACCCCCTTGGGGCTCCGTTTCAGATCCTGTACTTACCTCATCCCTCCTGCAACCCACAGTCCACGAGAGCCCTGCCCGACGGTGGGGCGCCATGGGTAGTGGATGCAAATCTGAGCAGCGACTACAGCTGGGCACAGCAAGTTGTCATAGGGACCGGGGAGGGAATTTGGGCTAACACCAGAGGGACAGACCTTCCCACAGAGGGAGGCAGAGTTGAAAGCAGGGACACAGACCAGAAGGCCTGGCAGGCCCCACCTCCACAGAGCTCAAACTGAAGCCCTCACTAGAGAGCTTGGCAGCAAATACCCCAGCCTGACCCCAACCAGGAAGACCCAGCTGGGGAAGGAGAGAAGCCATTGGGAAGGTGGGGCCAATCGCACCTGCAGACAAACTCCAAGGAAGGACCACCCATCCAGCAACCTAACTGAACCAGAGAGAGCCCAGCAGCGCCCTCTACAGACCAAAAAAGATACAGCTCCAAACTCAACAGAAGAAACGTCCACTCAGAGACTTCTCCTGAAATCAACTTCAAAGATTAAAGGGAGATAAATCCACGCAGATGGGAAAAAACAGCGCATAAAGGATAAAACTATCAAAGAACAAAACACCTCTTCTCCTCCCAAGGATCATAACTCCTCACCATCCAGGGAGCAAAAAAAGACAGAATGAATCTGATGAATTGACAGAAGCCAGCTTCAGAAGGTGGGTAAGAACAAACTTCTCTGAGTTAAAAGACCATGTCCTAACCCAATGCAAAGAAACTAAGAACCT
>NW_022437092.1:1489959-1505595 GCF_009761245.1 Sapajus apella
ATGCCCACATGAGAAACAAGGAAAGATGTAAAATCGACACCCTATCATCAAAATTGAAAGAGCTAGAGGAGGAAGGTCAAAAAAACTCAAAAGCAAGCAGAAGACAAGAAATAGCTAAGATCAGAGCAGAACTGAAGGAGATAGAAACACAAAAAACCCTTCAAAAAAAATCAATAAATCCCGGAGCTGGTTTTTTGAAAAGATCAACAAAATAGACAGACCCCTAGCTAGACTAATAAAAAAGAAAAGAAGACCTAACACCCTAAAAACCCTAGAAGAAAACCTACGCAAAACCATTCAGGACATAGGCGTAGGCAAGGACTTCATGACCAAAACACCAAAAGCATTGGCAACAAAAGCCAAAATAGATAAATGGGACCTAATTAAACTCCAGGGCCTCTGCACAGCAAAAGAAACAGTCGTTAGAGTGACTTGGCAACCAACAGAATGGGATAAAAATTTTGCAATCTACCCATCTGGCAAAGAGTTGATATCCAGAATCTACAAAGAACTAAAACAGATTTACAATAAAAAAGCAAACAAGCCTATTCAAAAGTGGGCAAAGGACATGAACAGACACTTTACAAAAGAAGACATACATGAGGCCAACAAACATATGAAAAAATGCTCATCATCACTGGTCATTAGAGAAATGCAAATCAAAACTACATTGAGATAACATCTCATGCCAGTTAGAATGATAATCATTAAAAAATCTGGAGACAACAGATGCTGGAGAGGATGTGGAGAAATAGGAACACTTTTACACTGTTGGTGGGAGTGTAAATTAGTTCAACCATTGTGGAAGACAGTGTGGCGATTCCTCAAGGACCTAGAAATAGAAATTCCATTTGACCCAGCAATACCATTACTGGGTATATATCCAAAGGATTATAAATTGTTCTACTATAAGGACACATGCACATGAATGTTCATTGCAGCACTGTTTACAATAGCAAATACCTGGAACAAACCCAAATGCCCATCGATGATAGACTGGACAGGGAAAATGTGGCACATATACATCATGGAATACTATGCAGCCATCAAAAACGATGTGTTAGTGTCTTTTGCCAGGACTTGGATGAAGCTGGAAACCATCATTCTCAGCAAACTGACACAAGAGCAGAAAATCAAACACTGCATGTTCTCACTCATAGGTGGGTGTTGAACAATGAAAACACATGGACACAGGGAGGGGAGCATCACACACTGGGGTCTATAGGGGGGAAACAGGGGAGGGACAGCGGGGGTGGGGAGTTGGGGAGAGATAGGATGGGGAGAAATGCCAGATATAGGTGATGGGGAGGAAGGCAGCACGTCACACTGCCATGTGTGTAGCTATGCAACAATCTTGCATGTTCTTCACATGTACCCCAAAACCTAAAATGCAATTTTTAAAAATTAAAAAAAAAAGAAAAGAGACAAGAATTGAATAGATGCAATAAAAAACAATAAAGGGGAGATCACCACTGATTCCTTGGAAATACAAACTCCCATCAGAGATTACTACTAACACCTATGCACATGAACCAGTAAATCTGGAAGAAATGGATAAATTCCTGGACACTTGCACACTCCCAAGACTAAGGCAAGAAGACGTTGAAACCCTGAATAGACCAACCACAAGGTCTGAAGTTGAGGCAGCAATTAATAATCTACCCACCAAAAAATGTCCAGGTCCAGATGGGTTCACAGCTGAATTCTACCAGACATACAAACAGGAGCTGGTACCATTCCTGCTGAAACTATTCCAAACAGTACGAAAAGACGAAATCCTCCCTAACTCTCTCTATGAGACCAACATAATCCTGATACCAAAATCTGGCAGAGACACAACTAAAAAAGAAAACTACAGGCCAATATCTATGATGAACATCGATGCAAAAATCTCCAATAAAATACTGGCAAACCGAATCCAACAGCACATCAAAAAGCTTATCCATCACCATCAAGCAGGCTTCATCCCAGGGATGCAAGGCTGGTTCAACATATGCAAATCTATAAACGTAATCCACCACATAAACAGAACCAAAGACAAAAGACACATGATTATCTCAATAGATGCAGAGAACGCCTTTGACATAATTCAACAGCACTTTATGCTAAAAACTCTCAAATAGCTAGGTGTCGATGGAACCTATCTCAAAACAATAAAAGCTTTTTACGACAAACCCACAACCAATATCATACTAGAGGGGCAAAAATTAGAAGCATTCCCTTTAAAAACTGGCACTAGACAAGGATGCCCTCTCTCACCACTCTTATTCAGTGTAGTATTGGAAGTTCTAGCCAGAGTAATTAAGCAAGAAAAAGAAATAAAGGGCATTCAATTAGGAAAGGAGAAAGTCAAATTGTCCTGATTTGCAGATGACATGATCGTATATTTAGAAGACCCCATCGTCTCATCCCAAAACCTCCTTAAGCTGATAAGCAGCTTCGGCAAAGTCTCAGGATACAAAATCAATGTGCAGAAATCACAAGCATTCCTATACACCAATAACGGACAAACAGAGAGCCAAATAATCAGCCAACTCCCATTTACAATTGCTACAAAGACAATAAAATACCTAGGAATACAACTAACAAAGGAGGGAAAAGATCTCTTCAAGGAGAATTACAAACCACCGATCAAGGAAATAAGAGAGGACACAAACAGATGGAAAAACAGTCCATGCTCATGGTTAGGAAGAATCAATATTGTGAAAATGGCCATACTGTCCAAAGTAATTTATAGATTTAATGCTAACCCCATCAAGCTACCATTGAGCTTCTTCACAGAACTGGAAAAAAAACCACTTTAAACTTCATATGGAACCAAAAGAGAGCCCGCACAGCCATGGCAATCCTAAGCAAAAAGAACAAAGCTGGAGGCATCATGCTACCTGACTTCAAACTATACTACAAGGCTACAGTCATCAAAACAGCATGGTACTGGTACCAAAACAGAGATATAGACCAATGGAACAGAGGCCTCAGAAGCAACGCCACACACCTATAACCATCTGATCTTTGACAAACCAGACAAAAACAAGCAATGGGGAAAGGTTTCCCTGTTTAATAAATGGTGTTGGGAAAACTGGCTAGCCATACACAGGAAGCTGAAACTTGACCCCTTCCTTACACCTTATACAAAAATTAATTTCAGATGGATTAGGGCTGATATCCAGAATTTACAAAGAACTAAAACAGATTTACAAGAAAAAAACAAACAAGACCATTCAAAAGTGGGCAAAGGATATGAACAGATACTTTACAAAAGAAGACATACATGAGGCCAACAAACATATGAAAAAATGCTCATCATCACTGGTCGTCAGAGAAATGTAAATCAAAACTACATTGAGATACCATCTCACGCCAGTTAGAATGGCGATCATTAAAAAATCTAGAGACGGCCGGGCGCGGTGGCTCAAGCCTGTAATCCCAGCACTTTGGGAGGCCAAGGCGGGTGGATCACGAGGTCAAGAGATCAAGACATCCTGGTCAACATGGTGAAACCCCGTCTCTACTAAAACTACAAAAAATTAGCTGGGCATGGTGGCGCGTGCCTGTAGTCCCAGCTACTCAGGAGGCTGAGGCAGGAGAATTGCCTGAACCCAGGAGGCGGAGGTTGCGGTGAGCCGAGATCGCGCCATTGCACTCCAGCCTGGGTAACAAGAGCGAAACTCCGTCTCAAAAAAAAAAAAAAAAAAAATCTAGAGACAACAGATGCTGGAGAGGATGTGGAGAAATAGGAACACTTTTACACTGTTGGTGGGAGTGTAAATTATTTCAACCATTGTGGAAGACAGTCTGGTGATTCCTCAAGGACCTAGAAATAGAAATTCCATTTGACCCAGCAATATCATTACTGAGTATATATCCAAAGGATTATAAATCATTCTACTATAAGGACACGTGCACACGAATGTTCATTGCAGCACTGGTTACAATAGCAAATACCTGGAACAAACCCAAATGCCCATCGATGATAGACTGGACAGGGAAAATGTGGCACATATACACCATGGAATATTATGCAGCCATCAAAAACAATGAGTTTGTGTCCTTTGTAGGGACATGGATGAACCTGGAAACCATCATTCTCAGCAAACTGACAGAAGAGCAGAAGATCAAACACCGCGTGTTCTCACTCACAGGCGGGTGTTGAACAATGAAAACACATGGACACAGGGAGGGGAGCACTACACACTGGGGTCTGTTGGGGGGAAATAGAGGAGGGACGGTGGGAGGTGGGGAGTTGGGGAGAGATAGCAAGGGGAGAGAAGCCAGATGTAGGTGATGGGGAGGAAGGCAGCAAATCACACTGCCACGTGTGTTCCTATGCAACAATCTTGCATGTTCTTCACATGTACCCCAAAACCTAAAATACAATAAAACAAATAAATGGAGAAAGAAAGAAAGACAATAAACGTTTGAACATAAGATCTAACACCATAAAAACTCTAGAAGAAAACCTGGGCAAAACCATTCAGGACATAGGCACAGGTAAGGACTTCATAACTAAAACACCAAAAACAATGGCAACGAAAGCCAAAATAGACACATGGGACCTAATTAAACATTAGAGCTTCTGCACAGCAAAAGAAACAATCATTAGAGTAACCGGCAACCAACAGAATGGGAAAAAATTTTCACAGTATACCCATCAGACAAAGGGCTAATATCCAGAATCTACAAAGAACTAAAGCAGATTAACAAGAAAAAAAACAAACAAACCCATTCAAAAGTGGGCAAAGGATATGAACAGACACTTTTCTTTTTTTTTTTTAAAGATGGGGTTTCACCATATTGGTCAGGCTGGTCTTGAACTCCTGACCTCAGGTGATCCGCCCACCTTGGCCTCCAAAGTGCTTTTACAGGCGTGAGCCACCATACCCGGTCGAACAGACACTTTTCAAAAGAAGACAAATATGTGGCCAACAAACATATGAAAAAATGCTCATCATCACTGGTCATTAGAGAAATGCAAATCCAAACCACATTGAGATACCATCTCGTGCCAGTTAGAATGGCAATCATTAGAAAATCTGGAGACAACAGATGCTGGAGAGGATGTGGAGAAAAAGGAACAATTTTACACTGTTGGTGGGAGTGTAAATTAGTTCAACCATTGTGGAAGACAGTGTGGCAATTCCTCAGGGACCTAGAAATAGAAATTGCATTTGACCCAGCAATCCCATTACTGGGTATATACCCAAAGGATTATAAATTGTTCTATCATAAAAGACACATGCACACGTGTGCTCATTGCAGCCCTGTTTACGATAGCAAAGACCTGGAACCAACCCAAATGCCCATCGATGATAGGCTGGACAAAAAAAAATGTAGCACATATACACCACGGAATACTATGCAGCCATAAAAAAATGATGAGTTCGTGTCCTTTGTAGAGACATGGATGAACCTAGGAACCATCATTCTCAGCAAACTGACACAAGAACAGAAAACCAAACACCACATGTTTTCACTCATAGTTGGGTGAGGAACAATGAGAACACTTGGGCACAGGGAAGGGAACAACATTCACAGGGCTAGGTGGCAGGGGGTGGACGGGAGGGGTGGGGGGAACAGCGGGGGTTGGGGAGGAGGGGGAGGGATAACACCAGGAGAAGTGCCTGATGTAGGCAAAGGTGAGGAGGATGGAGACAGCAAACCACCAGGGCATGTATGTACTTATGCAACAATCCTGCAGGATGCAGGACGTGCACATATACCCCAGAGCCCAAATACAATAAAACAAAAATTAGCTGGGTGTGGTGGCAGGCACCTGTAATCCCAGTTACTTGGGAGGCTGAGGCAGGAGAATCTCTTGAACTGGGAGGCAGAGGTTGCAGTGAGCCAAGATCATGCTACTGCACTCCAGCCTGGGTGACAGGGCCAGACTCTGTCTCAAAAAAAAAAAAAAAATACCTGTGACTAGGTAATTTACAAAGAAAAGAGGTTTAATTAGCTCTTTTACCCACAGTACAGCCGTGGTTCCACAGGCTGTGCAGGAAGCATGATGCTGGCATCTGCTTGGCTTCTGGGAAGACCTCAGGAAACTTAGTCATAGGCAAAGGTGAAGGAGGGCAAGCAGGTATGTCTTATATGGCCAGAACAGGAGAAGAGAGAGCGAGGCAGGAGGTGTTACACACTTCCACACGACCAGATCCATGATAACCCACACAGTATCTAGCACCATGGGGGATGGTATTAAACCACGAGAACTCCACCCCCGGGATCCGATCATCTCCCACCAGGCCCCACCTCCAGCACTAGGGACTACAGTCTGACATGAGATTTGCAGGGGACAGAGATCTGAACCATATCAGGACCAGAGAAGTTAAGGAGCTTTCCCAAGACCACACAGCCAAAAAACGGCAGATATAAGGCTCCAACCAGACAGCCCGCTGCCACAGTCTACCCCTCGATCACTACACTATGTCACCTCTAAGAGTTAAGCAATTTCCCATTTTACATTTCACGGATTTAGACCCAGATTTGTGTCCCCATAATTCTCTATTGTAAACCGAAACAACATTCTTCCAGCAACTTATTTGAATAACGTGTGTAGGACAGAAAGAAATGACAGCTTGAAACTACTCTAATTTTACTTACGAATAATTGAGGTTGATTCATCCTGCTTTCTAAAAAACTGGTAATCCTCTTGGTTTTACAGGATGCCAAATTTGTCACATACGTCTCTTACAACTTCAACTATTCTCTCTCGAAAGCAGTACTCAAAAGCAGACAGTCAGAAAGATAGAGTACTCAGAGAGGGATACTCCAAGACAGGAGAAAGTTAACTTTCCCGAACAGATAGAGAGAGCCAAAAAGGAAAAAGGAAAATGAAGGAGGAGCTTCCAGGGGAAAGAAACATTCGTGTTCTATGTCACAAACTCTATCAGCAGAGTATAAAAAAATAGGCCAGGGGCAGTGGCTCATGCCCGTAATCCCAGCACTTTCAGAGGCCGAGGCGGGTAAACCAACTCTGAGGTCAAGAGTTCGAGACCAGCCTGGCCAACATAATGAAACCCTGTCTCTACTAAAAATACAAAATTAGCCAGGCATGGTGGCGCAAGCCTGTAATCCCAGCTACTCAGGAGGCTGAGGCAGGAGAATCACTTGAACCCAGGAGGCAGAGGTTGTAGTGAGCTGAGATTGTGTCATTGCACTCCAGCCTGAGCAACAAGAGCAAAACTCCGTCTCAAAAATAATAATAATAATAGTCATAATAATAGGCTGGGCACGGTGGCCCACACCTGGAATCCCAGCACTTTGGGAGGCTGAGGCAGGTGGATCACGAGGTCAAGAGTTCAAGACCACCCTGGCCAACATGGTGAGACCACATCTTTACTAAAAAAAAATGCAAAAAATGTTAGCCGGCATGGTAGCAGGCGCCTGTAATCACAGCTGCTCGGGAGGCTGAGGCAGAGAATTGCTTGAACCCGGGAGGCAGAGGTTGCAGTGAGCCAATATCGCACCACTGCACTCCAGCCTACGTGACAGAGTGAGACTCCATCTCGAAATAATAATAAAGCTGGCTTGGCTTGGTGGCGCACACCTGTAATCTCAGAACTTTGGGAGGCTGAGGCAGGAGGATTGCTTGAGGCCAGGAGTTCAAGACCAGGTTGAGCAACTTAGTGAGACACTGTCTCTACCAAAAATAAAAAATTAGTCAGGCATAGTCGTGTGCACCTGTAGTCCCAGCTGTTTGGGAGGCTGAGGCGGGAGGATCACTGGAGCCCAGGAGTTAGAACTTCGGTGAGCCATGATCATGCCACCGCACTCCAGCCTTGGCAATAAAGGGAAACTCTGTCTCTTTAAAAAAAAAAAAAAAGGCACTTGTCCAATATTTCCAAAAATAAACAAACAAAAGCACTAAACTGTGGCTGGACGAGGTGGCTCATGCCTGTAATCCCAGCACTTTGGGAGGCTGAGGCACGAGGATCGCTTGAGGTTCAAGACCAGCCTGGCCAACTGGCCAACATGGCGAAACCCTGTCTCTACTAAAAATACAAAAATTAGCCAGACGTGGTGGCAGGTGCCTGTAATCCCAGCTACTTGGAAGGCTGAGGCAGGAGAATCTCTTGAACCCAGGAGACAGAGGTTGCAGTGAGCTGAGATAGAGCCACTGCACTCCAGCCTGGGCAACAGAGCAAGACTCCATCTCAAAAAAAAATCCAAGCATGAAGTCATTTTGGATCGGGGTCCACCTTAATGACATCATTTAACTTGGTAATATCTGCAAATAAATTTCCAAATTAGGTCTCATTCACAGATACTAAGGGTTATAAAACTTTGACATATCTTTGAGGGAACACCAGGTAACTCTTAACAGCCATTACCTGGAGCACTGTCTCCATTGCAGAGTTGGTGCTGGGTTGGAGGAATGTCCCTGTTTCCACTCCATGGAGGGGAAAGGGCACAGAATAGCAGCCCGCACTTGGTGTTTGAAGGCCCTTGCCCAGAAATCCCATGCCTCATCACCATTCATTTTTCACTGGACAAACGGTACCCTCCATGGCGACACCTGGCTGCAATGAAGCCTGAGACAGGTCACCCTTAACTGGGCCACCATGCAAGCAGAATCAGCACCACTGTTATGAAAGCAAAAGAAAGCAAATTTTGGACCATGTTGGCTTCCCCTACACTTAGCATCTTACATAATAACCATGCCACGTTTGTCAGAACTATGAAATTAACATTAGTACAATACTATTAAATAGGCTTCATTCAATATCACTGTCTTTTTTGGACAGGTGCAGTGGCTCATGTCTGTAATCCCAACACTTTGGGAGGCCAAGGCAGGCAGATCACTTGAGGTCAGGAGTTTGAGACCAGCCTGGCCAACATGGTGAAACCCCATCTCTACTAAAAACACAAAAATTAGCTGGGCGTGGTGGCGTAAGCCTGTAATCACAGCTACTCAGGAGGCTGAGGCAGGAGAATTGCTTGAACCCGAGAGGTGGAGGTTTCAGTGAGCAGAGATCGCGCCATTGGACTCCAGCCTGGGTGACAGAGTGAGACTCCATCTTGGGAAAAAATAATAATAATAAATTTTTAAAAAATAAAAATAAGTCTCTTGCTCCCAAGAGGATAAATGATGGGCATGGTTTCAACATATTTTTCTAATAGCAGTAAGATGGAACATTTCAACACTTTCGCCTCTTTTTCCCATTGGCTATATATTTTTGTGTCACTTCCTGGAATTAAGAGCATATTGTGGGCCAGGCATGATGGCGCACGCCTGTAATCCCAGCTATTCGGGAGACTGAGGCAGCAGAATCACTTGAACCTGGGAGGAGGAGGTTGCAGTGAGCTGAGATCACACCACTACACTCCAGCCTGGGCAACAGAGTGACACTCGGTCTCAAAAAAAAAGGAAAGAAAAGAAAAGAGGAAAGGAAGGGAAGAAAAGGAAGGAAAGAAGAAAGGAAAGAAAGAAAGAGAAAGAGAGAAAAAGAAAGAAAGAAAGAAAGAAGAAAGAAAGAAAGAAAGAAAGAAAGAAAGAAAGAAAGAAAGAAAGAAAGAAAGAAAGAAAAGAAAAGAAAAGAAAGAAAGAGAAAGAGAGAGAGAGAAAGAAAGAAAGAGAAAGGAAGGGAGGAAAGGAGGGAGGAAGAAAGGAAGGAAGGAAAAGGAAGAAAGAGGAAGAAAGAAAGAAAAAGAAAGAAAGAAACAAAGAAAGACATTAAAATGAAGGCCATAGTTTAGATTCACCCACCAAGGCCAATCACCCATAACCACACAATCAAAGCTTGTCATCCTGATTCCCCTGAAATGCTAGCTCTAATCATAAACGAAACAGGAAAATGTAGGTTTTACATTCTTGTCAGCATGCTTCAGTGAAATTAAACCAATCGTCTATAAACAAATGAGCTTAAACAGCTCTATTTGCCTTAAGAGAACTTAATGTAGGCTGGCTGTAGTGGCTCACGCCTGTAATCCCAACACTTTGGGAAGCCAAGGCAGGCGGATTACCTGAGGTCAGGAGTTCAAAACCAGCCTTGACTAACATGGTGAAACCCCATCTCTATTAAAAAAAAAAAATTAATGTAAAACAGCCAATCGCAAAAAAAAGGCTCAAAATATTTCCTCCTTTATGCCTTATAAACTTGCCCTAACTGATGTAAGAGAACTTGTTATTACTTGAAGTCGTGAAGTTTCCCAGATCAAGACATGTACTTGCTGTATGACAAAGAACTTTTAAATTTTTTTCTAACTGTATCCAATTTTATATATATATATATATACATTTTTTTTTTTTTTTGAGACAGAGTCTTGCCCTATCACCCCAGCTGGAGTGTGGTGGCTGATCTCGGCTCACTGAAACCTCTGCCTCCTGGGTTCGAGTGATTCTTAAGCCTCAGCCTCCTGAGTATCTGGGATTACAGGCACCCGCCACCATGCCAGGCTAATTATTATATTTTAGGTAAAGACAGAGTATTACTATGTTGGCCGAGCTGGTCTCGAACTCCTGACCTCAGGTGATCCACCCACCTCAGCCTCCCAGAGTGCTGGGATTACAGGCATGAGCCACGGCACCTGGCCTGATTATACTTTGACACCAAAAGTATCGTGCGCAGGAAGACAGCTGGCACACACAGAAGCTTCATGCAAACAGAATAAAGCATCCTCTCTAAAAGACAAATTAGAAGAAGGTGCCCTATCTTTCAACTTGCAGAACACAGCCTAACCTGGACTTCAGCCCCATTCTCACGCTCTCAGCCAAGCACGCTTGTTCAGTTGACAACCTACACAACAGTACACAGTGGCCCTGACTATGTCTGTATGCAACAACAAAAACAACAGCCCGGGCGCGGTGGCTCATCCCTATAATCCCAGCACTTTGGGAGGCCAAGGCAGGCGGATCACAAGGTCAGAAGTTCGAGACCAGCCTGGCCAATATGGTGAAACCCGTCTCTACTAAAAATACAAAAATTAGCTGGGCTGGTGGTGGGCGCCTGTAGTCCCAGCTGCTCAAGAAGCCGAGGCAGGAGAATCGCTTGAACCCAGGAGGCAGAGGTTTGAATGAGCCGAGATCGCTCCACTGCGCTTCAGCCTGGGCGACAGAGCAAGACTTCTCAAAAAAAAAAAACATAAACAAAGCAAAAAAATAAAGTGAAGCGCAAAGAGGATCCGGTATCCAAATGTGTTTTATATAAAATGAATCGTTTTCAGTACACTGAGGAAGTTTTCTATTTAAAGAAATCCTGCTGTGAACTCTTGTGAAGAATGTTTTCCTAATGGAATTAGTCGCCAAGTGAGTCATTTCTGCAAACTTCAGGCTTGAGGTTTTGCCTAAGCAAGATCTGGCCGGAGAAGTGAGACAAATTATAGATACTGCTAATAAAATACAGAGTACTCAAAGGCAAAAGAGGAAAGGAAAAAAAAGGACACGTGTATGTGAACTGAATTGACACAGTGGTCTCCACCAGCGCCTAATCATGGACGAGATCCTCCTGTTTGTGCTTGTCCTTTGATCGACACACGCTTCAAGTCAGCTTCTGTCCTCTGTCCAAATGGGGAGGGAACGAACTAACAACAATTAAGAGAAGGTTGGCCCAGTGAAAGCAAGGTGCCATTAAAGAGCCAAATAAAGGCGTGGCCACGTTCTGGCCCCGCCCCTCCCCGGTCTCCCTGACAACCGCGCCGGCGTCTGGGCGGAGCTTCGGTCTCAGCCAGCCTCCCACAGGCCACTCCCACACATGCCGCGGGCTGAACCCCAACTCGGAGAGCCTTGCTCAGCGACGAATTAGGATCCGGGGGGCCCAGGACAGATAAGAAAACTTGTCTGGGTGCCCACTTGGTCCTGAGCGCTCTTGGGAGGGCTCTGGAAAAGACCATCGCCTTGCAGGGTAGCTCCCTCCCTCAAAGGTTCGAATCATGGTCCAGTTCTCTGGTCTCCCAGCCTCAATTTCTCCATTTGTAGGAAAGGGGTTCACAACCTCTATCTCAGAGGCGGCTTTGAGGATTCAGAGAACTCAGAAGAGGGTAGCTCTGTGGTGAGCGCTGGGTACAACTTCGGGGTGGGAGTGGTGGGGCAAAGGGTTGGTCCCCCCACAACAGCCCAAGGAGGTATTATTATGGTCCTTATTTTACAGGGAAGGAAACTGAGGTCCAGAAAAGTTATGACTCTCCCCAAGGGGCTTGCCTGGCAGGACATGAAGGGGAAGGGGCCTGCCGTGGGGTAACCCTCACTGGAGAATCCAGAGGTGGGAACCATCACACCTAGCTAAATTTTGTATTTTAGTAGAGGGGGGTTTCACCATGTTGGCCAGACTGGTCTTGAACTCCTGACCTCAAGTAATCCACCTGCCTCTTCCTCCCAAAGTGCTAGGATGACAGCTGTGAGCCACTGTGGCTGGCCTAAAAAAAATGCATACCTTTTGAAACAATACTTTTGCTAGAAAATTCTTAAGTCAACTTGGCATCTCCATCTTAGTCAAAGGGCCCATTAACTTCCTGTTCAAACTGAGCTCCTATTTTGATTTCTGGGTTTCTTTTTATTTATTTATTTATTTATTTTAAATTTATTTGAGATGGAGTTTTGCTCTTGTTGCCCAGAAGTGCAATGGGGCGATCTCGGCTCACCGCAACCTCCACCTCCTGGGTTCAAGCAATTCTCCTGCCTCAGCCTCCCAAGTAGCTGGGATTACAGGCATGTGCCACCTCGCCCAGGTAATTTTGTATTTTCGGTAGAGATGGGATTTCTCCATTTTGGTCAGGCTGATCTCGAACTTCTGACCTCAGGTGATCTGCCTGTCTCGGCCTCCCAAAGTGCTGAGATTACAGGCATGAGCCAGCACACCCAGCCCATTTCTGGATTTCTTAATCATGGCACTACTGGCATTCAGGGCCAGATCATTGTTCGTAGTAAAAAGGCTGTCATGTGCACTGTCAGAAATTGAGCAGCAAATCCAACCTCTACTCATTAGACACCAGGAACACTCCCTCCCAGTCCAAGTTGTCACAACCAAAAATGTCTCCAGACGTTGCCCCTGGAGGTTTCAAGATGGCTCCTGTTGAGAGACACTGGCCATGAGCCAAGAATTAAAAGAGATAAATCAGTTTGTTTTCACTAAACAGATTTGAATTCTTGATTTGATTTTATTTTGAGAGGCAGGATGTCACTTTGTCCCCTGGGTTGGAGTACAGTGGTGCAATCATGACTCACTGTAGCCTCCAATTCCTGAGCTCAAGGAATCCTCCCACCTCAGCCTCCCTCATAGCTGGGATTATAGGCATGCATCAACCTCACTTGGCTTATTTTTGTATTTTTTGTAGAGATGGGGTCTCACTATGTTGCCCAGGCTAGTCTCAAATTCTTGGCCTCAAGAGATCCTCTCACCTCAACCTTCCAAATTGTTGAGATTCCGGGTGTGAGCCATCATGCCTGGTCTTGAATTCTTTAACCATTTTCCTCTACCAGAAAGTATACACTGTATTAATTCTCTCACTGTAGAGATTCTTTTTATTTCGCGGCAGAGTCTCACTCTGTCACCCAGGCTGGAGTGCAGTGGCGCAATCTCGACTCACTGCAACCGCCGCCTCCCAGGTTCAAGCAATTCTCCTGCCTCAGCCTTCCAAGTACCTGGGATTACAGGACCGTGCCACCACGCCCAGCTAATTGTGTTTTTAGTAGAGACAGGGTTTCACCATGTTAGCCAGGATGGCCTCGATCTCCTGACCTCATGATCCACCGGCCTTGGCCTTCCAAAGTGCTGGGATTACAGGTGTGAACCACCGCACCCGATCTTTTTTTTTTTCCAAGACAGGTTCTCTATCACCCAGCCTGGAGTGCAGTGCTGCAATCATAGCTCACTGCAGCCTCACCCTCCTGGGCTCAAAGGGTCCTCTCACCTCAGCCTCATGAGTACTGGGATTACAGGTGTGCCCTACCATGCACAGCTAATTGGTTTTGGTTTTAGTTTTGGTTCTCTTTGTATAGCTGTGCTTTGTTGCCCAGGCTGGTCTCAAACTCCCTGGGGCTCAAGTAATCCTTCCACCTCAGCCTCCCAAAGTGCTGGGATAACAGGCATAAGCCTCTGCACCCGGCTGAGATTCTTAAAATAGCCACATTTTCTGGAAACTGCTTGACCTAGTTGGATTATATGGAACACACTGGATGATTGTAATCAGCAGTTTAACTGTGGATTACAGTTTAACAGTGGATCTAGCCCTGGCAAAGAATCAAGAGGCCTCAGTGGGGCGCGGTGGCTCACGCCTGTAATCCCAGCACTTTGGGAGGCCACGGTGGGCGGATCACCCGAAATCAGGAGTTCAAGACCAGCCTGACCAATATGGTGAAACCCCATCTCTACTGAAAATCAAAAAAATTAGCCAAGTGTGGTGGCACGCGCCTGTAATCCCAGCTACTCGGGAGGCTGAGGCAGGAGAATCGCTTGAACCCAGGAGGTGGAGGTTGCAGTGTGCCGAGATCGTGCCATTGCACTCCAGCCTGGGCAACAGAGCCTCCTGGACGACAGAGCGAGACTCTGCCTCAAAAATCAGGAGACTTGAGTCTGTCCCCAGTTCTGCCATTACAAGCTCTGTGACACTATCACTTAACTTTTTTTTTTTTTTTTTTTTTTTGAGACGGAGTTTCGCTCTCGTTACCCAGTCTGGAGTGCAATGGCGCGATCTTGGCTCACCGCAGCCTCTGCCTCCTGGGTTCAGGCAATTCTCCTGCCTCAGCCTCCTGAGTAGCTGGGATTACAGGCACGTGCCACCATGCCCAGCTAATTTTTTGTATTTTTAGTAGAGACGGGGTTTCACCATGTTGACCAGGATGGTCTCGATCTCTTGACCTTGTGATCCACCCTCCTCGGCCTCCCAAAGTGCTGGGATTACAGGCGTGAGCCACCGCGCCCAGCCCTATCACTTAATTTTTCCCTGGACTTGTTTTCCCCTCTGTCAAATGAGGATGTTGAGGTGATTTCTAAGGACTTGGAAACGCCCAGATTCAGTGGGCAAGGTGGCTCATGCCTATAATCCCAGCACTATGGGAGGCCAAGGTGGGCGGATCATGAGGTCAAGAGATCAAGACTATCCTGGCCAACATGCTGAAATCCCATCTCTACTAAAAACACAAAAAATTAGCTGGGCGTGGTGGTGCATGCCTGTAATACGAGCTACTCAGGAGACTGAGGCAGGAGAATCGCTTGAACCCAGAAGGAGGCTGCAGTGAGCCGAGATCACAACACTGCATCCAACCTGGCAACAGAGTGAGACTCCGTCTCAAAAAAAATAAAATAAAATAAATGCCCAGGTTCTGTAGGATGCTCCCTCCCCTCCCCAATCAGAAATGATCTAAGCCGCCCAGCTACCCCTCCCAATGCCCTGTCTTCTTTTTTGTTTCCCAGCTCCCCAGCCCGGTTCCCTAAACACATCTTTCAGTCAGCTCTTCCAAGCTGTTGTTACCACTCAGACAAACTCATGATTATTCCTGATTCTAACGAGTAAATTATGGTGGTATTTAACACAGCAGTGGAGCAGTGGCAGGGCTCCTTTGTGGGAAATTATTGTGTTTAAGCACAAGACACCCTGGGGTTTGCCTGCAGAAAAATTAAATTTAAAACTGGCCTCGGGCCAGATGAGGTGGCTCATGCCTGTAATCCTGGCATTTTGGGAGGCTGAGGTGGGTGGCTC